>NC_058405.1:97868714-98206870 GCF_002201575.2 Neomonachus schauinslandi | reverse complement strand
TTTTTTTTTTTAAAGATTTTATTTATTTATTTGAGAGAGAGAGAGAGAAACAGCATGAGAGGGGATAGGGTCAGAGGGAGAAGCAGGCTTCCCGCCGAGCAGGGAGCCCGATGTGGGACTCGATCCCGGGACTCCGGGATCATGACCTGAGCTGAAGGCAGTCGCTTAACCGACTGAGCCACCCAGGCGCCCTGTGTACGCCTTTTGTATCATATGTATAGGAAAAGAAAACATCCTGTGTCACTAAAATTCTTAGTGTTCTCTCCATGATTCCCAAACTTCAGGTAAATTGCAACCTGGATTATTTAGCTTACATCCACAATAACTTTTGAGATGTTATATTAATACTGAGAATTTTTGGTCTCATATTCTAAAATATTGACTTCTTAACACCTTTTGAGGGAGGGTGAGTTTGATATAAGAAAGTTTTTAGCTCAAAGATGAATTAATTCTAGAATGTTACTTACTAGTCTTAAATATATTTGGGCTTTGGACCCCTGTGGTTGGGGAAAGGGAATGAAGACTGAACAGGAAGGATGAAGAGATTACAAAGAAATGATCGCAAAGACAACTATTGTAGATAGTTACAATTTACTATTGTAAATCCACATGTAAACCAGATATTTTTATAGACTTGAAAAAAGTAGTCCTTTTTTAAAAATATACATACACTCATGGTTTTCATATTACTGGTAGATTTTTTTGTGACAAATGAAATACAAAATCATTTAAAAATGAATCCATAGTTGAAAAAAATCATTTCTCATATACACACACTCATGATTTTCATATCAATGTAGATATTATTGTAACAAGTGAAATGCAAAATCATTTAAAAGTGAATCGGCCATTACTTTCATTCATCAGGTGTTTTCTAATGAAATTATAGAAAAGAAACAAAACTGCTATAACTTAGAAATATTTAAAGTTGGGAGTCATTGTTAAGGATTTTTAAGCTTGAATCAAGAATATAAGTTTAGTGATTAACGAACGGAATAAGAGTAATATTCTGTCCAAATAACAGATTGAATATAAACCTTAAAGCAGGTGTGTTTAGTAAAAGGAGCTAGCAATTTCAAAGGTTCTTAAAGTGACGTTCACTGCATTAAAAAAAGGAAAAAAAAAAAAAGTGGTTCCATCTGTTACTTTTATTCCTAACAAAAGAAGGTGGGGGGGAAAGGAGATCATTTTGATCAATGTCCTTTTAATTCTTGGACTTGGTATAAAATAAATCAGTGTTATGGCAATTCATTTATAGAGGTTAAAGTGATATGATGTGGCTTTTCATGGTAACGTCGCTTTCACTTGCTGAGCGCCTGGGACTTTGATTTGCCATATTACCTGCTGTGGTTTAAGTGATGCAAAATAATTATTGGGCCTTCCTTGTCACAGTGGCCTATTCCACACCTGCACCCTTTTGTTGGGAGCCCAACGGGGATGCTGGATTTGAGGTCTCCGTTGAATAGATGTCCTCCCTGTGTAGTCCTCCTACATCGGATTGATTTATGGATGCATCAGGCTCTTTGTTAGCATGTAAACCCCTAATTAATTTAAAGCCCTCTGTAGAGAAATTAAACTCCTAGTTAAGATTTTTAACAGACTCAGATGGTGCTAATAATGGGAAGCAAGTTCTATTTAATGGATTTACCATGGTCTCTGGCATTCCTACTTCACAATGAGGGCTGGTATACAGAGCTTAGAGTGTATCCTCTAATAAAGAATGGGCTGTCAAGAAATCATTCCATTGTTGCCTGTAACCCAATTAGGCTTATCATTTGAGTTCTAGCTTCCCATCTGTGAGGTGAGAGAGGGACAGACAGACAGACACAGACACAGAGCAGAAGAGACAGGATAAGGGAAGGAGGAGAATCTGGATTGCATAAACTTCAGTCTAAAAGTCAGATCCAGCTAGTGACTCCCAAGTTACTTACTACTGGAGTTAGCTTTGGTCTAGGTCAAAGTAGGAAAATCAAGGCAATTCTCAGAATGTTGTGAGAATAAATGGATATGAAGCTTTAAGTTGCCACTAAAAGAAATTCTATGTACTTAAATTGTGAACAACAATAAATTCTAAATGGCTTAGGGATGCAAATGTGACAGAGGAAACTATAAATACTTGAAGAAAATAGATGAATTTTTCTTTAACTTTGGTTTAGGGAAAGGCTTTCTAACTATGACTCAAACTCCAGATGAAATAAAAGACTGATACATTTCACATAAAAATTAAACATTTGTGCATGACCAAAAACACTGTAAACAAAGCTGAAAGACAGCTGACAAGTTAGAGCAAAATATTCGCAATGTATATCACAACAAAGGGCTAACATATTTAGCATGTTAAAAATCCTTAAAATTGAGGGTCAGTGTATCAAAAATCCAATAGAAAAAAATGGAAAAGAAACATGCACATATAATTCACAATGACCCACAGGCAAATGAAAAATATGTTCGAGCTCAGTCATAATTAGAGAAATACAAAATAAAACACCAGTGAGCTATCATTTCTCACCTATCAGAATGGCAAAGACTAGATAATATTATAACGTGTTCTGTAGGTAAGGCTGTGGGGAAAAAACACCATCATGCGCTGCTGGTGGGAATGCAGATTGGTGTAGGCAGTCCTCCTGAAGGGGAATTTGGTACTATCTAAGAAAATTACATATGCTTACCTTTAGACCTAGCAGTCCTACTTCTCAGAATCTATCCTATGACACATCTGCAGCAACGTAGAAGGACACATGCCCAAGGTTGTTCATTTCAGCATTTTTTTTTAGTTGCAAAATATTGGAAATAACCTAAATGCCCATAGTAGGAGATTGATTGAATAAACTATAGGGTAACCATGCAATGGAATACTATGTAAATGTGGAAAAAAAAAAAAAAAAAAGCAAACAAGGAAGATCTCTGTGACATGATCTAGTGTGATTTCCAGAGTATATCTTGAATGAAAAACTAGAGCACAAGAGAGTATCTACAGTATGGTGTGTTTCATGTAAGAATGGAGGTCACACCAGGAAATATACATGTATCTGCTCATTGGTGTAAAAGAAATACAGGAAGAATAAACCAGAGACTAAAGTGATTGGTTACCTATAGGTATCAGTGGGAAAAGGGGGTGAGAAAAGTGGGGAATGGGAGCAAGGTAGGAGGGATGAGAAGAGAGTGACACACTCTGAATCTTTGTAGAGCTCTGACTTCTAGAGTCACAGGACTGTTTCCCATACTCTTTGCATGCCTCTCGAATAAGCAAATGATTAAAACTGATCAGAATGTGTGAGGGACCCACAATGGAATAGAGACAGTAATACCTTAACTGTATTCTAAATTATTAACAAATAAAGTGAAATAGGTGAGTGAAGAACCAACCTAAGTAGCGGTGAAAAACAGTATTTTGATTTGATACTGTAAGGCTAAAGATAAAGAGAATTGTACGTAAATGCTGTCATCTAGTAGTTAAGATATTTCTCAGAGGGTATGGGCTGGAAATCCTAAAATGATTTTGTATACTAGAATTAAACAAGTAATTATATTGTAGATATTTGTAGATAATTAGAATTAGGTTTTTATTCTTGGAGAAAGAAGTTATCAAAAAGGAAAAGGATAATGCTAAAATGAACCCTGTGGTATTTGGGATTAGAGGTATTAGTAAAAACTCACGGTTACGTGTGTGTATGTGGGTGTTCAACACACACACACATTGTATATACTTAACTCAGAGACACACACACACATATATATATACACATACACACACAAATTATATATACAGAAATGTAGATATATGTGTATGCATAGGTTTTTATTGTAAATACATGTATTTCCTTGCTTTGTTCATTGAAAGGGCTTGAACCATTGGCATTCTAGTTTCAGGGAGTATTAACTTGAGCCCAGATCTTGGTTTTAGAACACTTAATCTCCAGTAAAATGAACTGAGACTCTAAAAGAAGTGATTTATTCCAGAGCAGGACCTGGAAAATACAAGATGAACATTTTGTTATGTCAGAAGGTAAGGAGATGTCCCCAAATAGATGGGAATTTCTCAAAAAGAACACAGGATCCAACCTGAAGGAGGTCTTTATGGCCAAAGCTGGAACAATCTGAGCAAAACAATAATGTGAATAACCTCAGTATTCGATTTTAACCTTTAGCATAAAATAAATTTCTATGAATCCATACTGATGGATGCTAAAAATTAGTGGGCAGAAGTTTGAGGAAAAATAAAATTTGCATAGTCTCAAATGATCTCATCCAGCCTATGTATCAAGTACAAAGGGAAGATAGCAACTTTACAGTAGAGAATTCTGGCAAATAACACCTCAATGAAGTGATGAACATAAATAATTTAACATCACCAGTATTAAGACATACTGACATTATTAACTGCTTGATATGCTTTGCTGGAAAGAACATATTGTGTGCGTGTGTGTTTGTGTAGTAGATTACCCCCAAATACATAACTGTTCCAATAATGAGAAAGCATCAGAGAAACTCAAATTGAGGTGTATCTACAAAATAATTAATCAGTACTCCTTATGATTATCAAGGTTATCAAGTCAAGGAAAGACTGAGCAGTTCCTGCAAACTGGAAGGAACTAAGGAGACATGACAATAAATGCAACCTGGGATCCTGGAAAAGGGAAAGGATATTAGCAGAAAAAACGATGAAATCCAAATAAGCTTTTTAATTTAGTTAATGCTGTTGTACTAACGTTAATTACATGTATTTTTTATCACGGAAAAAATGTGCATGTTTTCCTGTCGTCTCTCAATTCTCTTTAACCCTTTACCTGGTTTCCAAATTTCTGATAAATTTATTATATGTGGATATGAATAATGCTTGGTGTTTCCATATCCATTTCCTTTCTTCCAGCTCCCCCCAGAGTTGCAATACACCTCTTGATAAAAAAAGAACAGAAAATATGAAATGCACCCAAGCTGTCTTTGGCAATATGCCACCCCCAACCTTCTGTCATCCCCACTTCTGGAGTTAACCTAATCTTCATTGAGTTTGTGAGGAAGGTGTTCCCAGAAGCCAAACAAAATAGCACGTGGCTTTTCTCTGGTTGCCCCTGGCATGAGAATGCAGCCCTCTGCCTTCCTGAACTTGAACCTTTTGCATGGGAGCACAATGCATTGCTTCCAGCCCCGAAACTCTTTCATAAAGACACGATAAATCTGGGCTATAGCCTCTAGCAAGTGGCAGGATTTGTGATCCAGAAACATTGGGATTGGTCAGGAGTGAATATAGTCCAGCAATCAATGAAGTGTTAAGAGACAAAATGGGGGGGTGTGTGTGTGTCTAAATGGGCTCTTTTATTTGGGGAGTGCTGGGATTATTTTTTTGTTTTATTTTGTTTTGCGTTTAACCACTTCTTAGGCCCCTGTAGTGCTCAGCCTTTTAGGATTTATTTAGGAAGTGGCACATCTGTGCATCATCAATATAAACTTTTGTGTTGCTGTTGAAATTCATGTAAGCATAGGTATATAGTACCGTTCTTACCTATGTATACATGCTTACCTTAATGATACAGAATTATATAGTTGGGGCTCAAGTTTTTATTTCTCCAATACAAAATGCTCTTTCTCAAAGTGTCTATTCACAAGACTTACTTACAGATATGTGATAATTTTAGTGTTGTAGGTTTGGCCTGATTAAAAAATCAAGATGTCAAATGGGCATTTCACACATTAACTTATTTACAGACATATTTAACATACATATAATACATAAATATATAAATAGTGAATAAATATAACCTATTTATTAACAGAGAAGAACTGTTAGTAGTTTTTCAAAGCAGTATTTAGTTTGTCTTTCAATTCCTCTATCCATGTGTAACTTTATAGAAATGGCCTCTTTTTAAGAGACCAAGAGAACAAAAGGCAGTTTCTTATTATTTAAAGAAAAACAGTTATTTTAACCTCAGATGTTCTCTTTAAACATAGCCCTTTGGGATGTTTTTTTATTAATGTCTCATTTTTCTCTATTCTGAAGCAAGATTTCCTTTTTTCCTTCTCTTGTTACTGCATTTCACTTATGGACCTCTTTGCCATATTAGCATTAGTATCAGAATACAAGAACCATGGAGGGTCTGTCATCTTGTTAGGGATATTGTGTAGACAAATATTTCTGGAGCTGCGAGAGAGGGAGATTAATCCCCTGCTTGCCTTTTCAGAGGATTTTATTGATTCTCGCTTTCTACCAGAAGAGGGAGCCACATTCATTTGAAATCCACGTTGAATTCTTTGTTTTCTCAACAAGTTCCAGATGGAATGCATGTGGTATGGTACTCTGAGCATGATGGACCCACATGTGGCCTTTGGGGTGGGAGGGAGACTGCCTCAGAGAACAGCACCAAAGGCTGATGACATGAGGATGTTTTCAGCCCTGTAATGAGTAGGTGGGTCCTAATGCTTTTCTCTGTTAAAACAACATCAGCAAAAACAAACAAAAAACAACAAAAATAAAATTGAAAAAATATATGCTATATTCTCCAAAGCCCCCACGTTTCTACTCAATTGGGTTTGCATCTCTGTTGGATTAAAAAGGCTGGATCTTTAATTAAGCATGTAATAGCCTACTCTTCCTTACCATTCTACAAAAACAACGGTCTCTTCTCTTGTGGGAGTGATGTCACAGTATAAAAATTAGGTTGTAGCTGATGTATTATGATTTGAGAGATGCCTTCAAGAGCATCCTGCCTCAAAATTCCCCCTTTATCTCTATACCTACCTGCTCAAATGTCTCAAATCCCAGTGTGAAAAATTACTTGGATTATCCCATTTTGCTTCTGAGAGTCTCAAAATTATCATTATTTCCAGCATGGCAATAATTTAATCTATCAAGACCCATTTGACTATGTATACTAGATTAGTTTGTTAGACTTACGAAGCTTGTCGTATGAGTGAAAAAACCAAACCAGGGGATGGTTTGTATGTGTGTGTGTGTGTGTGTGTGTGTGTGTTGTTTTGCTAAGAACACTTAACATGAGATCTACCTTCTTAACAAAATTTGAAGTAACAATACAGTACTGTTGACAATAGACACAGCACTATACAGTAGATCTGTAGAACTTATTTTGTCTTGCTTTACTGAAACTTTATGACTCTTGATTAGTACCTCCCTGTTACCCACCTACCACCCCAAGCCCCTGACAATTGCCTTTCCACTCTTTGATTCTATGAATCTGACTGTTTTTGATACCTTATCTAAGTGGAATAACACAGTATTTGTCTTTCTGAGACTGGCTTACTTCACTTAGCATAATGGCCTCAAAGTTCATTCATATAGTTCTTTATAAGTCTGAATAATATTACCCCATATGTATCTACCACATTTTCTTTATCTGTGCATCAGTAGATGGACATTTATCACTGGTTGTTTACACATCTTGGCTATTGTGAATAGTGCTAGAATGAACGTGGCAGTCCTAAGGAGATGGTTATGTTTCGAAGAGAACTAGAGAGAGGTTATTCCTAAGTTGAGAAATGTCTCAGAGCCAAAGCATAAGCAAAAGCAAAGTGGGCCATCAACAGAGACAGTATGGAAAGGAAGTTTGGAAAAGAAGAGAAGAATACAGGTGGCTTCAGATTATTCATTGCCCTGTACCATTGCCCTGAATGGAGTCTTGTCAGCAAGCTGCACAGCATAGGCTATCCATGTTCCCATTGTTGCCAGGACATGGATAGAATTTCTCATTAGAATAAGGCATGAGCTATTCCTTCTTCATTTTTCCCAGCCATTATAATAATATGAATGCAGTGCTGAATGAGAGAGTCATAAAGGTAGGGGTGATGCTAGAAGTTACCAGGCAGACTTTCTTGTTACAGCCACCACAAGACCTTTGAGAACCCACAATGATAACAACCACAATGCACTATGGATAATGATGACAAGGGCTAATATTTGTGGAACACTTAGTCTTCACAGACTCTACACAGCTCTTTACAACAACCCATGGAAGAGGCTATTGTTATTAATATCCCACTGTACTAGTTCAGCGTACAATTCCCACAGCTAGGAAATTGCAGAGCTGTTTCTGAACGCTGTCTGACCCCAAAGTCCAAGTTCCTGACTCTGTGCCTTCCATTTTTACAAGAAGTCCCCAAAAGCAATGAAATTATACATTTCTTCCATATTTTCCCCTTGGAAAAGCCTGTCTTCCTAGCCATTTTAAAGAGAATTGCTTTTGCATGAATCTCTATGACTTATGTAGAGTCTAATATTATGCCCATACTAAAATTATTTAAAAAGAGGTCATCCAAGGGAAAACATGTTCTAAAAGTCAGTGTCTGGTTATTGCAGGTTCCTTTTACTGTGGTTTGGGAGTACAGTGTATCTTTTGCATCTATTTGTTTCTTTATGGCTTTATAAACAACCCTGAGTTGCACAGTGATACTTTATGCTGGCAACTCCTTTAATACCTTACTGTGGCAGCCACATCTGGGTATTTGCCATTACTTCTAAACTCTGCCAGGCCCATTTCATATCAGATTAGTTTTTCAACTGCACGGAAGTGATCTTATTTTCTAACTGGAAACAGACAGATTTCCACTGCTCTAGGTAGCACTGTTAGGGAGAGCTGGCCTGATGTGTGTGCAGGTGTGGGCTCGCCACACACACGCTAAACTATGAGTGGGAGCCACTTTAATGTAAAAGTGCCAGGCTCAGCAGTCCTGATAAACTCTCATCAGAAGTCCCTGTAGGCAACGAGCAGAGTCTGGATGCTTACAGCAGCAGTCCTGGGTTAATGTTGTCACAGAAAGGAAGCTGTGTATCACCGCTGATAAAAGATGGCAGAAATGCTCTGTAAGAGGAAGAGATAGATGACAAACCATCTAGTTGTTATGTCAGTAAGGCTCCACAATCCCCTGGGTGAGCCTTCTTGAAAGGCAAACAGATGTGTTGCTTCATCTGTGCAATTGGACCTAATTGGGAAAGAAAAGACTTCCATCTTGATTAGTGGGAGTGAGATTTACTGTAGCATATCTTGTTGGAGGCCTCAGGATTAGGGTGGTGGTGGAATTCTAGAAACACAACAGCAGTCAGAGCATTTGATACGTTGCTCTCAGGTTTACTACAGTGAACTTAGGCATTTCAAAGTCAGGGTAGTTAGACAAGATTGCGAAGAGCCATTCAGAAGTCCTTGTCCCAACTTGAGGATGTTTCTTATATGCATCTACTGCTACTGACAAATGCTGGTAGATTTTTCCTGTATAATCACTTTTATTATGCTGGGATGCTGGGTCCCAGTGTTGTGTTCTACAGCTCTACAAGGAAATTGATGAAGGTTAGAGAGGAGAATGACTTGTGAGGGCTACCAGAAGAAAGGGGCATCCTTTCCATTTGCTTGGCTGTTTAGAAGATGAGGACACTGTCCATGGAGCAAAGAGGAAGTACTGGGGCTGGGTAAACTTGTGTACCACACACTGACGAATCCTATTTTTATTTGAAGGGTGGTCTCAGTCCCTTTCTCTGAAAGCTCCACCATTAAGATGAATAACAGATGTGACCTTACAAAAATGCAAGAAAATTGTTCTTAGTTAATAACGAAACATGGATAATAAAAATTGTGTATATTTTAGTTTTTTCTTCCTGGAGTTGAAGAATAGAATTCTGGCCCTTTTTTTTTTTTGGTTTTAGTTTCTAGTCTGTGTTCCTTCTAGGATTGGAAGACTTCATAGCAGATTGAATTAATTGACTCTCTGTTGACTCAAAAGAGGAAGTGAGCTCTCAAGAAAGTCCAGCAGGTGAAGTAGAGAAAAGGAGCCAGTCACTGGTAGGACCCATTCTGATGACTTCACACTGCAATAGATCTCTTTCAGTGAGCCATTGCCCAAATAATATCTTTGGTTTGGGGAATCCCTATAATGGAAGGGACCCTATAAACAGTACAGACATCTCTGTCAAGAAAGTACAAGAATTAATCCATTAGGGAAAAACTGGTTGGAGTCTTTTCACATGGTAATATGGTACTGTCCTAGATAAGGTAGATTCCGGCAAACTCTGTGGTCAAGAATGTTTATTATGTTTATCAGTTCAATATCACTCTTGAAGACTAGTTTGACAAAATTTTAAGTTAAGGGATGTAGCATCATAGAGTAGTAGTGAAGTGTATGAGGTTTCGGATCATGTTGTCTGACTTTGAATCTTAACTCCAGCTTTGTGACCTTGAACATATTACTTTACCTCTTCTGGTCTGAGTCTTCTAATTGTAGAATGGAAATAGTAACTTTACTCAGCCTCTAGGGTGATCGTGATGATTAAATGAGTTGGCATATAAAACAATTAAAATAGTGCCTTCCAAATAGTAAGCACACAATTAACAATAGCTAGTAATTATCCTCTTATCACTATTATCATTATATTATGGCATTGAGGTTGACTTATTGAATCAGATCATATCTATATACTTGTCATGGGCAGAAGTGTAACTGGATAAGAGGTGGGGAGCAGGAATGTGTAGTGGAGAGACACTTGGTTCTCATGTAAATAAAAAAGAGCTTCTTTAATAGTAAATGTAATTTTGATAAGATGGCGACTTAGGAAGATTTCAGACTCACCTCCTCCCTTGGAGATACTGAAACTACAGATACGCGTGGAACAATTTCCTTTTTAAAAAAACTAAAGTTGGCTGCATGACAACTACACATTAGGCAAATAAGAAGAAAACCACATCAAACTGGGTAGGAGAGTCTGGGGTACAGTCTCCCCATAAACTTCACCCCCAGAATGGTGACCCACAACTAGGAGGTAACTCAAAATCCAGATTATCTCATTGATTGGAGGAGGATTCAATCCTCACATCAAGCCCCCAAACTTCAAGATATGCATCTGAAAACAAGCTTCTAAACATCTAACTTTGAAAACCAGTGGGTCCTCTGTCCTGAGACCCACAAGACAGTGTAATCCGAGAAACAACTCTTAAAGGCTCATGCATGCAGATTAACCCATCCTAGGGCCCAGCTCAGAAGCAGCCAATTGTGTCCAAATTTTAAGTGAAGGAGGGTCACCAACTTGTATTAAAGCAGCAGCTTAAGGAGCTGGCATCTAATTTAACACACACACCTAGGAGTCTTCTGGAATATTCTCTGGGTGTGGATCCTGGCAGGTGCCATCTTCATGCTTTCCCTTTGCCATGCTCCAGAGTACCAGTATCTCCCAGGTGGGGGCTTTTACACACATTTGGTGCCCTGCTTTTTGTGGCTGTTGCCCAGAGGATGCCTCTTGATAGCCTGACTCTGGTGACCAAGGGAGCATGTGATCCTGGTCTCATGACCCTGTAATAGTTGGAGTCATGCAGAAAGGAACTCATATGCCTGTCTGGCACTCTGATTCTTGTGGCTGTTGCCAGGTGGCACAGCTACTTCACCTGGTGCTGGTGTCCAGTGGGGCTTATATTCATGGGTCCCACTGGACTGTAAGCATTAGAGAAAGAGTTCTTAACAGCTACCACCCCCGGGGCACAGCAAGAGGCAAAGGACCCAGGAGCTTGGTCTTTCTGTGAAGGGGGCCTATTAGCTGATCATCGTGGCTGCAGCCTGAGGGGATGTTCCTAATTAAACATGCATCTAGTGGATGACTGTAATTTTTTCCAGAGACTTTGGAAGGTGGGCACTATCTTTGTGCTCCCCATCTGCTGTGTGTATGCTGGGATGAGCTTTATACATGTCTGGTGGCTTTGTTTATATATCTGGTATTCAGATTATTGTAGTTGCTGCCAGGGACACCCCTTGATCATGTGGCTCTGCTAGCTGGGGGGGGGGGGCTTGTATTACTGGGTCCCATGGGACTGTGGCGGTCAGACAGACAGTATGTGGAAGGCTAGTACCTCAGGGCACTGCACAAATAGACCGAGGCATACCCCCTAGTCTTTCTGAGAAGGAGCTGTCTTTGCTTGTCCTGGAACTTTGGCCTGAGGGGAAAGCTTCATATTGAGCACACATTTAGTGCACAGTGTAGCTGCTTTCAAGGAATGTAGGATGTGGGTGTTATCTTAGCATTCTCTCTCCTTGTGCCAGCTTGCTGGTATCTCTGAGAAAAGAGCTTATATACTTGTCTGAAGCCCCAATTTTAGCAACTGCCACCCAGAGGACACCTCCAGATTGTCTGACTCTGGTGGCCAGCATGGTTGATGCTTGTGGTCCCACAGGACTGTATATATTTGCATACTTATAAAAGCTGATGTCTGAGGGTCTGGCTTGTGCTGAGATTCTCCCTTTCAGGATGCTGAGGATCTTGGCACATCTTCAGCTACTGGGAGCTATCAAAAATATAATAGTCTGCTGGGACAAGCACAAGGATTTGAGAAACACTTAAGAGCTGGGGCAGGGTTGAATGACAAAATGTATCTTCCATACAATGTTACTCTTTCAAGACTAGGAGAGGTGGTTGTTATATCTACTGTATAAAAATCAACACAGAGAGTCAAGCCAAATGAAAAACAGAGGAATCCATTCCACGTGAAAGAACAAGATAAAACCTTCGGGAGGAGAGGAGACCTGAATGAAATGGAGATAGTTTACCTGATAAAGAATTCAAAATAATCATCATAAAGATGCTCACCAAACTGAAAGAAGAATGCATGAGCACAGTGAGAAGTTAAAAGGAGATGGAAAATATTAGGAAGTACTAAACAGAAGTCACAGAACTGAAGAACACAGTGGCTGATTGAAAAGTAAACTAGAGAGGTTCAACGACAGACTAGACAAAGCAGAAGAAAGAATCATTTAACTTAAAAACAGAGCAGTGGAATTATTCCAATCAGAATGACAAAAAGAAAAAAGAATGAAACAAAGTACGTAGCTTAAGAGACTCAGAGGACAATATCAAACTGACTAACATTCCAATGATAGGGCTCCCAGAGAAGAAGAGAGGAAGAAAGGAGCAGACATCTTATTTGAAGAAATGACAGCTGAAAACTTTCCTAACTTGAAGAAGGAAAGAGATATCCAGGTTCAAGAAGCCCAGAGAGTTACAAATAAGATGAGCCCAAAGAAACACACACTAGGACACATTATAATTAAAATGTCAAAGGTTAAGGACAAGGAGAGAATCTTAAAAGTAGCAAGAGAACATGTACAAGGGACCTCCTTTCCATCCAATAAGATTGTCAGCAACTTTTTCAGCAGAAACATTGCAGGCCAGAAGAGAGTGGTACATTATATTCAAAGTGCTAAAAGAAAAACAAAAACAAAAACAATTCCAACCAAGAATGCTCTGCATGGCAAAGTTATCATTCAGAATTGAAAGAGAGATGAAGAGATTTCCAGAGAAGTGAAAGTTAAAGGAATACATCAACACTAGACTGGTTATACAAGAAATGTGAAAGGGATATTTTATGCTGAAAGGGAAGGGTACTTATTACTAATAAGAACACATATGAAAAAATAAATCTCACTGGAATGTTAAATCTACAATAAAGTTAGTGGATTAAGTTATAAAGTTAAAAAACTGGCATGAAGATTAAAGATAGCATAGTAAATAGAACTGTAACTACAATTATTAGGTAAAAGACGGATAAAATAGACATAATATGTTTATATGTATAAATATAAATGCCTACCTCAAGAAACAAGAAAAGACAAGTGAACAACCTAACTTTATCCTTCAAGGAACTAGAAACAATGAAGCCTAGTTAGTAGAAGGAGGGAAATATAAAAAAATTGGAGCAAAAATAAATGAAACAGACTAAATAACTATAGAAAAGGTCAATAAAACTAAGAGCTAGTTCTTTAAAAAGATAAAATTGGCAAACCTTTAGCTAGAATGACCAAGAAAAAAAAGAGGACTCAAATAAAATCAGAAATGAAAGAGAAGTTACAGCTGATATCACAGAAATACAAAGGATTGTAAGAGAACACTACGAACAGTTATATACCAACAAATTGGCCAACCTAGAAGAAACAGATACATTCCCTCAAAGATACAACCTGCCAAGACTGTTTCATGATGAAATAGAAAATCTGTATAGTAAGAAGATTAAATCAATAATCAAAAACCTCTCATGGAACAAAAGCTCAGGGGTGCCTGGGTGGCTCAGTCATTTAAGCATCTGACTCTTGATTTTGGCTCACGTTGTGATCTCCGGGTTGTGAGATCAAGCCCCATGCTAGGCATGAAGTCTGGTTAAGATTCTCTCTCTCCTCTGCCCTTCTCCACCCCCTTGCCCCTGCTCACTCTCTCTCTCTCTAAAAAAACAAACAACCAAAAAACTCAGAACCAGATGGTTTCCCTGGTGAATTTTGCCAAACACTCACAGAAGAATTAATA
Source organism: Neomonachus schauinslandi (assembly GCF_002201575.2). NCBI lineage: Eukaryota > Metazoa > Chordata > Mammalia > Carnivora > Phocidae > Neomonachus > Neomonachus schauinslandi. Next base: position 98,192,598 of record NC_058405.1, on the reverse strand, counting down.
CCAATTTTTCTTAAACTCTTCCAATAAAATATAAGAGGAGGGAACACTTCCAAACTCATTTTAGGAGGACCAGCATTACCCTAATACCAAAACTAGACAAGGAGGCCACAACAAGAGAAGATTACAGGCCAATATTCCTGAAGAACGTAGATGCAAAAACCCTATACAGAATTTTAGCAAACCAAATTCGACAATTCATTAAAAAGCTCATATGCCATGATCAAGTGGGATTTATTCTAGGGATGCTGGGATGATTCAACATCAGCAAATCAGTCACTATGATACACCACATCAAAAAAATGATAGATGGAGATCATATTATCATCTCAATAGATGAAGAAGAAGCATTTGACAAAATTCACCATCCATTGATGAGATCCATGATTGAGATTAAACACTCTCAACAAAGCAATTACAAAGGAAACCTGCCTCAACATAGTAAAGACCATATTTGACAAGAAACTGACATTGATAACACAGCCAACATCATACTCACTGGTAAAAAGGTGAAAGCGTTTCCTCTAAGATCGGGAGCAAGACAAGGATCCCCACTTTCACTACTTTTATTAAACATAGTATTGGACCCAGGTAAAGCAATTAGGCAAGAAAAAGAAATAAAAGGTATCCAAGTTAGAGAGAAGTAAAACTGGCATTATTTACAGATGACATGATATTATATATAGAAAACCCTGAAGAGTCCATCAAAAACTGTTAGAACTAATGAGTTCAATAAAGTTGCAGGGTACAAAATCAATACACAAAAATCTATTGTGTTTTTCTACACTAATAATGAACTATCAGAAATATTCAGAAAACAATCTCATTTACAATTGCATCAAAAAGAATAAAATACTTAGGAATAAATTTAACCAAGGAGGCGAAAGACCTGTATTGAAAACTGTAAGACATTAGTGAAATAAATTGAAGACAGAAATGAAAAATACTCCATGCTTATGGATTGGAAACATTAATATTGTTAAAATGTCCATACCACCTAAAGCAATATACAGATTCGTTGCAATCCCTATCAAAATTCCAATGGTATTTTTAAAGTAATGCAACAAATGATTCTAAGATTTGAATAGAACCACAAAAGATACTGAATAGCCAATGCAATCTTGAAAAAGAAGAACAAAGCTGGAGACATCATGCTCCTTGGTTTCAAACTATATTACAAAGCTATAGTAATTTAAAAGGCATGGTATTCATATAAAACCAGACACATAGATCAATAGAAGAGAATAGAGAGCCTAGAAATAAACCCATGCATTTTTTGGTCATTTAATTCATGACAGAGGAACAAAGGGTGTACATTGTGGAAATGACAGTCTCTCTGATAACTGGCTTTGGGAAAATTGGATAGCCACATGCAAAAGAATAAAATTGGACTGCTCTCTTACACCACACCCATAAATCAAGTCCAAATGGATTAAAGACTTGAATGTAAGACTTGACTCCATAAAACTCCTAGAAGAAAAAATAGAGGTTAAGCTTCCTGACATAGGTCTTGGTGATAATTTTTTTTTTGGATTTGATACCAAAAAGCTAAGACAACAAAATAAAAAAAATCAACAAATTGGGACTATATCAAACTAAAAAGCTGCATAGCAAAGGAAACCATCCAAAATATATAAAAAACTTATACAACTCAACACCAAAAAAACTAATCCAATTAAAAAATGGCAGAAGATCTGAATAGACATTTTTCCAAAGAAGACATACAGATGGCTAACAGGTATAAGCCACAATAAAATATCACCTCATACCTGTTAGAATGACTGTTATCAACAAGACAGGAACTCCTGGCAAGGATGTGGAGGAAAGGGAACACTTATGCACTATTTGTGGGAATGTAAATTGGTGTAGCTACTACAGAGAACAGTATGGATATGCCTCAGAAAGTTAAAAATAGAACTACAATAAATTCCAGTCATTCCGCTACTAGGTATTTATTCAAAGAAAACAAAAACACTAACTCAAAAAGATATCTGCACCCACATGTTCATTATAGCATTATTTATAACAGCTAAAATATGGAAACGGCATAAGTGTCCATTGATAGATGAATGGATAAAGAATCTGTGGTATATATGTACAATGGGATATTATTCAGACATACAGAAGAGTGAGATCTAACCATTTGGGACAACATGCATGGACTTCAAGGGTATTAGACTAAGTGAAATAAGTCAGAGAAAGACAAATACCATATGATTTCACTTATATGTGAAATCAAAAATAAAAAAAAAAGAAGAAAAAGCAAGCTCAAAGATTCAGAAAACAGAGTGGTGGTTGCCAGAGGTGGGGATTGGGCTTGGGAGAGATGGGTGAACGGTTTTGTTGTTGTTATTGTTTAGTTTAAATACATTCAATAATTCATAATAAAAAATAATTTTGAAAATGCAATTTTCAACCTTTAGAGATCAAATGTTTTCATTTTACAAATAAAGAAGCTGAGCCCCAAAGGTAATTTGATTTGCATGAGGTGACATGACTAGTTAATTCATGCCAAGGCTGGAACTAGAAGCTCATCCCTTTTTTGCTGTGCTTTCATCTTGGGTATCAGGGTACAGAGCAGTTGATTTGGAATCAGGAGACCAGAGTTCATTTCCTCACTTCATTATATACTATTTCAAGCAGATCTCTTAACCTCTAAAAGAATAATTTTCTCATCTATTAAAAAAAACCAACTTTTCTGTCCTACCTACCCTTCAGGGTGAGAGTGTCAAATATATGAATATGATTTGTGAGCTGTAAGCAACTCTGCAAAAGCTTGGATTATTGTTGCATCATTCACCATGAAGTAGTTTAGAAATGATTCACACTGGAAAAAGGAGGGGAGAGGAGATGATGGCAAAGATATTTATTCCAATGATTTATGTTTAATCATTCAGTGATAGCTAACTCATTGTGCTGCTTTCAACCCCTCTGATATTAAAGATCAATGGGCCAAGCAAGTTAGGTGACGGTTTCTTCAGGTTGGCATTTGTCATCCCAATACTAAATTTTGTCCCTTAAAACTTCTGTTAACACAGAGGACTTGAATTTTTTCACATGACAACTCTATTGCTTTTATGTAAGTGGATTTCTGAGAGAGGCCAGAGTTTGGGGTCAGAGGAAGGGTTCTTCATAGGCCACCATAAGACCCAAAAGGTGCTAGACCCACAAGAAAGCCTTTGAGCTGAAATTGTGAATTTTATCATGATTCTAGTGGTGCTTAATTCAGAGACAGTCCCAGGTAATTTTATCATATATAGTGTGGCCTGGTGATCGTAAACCATCTCAAAGAGGAAATATGTAAGGTTGACTGCCAGACACTACAAAAAGCAAAAACATACACTAAATCACAAGCTGGGGAAATGTCAGCCTCCTAAAACCAGATTTCAGATTTTAAAGTCTTTTTGTTAGCTGTAGTTCAGTTCTTCAGTTTATGGATGTGATGAATTTTGAAGAGAGTGGAGACTATGCCAACATGAAGGACATTTTATGGCTTAGATAATGGGAGCATTCTCTAAACTTAAGGATTTTAAATATAAAAGTGGTTAAGATGAATCAAAAATGAAACATGCTCCATTATCCTAGTATGGGTATTGTGTTTAAATGTAAGATAGGGGGAAACTGGCCTAGGACAATAAAACAAAAGACACGAGGAAAATTATGCAAAGAAAGACCTTCCCATTTCAGTGCTATTCAGAGGGCAAAAAATTTTAAGTGATACAAACACCTGAAAACCAAGGCAGTAATTAAGTAAAAGGTCATATAGTGCATCTGTAGAATATCTATGGAACATGATAGTTTTATGACCATTATGTGGCAACATGAAAAAAAATGTTCATAATATCATATTAAACAAGATACCAAATTCTATGTTACTACAATTACATCTCCATAAATTACCAACCAGGCAAAATGACTATACTACATTGAAATGCATACTACATTAAAATTATGTTGGTTTTTAAAAAAAAAAAAAAATTATGTTGGTTTTTTTTTTTTTTCCCTTAAATTGCAGAGTTCCTTCTCCCTGGAATGTTCTTTCTCAGTTCTTTGCATAGCTGACTCTTTTCCATCTTCTCCTCTCTGTGTAGAGGTTGCCTCCTCAGACAGACCTACCCTGATGCACCTCACCCCATCACTTCCGCCACAGTACCGCATTTGGTACTTCCAGAGAACATTCCACAGTTGGTGTGGCATCCCTGGAGAACAGAGACAACATGTCTTTCATCCCCACTGTTTGTACAGCACCAAACACCACACCCAGCATAGAGTAGACACTGGAACATTTGTTGACTGATAATGCTAATGGAATTAATCAAGGGATAATAGAAATGTTTGTCATAAATTGAACTGAAAAGATTATGACTAAATTGAGCTCCGTTTAGTAATTTTTGTTATGGAAAATCTTCCTTTCGTGAGAACAAAAGACTTTTAGATGCCAGGGCTCTGCCTCATCAACACTGAGGCACATAAAGAGCTGATTAATAATCAGAGGGTGACTGGGGAGAGTGGAATTTGGGGTCAGGGATGGCACGTGATCTTGAAGGCACGATCCCTGGATCTTGGTGACACCAGAGGACATCTTTCTTTCACGGCCCAAAGCTTAGATTCCCCAGAACCCAGTGTCTGTCTGTGGTCAGCTCTGGACTCCCTGCTTCTCTTTCTCCCTAACTCTCTTTCCTGCAGTTCCTTTCTGCTGAGAGAGTCATTTTGCTTCTCTCTTTCTCTCAGTGCATGCAGCTACAGTCCATTCATTTGCACTCTGTAGTTTTGCATTGCATGGATATACCACAATTTACCTCTTCTACCACTGATAGAAATTTGGGCTTCTTCTACAAACGATAGTGAATGTGACTCTTGGAACAGTTTCCTGAAGGTCTTCTCTATAGCATCGCTGGGTCATAGGCTATGAGCATCTTGAACATTACCATATAATGCCAAATTGTTTTCCAAGGGGGTTGTGTGGTTTGCAGTCCCACCAGCAGTGCATGAGAGTTACTGCAACATCACATCATTTTATCCCTCTCCATACTATTGACGTTTTGGGCCTGATGATTCTTGGTGGGGGTTGTCTGTGGACTGTGGGATGTTCAGCATCACTCCTGACCTCTCCCTACTAGATGTCAGTAGCACCCTCCCCACAGTATGAAAACCAAAAATGTCTCCAGACATGGCCAATGTCCCCTGAAGGAGGAGAGGCAAAATCATTCTCCACTGAGAACCATTCTCCCTGAGAACTGCTCTGTGTCTTTGCCAACACTTGGTATTATCCAGTCTCTCATTGTACCTACTAACACCACAAGTCTAGGCATGTTGGTACAGACAGATTATGCCTCAGAGGAGGATTCTCTTCAGCATCCAAACACAGCTTACGGTTTCACGTTAAGGTGTTTTCCCACAACTGTCTTCTGGTACATGTGCTGCCAAAGCGAGCACCCACAGCTTTCTTCCTAATCAAGTTATTTCCAGTGTTAAGGGCTTCCCTGATATACCATCCCACATGCTCTAAGTTTTAGTTTGGGCAGATCCTCGGAAAGAAGGAATTCCAAGGAGACTGTGGGTCAGGGGTTTAGGATTCTGGGCAAACCATACCTGAGTGTCATTTAAAGAGGGTGGACGTCTGTTAAGCCACATTGGAGAGCTGCCAAGAATGGGCACTTGATTTGCAGCAGGAACGGTAGTAGACAAGATGAGGAGCAGAGCCTTGTTCAAATAGTCACCGAAACCTCTGGCCTGTGGTTTGTACATTTGTGTTACAAGGTATAACTGTAAAAATACACAATCATGAGTTAGATTTGTTTGGTGCCTTATTATTTGATTGAACTCAGCAAAGACAAAAGGATGCAGGGGCGCCTGGGTGGCTCAGTTAGTTGGGCGGCTGCCTTCGGCTCAGGTCATGATCCTGGAGTCCCAGGATCGAGCCCCACATCGGGCTCCCAGCTCAGTGGGGAGTCTGCTTCTCCCTCTGACCCTACCTCCACTCGTGTACTCTCTCTCTCTCTCTCTCTCAAATAAATAAATAAATAAATAAAATCTTTAAACTAAAAACCCATTTAAAAAAAAAAAAAGGATGCAAATAGGTACCTGGGGGTAAACAACCTCACCAAGTCTCAGCTGGAAAGAGGCAGATTCTGGATTCATACTCAGCTTTTCCTCCAGAGCCCACTTTCTTACCTTCTGTCCTCCCTCCCCTTGTGGTTATGAGCTATATTTAAAACTGGAAACACGGCAGCAGTTTGGAGCTTTTTACACCATTTGGCACCATAGCTGTTCTCAGGGATGAGCCACCACATATTGTTGAAAGGGATTAATTTATCTGTCATGAAAAAAATATTTACCTACCCCATGGAGAACTGTTCCGTGCTTTGCATTCCCGTCGAATGGATCTGTACATTGAAGCATTTGAAATTGAGTTCTTGCCCGTGAGCTTGCAATTGCTCTTTCATTGTTTGCTGTGCCTAACTTGCTTTATATTGTCTGTTTTCTTAGGCATCACTATGCTTAAAGTAGGTGTTCAATTGGCACTTGTTCTGTTGAGATATGCCCATATTTAAGATATATAAGTTTTGAGAATCCAGACTTACAAAACAGATGAATTATTCAGTCTAGGTATGCAGGAATAGGTCCTTACCCAGTTTACAAGGCTGCCTCAAATAACAGGATTCTTTGAATTGGAATTCATCTAATGCAATTACTGCTTGACAGAGAGACTAAAACTTAAGGTGTTAAGGTACCTGGGAAATAAAAATGAAATTTCCTTTAAAATGAGAAGTCAATAGGAAAATGGAAACTTTAAACAAATAACAAATAAACAGCAGCAAAATTAAACTCCACTCCTCATTATACCTTTTCAGGAGCACATAGGTATATATCAGTCCAGCATCTCTGGATTATTAAATTCCTTGGGCAGAAGCTGTGCATTTTAAAGTTCTGGTGCCGAATGATTTTTATTCTGAGGTTTTCCTCCAGCAAAAATAGAAAGCTGGCCTGACTTAGTGTTGACCGACAACCTCCAGTGGTAAGGAGTATAATGATAAAGGTTTCTAAGATGTCTGGGAACTTTTGGGAAGCGAAGTATTTGTCACCACTTTCCCATGGACCTTTTTTATTGCCTTTTGCAGCTCAGGAACTTAGGAAGGCTTAGATACCCGTGGCATCAGGCAGAGTTTTGAGCTGCTGACAAATGGGGGCTTGGGCTCAGCGCCCTTGTGCCTCTACCAATGGAGGTAATCAAGCAAAAGCACGAGAAACAACTGTGATCTGAGAACACCAGTGTAAATGGGGCCTTCAGGGCCAATCACACAGGCAGATGCCAAGTCGCTGGAATGCTGGGCTCCCATCGCCTGGAGTGATGGTCCTCTCATTACCCCTGAGGTTTCCAAAGTGCTGTTGGTGGTGTTTTCTTTTTCACTTTTAAGTTGCTTGAAACTTAATTTTCCATCTTTTTTTTTTTTTTTAAAGATTTTATTTATTTGCGAGAGAGAGAATGAGAGACAGAGAGCATGAGAGGGAGGAGGGTCAGAGGGAGAAGCAGACTCCCCGCCGAGCAGGGAGCCCGACGCGGGACTCGATCCCAGGACTCCGGGATCATGACCTTAGCCGAAGGCAGTCACTTAACCAACTGAGCCATCCAGGCGCCCCAATTTTCCATCTTTTTTAAACGTATAAAGGTAGAGCATTTTAGAACCTGTTGCGTCTCTGTTGAGAGGGAGCATCATACCTGGGTTTCCTTGGGCTGTTCTGTTTTATACTTCGCCTTTAATGGAAGCGAAAGCATTGCTCTCGTTCTCTAGTGCCACCTTTATGTCACTGAACTTTCACAATAATGCATTTTCTTCCATGGAAAACAATAACATATGGCTGTTTGGGGGGATCCTACTCTTGAAAAGCACTTGGTTTACAAACACAGTTATTTTAACTGCAGAAAGTAATTTAAGAGGAGCCACAAGTGGCTTGAAAGCTCTCAGTTTTCTGGCTTGTCTTCTTAAAAGACTATATATTGTGAAGACGTAAAGACTTGAGTGGAATATTTCCTAAATTAAAAAAAAAAAAACGGATTGCATCAATGAAGTTGATTCAGTGTTTCCTTAAGAGCAAAAATGTGGCATCTGGTGTGGAGGTTGAGCAGAGTCACGGTCCCAAGGATGTTCGAGAAAGAATTTAGGGCTTCTATATATCATTTTGATTATTTTTCCTCTCATAGTAACACTATATTTACAGGGATAAATAACTATCGTGCTTCTTTTTCCAAAAATAAATAAGATGCTGCAGCTTAAAGTATTGTATTTATACTTCTACTTTCCATAGAGCAATCCTTTTTCAACTTAAGATGCTGTAACTCTTATAAATGTGGGTATGGTACTTTTTAAATTCAAAAATGTTTTTCTGTGTAGATCTTTAATCTTCAGCACAGTGCTTTATGTGAATTTTAAATGCAGTAATTAAATGACTTCTCACCAAAAAAAAAAAAAATACATCTCTGCAAACACCACTCCTTGGCTGTGATAGAAATTATGTAAAACTTTCAAAATGTTTTTTATTGGCCTTTTGCCTACTTATGTAGAACATCCTTTCTGAGGAGGTTAGTGGTATGGTTGGGAAAAACATAGGCTTTTGAAAGTGGTGAATGTGTAATTGTAGGTTCTATGAACTCTGCAAGAGGACACAAAATAACGAGAAGGAGCAAGTGCAAATCTGATCCCCGTATTGTCCCTTCAGGAGGGAAAGAATCCTGTGACCCCTCCTGAGTCCAAGCCTGTATTTCAAGAGTTTTTCAAGAAATTAAGAAAAATCTCTACTGTTTTACCTTGGCTGTGGATCCCTAGTGTCTATAGGTGAAGATGTCTGTGCAGAGTCCAAGGCTCTACCTCTCTCGTTACCTGCTGGCATAAAAAATACAACGTAAAAACTTCCTTGGACAAGCCTGAGCTTTCCAGGGTACAGTAACTTTTCAAAACCTGCATCTCACTGGAGAGCTCCTAAGAATTGATTTTTACCTGAGACATATGCGGGCTACTAGAATGACCACCACTGTGCTTTGCTCAGTGGTTTGCTGACGCATAATGTTGACATTGGAACACTACATGCTGCTTTTCCAGCTTTGGTTGGAAGACTCGAGTCTCAGAGCTTCAGTAATAGAGTTACATGTGTACTATGCAGGATTTGCCAGTCCCAGTGGCTGACACACTGACAGGGCGCCTGCAGGCTTGAATTAAAAATCAGGCTAGGGGTGTATTTCTATGGAATGAAGTTTAAATTCAGTTTTGAATTTACTGTTTTTAAGTGTGTAGTGTTTGGATATATTTTTAGGTGGGCTTATTTTAGTGAGGGCATAAAACAGAGCTTTAGGTATAAGACCATTCAGGTGAGTCCTGGGTATTGGCCCCAGTCTCATAGAGGATGTCAAAGCAGTGGTTACTAAGCAGTTTATTAACAAGCCTAAGACAGGTTTTTTTGCTAATATTATATGTAAAGCAGAATAGCCCCCCCTAGAAATAGGTTATCATATGAATTTCTCCTAAAGGAGAAAATTCTGGGACTGAATTAGAACTGGGTATGGGAAGTTCTAAGAGCCGAAAGAGGTAGAAGGTGGGAAGAACAATGAGTAAATTGTGTGGCTTGGACACATTGGAAGGAAAGTTATTGGCTGAAGGGCTTTCAATGCTGGTGAGAGTTGCTCTTTGATACATGTAGTTCTCAAACTCCCCCAAATTCATATGTTGAAGTCCCAACCCCTAATAACTCAAAATGTGACCTTATTGAAAATAGGTATTGAAGATGTAATTAGTTAAGATGAGGTCCTAATGCAGTGGGGCCAGCCCTGAGTCCAGTGACTAGGGTCCTTATAAAAAAAGGAAATTTGGACCCAGGCATGCACACAGGGAGAAGGCCATGTGAAGATTGCAGTTATGCAGCCCTAAGCTGGGAGAGAGGCCTATTACAGACCCTTGCCTAGTGCCTTCAGAGGGAGCATGGCTCTGTTGACACCTTGATTTTGTACTTCGGGCCTCCAGAACTTAGGAGGATAAATTTATGTTGTTCTAAGTCACCGATTTTGTGGTCCTTTGTTACAGCAGCCCTGGTAAACTGATACTGCTATAGAATCTTTGTTCAAATGTAGTCCTACTTAGAAATTCAATACGTAAAACCCATCAATGTGGAAATGCTCTGAATGACGAAGGGACGGAGAGAGGGGCTAAGGTACCCCCATCACGTGCCCTCACAGTTTCAGTTCCCTTTGCTCCTCCTTCCAACTTTGACCTCGGGTGACCCCTAAGAACAATTGCCAAGCTGCTATTTAATTCATGAGCCTTACTTCCCATGCTAACCAACAAGATTTGCCATTCCAATTGAACTGCCCTTCTCATAGTCATCCTAACTTACTTGTTTCTGCCCCTGCCACATTGTTTCACTTTTCTGGAATGCTTACTTCTCCTTTATCTGGTACTTTCCTTAAAAAAAAAAAAAAGTATTTATTTTTATTTGAGAGAGAGAGGGGCATGCATGCGTGCAAGCGAGGGAAGGGGCAGAGAGAGGGAGAATACTCAAGCCTAATCACCCCTGAGCCGATGTGGGGCTTGATTCCAGGACCCTGGGATCAGTCTCACAGGATTAGATTGGTCCCATCTTTATAATCCAAAATAATCTCCATATTTTAAAATCTGTAACCTTAATTACAGATCCTTTTTGTCAAATTCACTCGTTCTGGGGATTAAGAGGTAGACCTCTTTTGGGTGCCGTTAAGCAGCCCATCAGTCTTTAAGAGTCAAAGCCATGTGTTGTATCTGTTCTTTGTTCCCTCCCTCCTTCACCCCTACCTCCAGTGCCCAGAACAGCAGTAGGTTTTCAATAACTTCCATTGTTCACTGAGTAATTGAAAGATTGATAATCCCTGAGACACTTTTTTGTGTTATCGAACCAGTGGCTAGTGACCTAAATTATATTTGGGAAGGTAATTTTGTTGTTTGAATATAAAATGGACTGGGACCACAAAAACTAAAGTATATAGACTAGCAAGTGGTAGAGCTAATGTAGAAATGAGGTAGTAGGTTATGTAACTCTTGGGTTGTTGTGGCAACGGAGACTCAATTCTTCTGGGGCATGAATAGGACCCCTGGGTGCTACTGTCAGAGTAGGTGGTGCCTGATTTTTGTGTCTGGTATAAAATCTCCGTGATATTTTTGAATGAGCAAATGAATGTAGCACAATGAATTTTCTTAACTCATAATTCAAAATGAGTTCAAAAGGTGAAACCTCCATTCTGAAGATTGAAGTATGTGTCACTATTCATGTCTTAAAAATAAATGGAAGAAAATTTGTAATCATCTTGGATTTCCCTTAACAGCCCAGAAAAAAATTATCTGCTGGCAGCAGTCTGTTTTCTTCCTATTTGCCCACATTACCTGTTTCTACAGCTGCATCCAATATACTGAGATCAAAGAACACAATGATAGCAAATACACTCAGCACTTGCCTCAAATAGGTTTCAGTGAAAACCTCCCTAACCGAGAGCAAACAGAAAGGAGAAATGGAAAATTTGAATTTCCTAAAGGACAATTGTCTGATTTTTGCTTTGCTTTGTATGTATGGAGCAATACTTCTCTCTCTGGCTACCCATTCCCTCTTTCATTTAGAAGCACATTCACCCTTTAGCTGAATTGCATAAAATGTTTTATACCATATAATGTCCATACTGCTAACCCCTCAATGCTTTATGAGACAAAGCATTAGCTAGTATACCTTTAGTTATATGGGGTGATTTGTGAGGCAAATGGAGAATCATTTTCTTAGTTGGAAAGCACCTTAATTTATTGGATTACATGAATTTTTTTAAATGAAAATATCAAAATTAATTGAATAAGCATTTCCATTAATAAAGGACATATTTAATAGTGTTATTTACAATCCTCCATCAGTAACATGTGGTCTTTGTTTCTTTTCTTCTTTTATACACAATTTCAGTGTTTCTCAAAGTAGGAGCCAAATACAAAACAAACAAACAAACAAACAAAAAACATTAGCATTTAAATACCTAAGGTGCTCATTAATATGGAGATTCCTGGGCCACATTCAAATCTTCTGAGGTATATTATCTGGGAGTACCTTTTAAGAACAAAGAAACAAACACACAAAAAAGGACTCTTAACCAAAAACAGAAACAAAAAAAAACCATAATCAAACAAAAATACGTAAAAACAAACAGAAAAAGATCTTCCCAAACAAAAATGCAGAGGCCATGAATCAAAGCACATAATGGAGTACTGTTTTCACAATAAACATTCAATAAAATTAGCTAAATATAGGGTCTCCTTCCTCTTTTGAAATCTGTAAGCCCATGCAGATAGGAAACCTTTCCTCTGTGTATTATTAAGGCCCTGAAGTAGGAGCAAAGTACTGGTCATTTAGAGGCATACTTTTTCAAAGGCCATGGGTACACCCATTGAAGGATGTGTTCAATATCATTGTCGTGCTATGGCAATGACTGTGCTTGAGGTGGGGTGGGTACAAAAAGTAGAACACCATTTGGTAGACCATTTGGTTACCTACAGTCTACTTTGAGAAAAGAGACATATGTGCATGGATCACAGATGTGAGGTGTAGGCAATAACTGTTGAAAGTATTTGAGGCAATGAGAAATCATTGTAGGTTGGCATAGTGGCAGAAATAGTATAGAAACTTGGTTCTGATACATGTATATGAAAATGAGTAGCAAATGGTTTTAAGCAGAGGGATTAGTATGACACAGAGTTGGAGATACTCAAAATGTGTTAAGGTATAGGTATAGGAGTAGAGATTCCATACAAAGAAATGATAAAATTAATTCGAGAAGTTTGCTTGGGACCAGCTTGTGAAGACTCTCAACACACAAAAACTGAGAAATGTGGATTATCTTAGTTGGGTAGTAGAGTGTCATGAAATACAGAGGAAGTCATGGGCAGAGACGTAAGATGCAACTGGATTACAGGGACAGGAGATTGGAGGCAAGGAAACAGGTTAGAAGGCTAATACAATTATCTAGGTCACATATAATAGAATGATGAAGCAGAGTTTTGGAAATGGGAATGGAGAAGAGGTAGACAGAAGTATTACTATGGAGGAAAAGCCAATACCCAACATGTTAGTAGTGAATCTTGATCTTTGGAATGTCTTTGCTTGTTGGGGTTTGGAAACAATGCATATGAAAGCATATGTAATCTATAAGGTTCCATATAAATTTTATTTATTTTTTATTTCTTTAGTACATAATTTGAGGCCACCTGTAAGATGTCTGGTACACGCTGTGTTAGGCTCTGGAGATATAAAGACCAAGGGGTTGGGGGGGTGGAGAAAAAGACCTGGTCTATTCTAGGGGGCTTTCAGAATTGTGGAGAACCTATAAAGTTGAACCAACAGTTACAAGAAGTCACAAACTGATGCTGAGCTTACAAGTCTGGGTGCCTGGGAGGAAGCCATTAATCACAAGAGGGAGCTCAGCAGGAACAGCAGGCTTAGAAAGAAAGAAGGCAAGTTGACTTTTCCACTCATTGAATTTAAGATGCATTGTAGCAGCTGGGATACCTACAGGAAATAGATGACACATTTGAAATAGGATAATTCAGGAAGAGTTTATTATGTAAGGACTACTGTTTACAAAAGTGTGCAGATAGGGATACCATAAGAGACAGTGCAGACACAAGACTCTAAAACAGTCAAATGATATCCTCCTATCTGAAGAGAAATGTAGGAAACATGTTCCCTGGAGGGACTAAGTTTTTGTACTAGTCAGGGTTCTCCAGAGAACCAAAGCTAACAGGATGTGTGTGTGCATGTCTTTGTGTGTGTCTGTGCGTATTCTTCCTTTTCTCTCCCTCTCCCCACTCCCATCTATCTAGCTATCTATCTATTGAGAAATTTATTTCGAGGAATTGACTCACATGATTGTGGAAGCTTAGCAAGTCCAAAATCTGTGGGGTAGTACACCAGACCGGAGGCCCAGAGGACAGTTGCAGTTCAAGTCCACAGATATCTGTTGGTGATCCTCCTTCTGGAGAGGTCATTGTTTTTCTGTTAAGGTCTTCAATTGATTGGATGAGGCCCACCCACATTTTATAAGGTCATCTCCTTTACTCAAATTTCAACGATTTATATGTTCATCTTATCTAAACAACACCTTCACAGCAAATATCTGGGTACTATGGTCTTGCCAGGTTGACACATGAAATTAACCACCACAATCCTGTAGAACGGGTCACTTTGAGAGGAAGAGTGACTTTTGATGGAAGGATATTAGTAGCTCAGAATTGTCTTTTGGGGAAGAAGATGTGCAAATGGTTCTCAAAGTGGTGCTCTGACCAGCGGCAGCAGGAGGAGCATCACCAGGGACCTTGCTAGAAATGCACATTCTCAGGCTTCACCCTAGCACTACTGAATCAGATGTGCCAGGAGTGGTCACAACAATGTGCATGTTAATAAGCCCCCCTCTGTGTGATTTTGATGTGCTCTAACACACAGCATTGAGAACTATTGAGTTAGGGAGGTAAATCTATCTCCCTGCATCCCCCTCTGATCTCCTGCTAGGCTGCTTTTGGGCCAGACCTGACAGGTATCCAGAGAGCACAAAACCCATTAATAAGGGCCAGTTAGGGCAGCATCCCAGAGTAGGGATCAGTGTGGAAAAGGGTAGAGAATGAATCAGGGAAGGCAAATGAAAGGTATCATGCCCCTGCACTAAGGGGCATACAGACTAGGGAGTTCCTCAGATAGAGATAGGGGCTCAGATTTTAAAGTAGATGGAATTGCCTAAGCAGAGACTTTAAGAAGAAAGAAAAGTAGCCCAGATATAGATTCTTAGCCTAACATGTGTGTTGAAATGGTGGGAATGACTTGTGATTTTTCTTCTATAATCACATTAATCTTGAACTCACACTACTGAACATAATTGGCTTTTCACTTGGTCAAGACTGTTAAGTCGGAATCCTTAATTTTCCAAACAGGACACTGTCTCTCACTTGTATACATCTGGCATATAAAGCATATGCATCTCTCTCTAATCCACCACACATTGGCTGTCTGCCCTTGTGGTGCTCATCAAAAAATTCAACCAGGAATTGGATTGTGGTCTAGCACTTACCAAAGTCTTGCTTGAGCCATCTGGTCTTTGAGAGTGTGTTTAATGAACAAGCAATGCTACCACGACCTTTAAGTGTCATTTTGCAATGGTAAATTATATCATCAGAATGGCAGATGCCTAATCCATATTATTTCAGACACTCATAGAAATTACTTTACGGCGTTAACATTTATGATACACGTTTATCTCACATGGGTTGCACTGATACTACTAATCATAATTTAAAGAGCTTCTCTGTGTCATTTATTGATGGATTGCTTAGGAAAATCCTACCAAACATTATTCTCCATCAGAGAGTGAAAAGATAATTCAGACATGGTCCTTGCCCTCAGGTTGTTCATACCCTAGCAAATAAGGCAGAAATGTGAACAGTCACAGTATAATGGAACAGTATATGATTGGAAGACAGAAGAAGGAGGTACTCATATTACTCAAGAGTAGTAAGGAAAACTTCAAGGGTGGGGAGCTATTTAAGGTGGGCCTCAGAAAATGAGTAGGAGTTGACTAAACAGACAAAGGGATGGAGATTAGCTGAGAGGGGATGTATTCTAGGACCAGAAGAAAGAACAACAATGGGGAGGTGCGCCAGGAGCATGGCTGCACCAGAGGAAGTGGCTTGAAAATGGAACTGGATTGAGGGGCCTGGATTGTCAGCATCTCTGCATTGTATGCCTAGGAGTCTAAACTTTATCCCGAAGGTAGAAGGGAGACCTTAAGGATCTATGAGCCCTGGATTAATCTGATTAGATTTGAGTGAAGCACGTTGGATAGTTTGAAGCTATCAAACCAGTTTGTTTTTTAACTTTTTAAATAGAGCAATTGTAGGTATACAGAGAAAAGTTGAGCAAAAAATACAGAGAGTTCCCAAATTATCCTCCCCAACTCCCCAGTTGCCCCTGTGATTAATATTTAGCACTAGTGTGGTACATTTGTTACAATTTGATGAACCAGTTATTGACTAAAGTCCATAGTTTGTGTTCAGGTTCAGTTTTGTGAGTTTCGACAGATGCATAATATCACATATCCACCATTGCAGAGTTGTACAGAATAGTTTTACTGCCCTAAAAGTCCCCTTTGTGACACCTGTTTATTCATCCCCTCACTCCTGAACCCCCGGCAACCACGGATCTTTTTTTAAGTTTTTCTTTTCCAGAATGTCATATAGTTGGAATCATATATATAGCTTGCAGTATTTTCAGTGTTTTGTTTTGTTTTTTACTTAGTAATAAGCATTTAATATTCCTCAATGCCTTTTCATGATTTGATAGTTCATTTCTTTTTACTACCAAATAATATTCCATTGTATGGATATACCACAGTCTGTTTATCCATTCCTCTGTGGATGGTTATTTTGGTTGCTTCCATGTTTTTGCAATTATAGATAAAGCTACTATAAACATTTATGTGCAGGTTTTGTGTGGATGTAAGTTTTCAACTCATTTGGATAAATACCCTGAATTGCAATTGCTAGATTATTATTATTTTTTTTTTTTTTTGGAATTGCTGGATTTTTTAGGAAGCCCGTGTTAGCCTTGTAACTCACTGCCAAACTGTCTTCCAAAGTGGTTATGTCATTTTGCATTTTCATTAGCAATGAATGATAATTCCTGTTGTTCCACATCCTCACCAGCATTTCGTGTTGTCATTATTTTGGATTTTAGCCATTCTAAAAAGTGTATAGTGGTATCTCATTGCTCTTTTAATTTCTAGTTTCTTAATGATGTATGATGCTCAGCATCCTTTTATAGCTCTTTTGCCATTTGTATAACTTCTTTGGTGAGATGTCTGTTCAGATTTTTTTAATTGGATTGTTTGTTTACTTATTGTTGAGTCTTAAGCGTTCTTTGAATATTTTGGATACCAGTTCCTTATCAAATACGTGTTCTGCAAAGATGTTCTCCCAGTCTGATTTGTCTTTTCATTCTCTTACCAGTGTCTTTTACAGAGAATAGGATTTTAATTTTTTTCTCTTATTAGGATTTTAATTTTAATGAAGTCCACCTTATCAATTTCTTTCTCCATGGATCATGCTCTTGGTGTTGTATCTAAATCACCTAGATTTTCTCATATTTTATAAACTTTTTATTGAAGTGTAATGTGCATACAAAAAATATGCATATTCATAGAGCTCACTGAATTTTCACAAACGAAACCTGTGAATGAGTGACCAAATCAACAAATAGAATGTTACCAAATGCTTATCCATCAGTTTGAAAGGAATGTTAACATAGGACAGTTAATTTATACTTTAAACAACAGACACATAAAGTAAAATAAATTAAAATAAGTCTTATTTGAAAGGAATATCACTGATTAGGTTTTAAATATTTTCAGGATGGGAATCTTGACTTATCTGAATCGAATTGGCAACACCTATTGAGTGCCTGGCATGAAATAAGCAATTAATAGTCAATTAATTAATTGATTAATTAATGTAAGCAGTGTGCTCTTTTAGGGTTAAGAAAACAAATCATCATTTCAATGGGCAAGATAATCAAGGAACTAATGATGGAGAAAAAAATTGGGAGGTCATTATAGACTAAAAGTTAGATGACATTAGTCAAAGATAGGTATTTGAGCACATATTACGTGTACTTCAACAAGCAAATGAAGGGCTCTTGGCAGAGAAGGGGTGATGGTGTGGGGAAATAGGAGGGATGATTAGGGTGCAAAATAGAGCCCTGGCATTTAGTAAGATCCATCAGTGATTCTTTGCCTGAGTTTGACACTAATCTAACTCTTGGTATAGTTTTATATCTGATTTTGATAACCAATTTTAAAGGGAATGTGAAAAGTAACAGAAAATGTGACAAAAATGATCAAAAACTGGTTAATAAGCCACACAGATATACTACATACCATACGTAAGTGTGACGATGAAAGACTAGACTTGTGTGAGAAATGGGGTGTCTGTTAATAAAAGGCTAAAGCCGACCTAATTATGTTCTCCTGGAATAAAGCATTTTTATGAAGGGTTATGAGACTGTTTCTTAGATTTGTAGAAGTCTAAACAATAAGAGAAGGAATTAAATTAAAGCACACAATATTTTTATCCAACATAAGGAAAAACTTCTTGACCACCAGACTGTTAAACTGCTAAAATAGAGAAACTATACAGTTTACACACACACAGACATTTGTTTTGTTTTTTTTTTTTTCTTTCTGTTTTTGTTTTGAGACCATGAAGAAAGGGGGAGGCAGGTGGTGATCACTTCTGAGTTATTGAAATACTTCCCTGCCTATTAAAGAGGCCAGGATAAAACAGTCACTATGGCCCCCAAATGCCATTTTTACTTTAAGAAAAGGCAAAAGTAATGGAAAAGTAAAAATTAAACATTAAGAGCATGAAATGCACAAGTTGAACTGAGGACAAGCTGACATTTAATTAAATAACAAACTCCTTAAAGGCCCTACAGAAGAGCTTTAAAGGGTGTCTGTTACATTTGCATAAGCATTGCAATGTGAAGCCCTGCAATATACTGCCTTTCACACTGGTTATCAGTCAATAGAAGTTGGTATAAAACAGTGAAAATGACTTCCCCATTACCCACACCCCTATAAGCCTTTGGCTTTTGCAAGCCGCTGAAGCTTCTCTGCAAACTCCAGAACACCACTTTTAGAGGCAAATTCTATCACCCTGATGGCATTTTCTAGTTTTATTTGATCTTGAAAAACATTTCATTATGTTTAATTTAGGGAAATGAGATTTCTTTAATTACTATCAGTAGCAGCTATTAGAAGCTCAATTACATTTGCAAATTCATTTTTAAAAGCTTTATGGTTTTCAGATAAAAATTTCTAGTTCTGACTGTGCCCATTAAAAGTTACTGTTCCTCCCTTCGGTGCCCATGCTTCCAAGAGAGAAGATGCATTTTATAGTGCAAAATAAATAACGCTAGAAGCTGAGGATTAGCCTAAATATGATTTAGGATTACACATTTGAATAAATTTGGTATTTCATTAAATAAATTGGTTTATCAAATATGTTTATAGATTCTCTTCCATTGGGGTTTCATATATGCTAAGCTCTACGGTTTGAAAGGTCGGGGTGTCCCAGTGGGATGGGAGGCAGCTTAGTAGCAAGGAATGCAGATGTTTCTCATCCGTGTACCTGCCTAGCCCCGGTTATAGTACTACAGTGATTAATATATCACCACTAGCATGTCTAGAACAGCATCTCCATGAAGGACTGTTAAAGGGGGCGTCCACATAACCTCCAAGTTATTGGTCTCTTGAATACTATCAGTGGTTTTAGAGATGACTCCAATTTTATTTGTTCGGGAGCTTCTTGTTCCTATAATTAAACAGTTACGGAAAGAAAGCCTTCCTCAAGCTGAGTGTTGCCTTTGTTCTCAGTCACAGTGGCATTAATAGAGGTACTGTTTCCCCTTATAGATTATAAACAGATGTATTGAAGTCTAGAGAACATCGGCACCATAATGGGGTTGTGGCCTTCTCATTCATAATGAGAAGTATTTCATCTGCAGCATCTAGAAGATGCTATACACCTTGTGCATAGTGGGTATTTAGTAAATGCTAGTGGTTTTGGTTTGTTCAGTTCAGCTCAAGTGGGAAGCAGCCATTTGCTTTACAACCAGAACAGCGTTTGTCCGTCCACTTGGTGGCAATTTTGAGCTGAGGCATAGAGGTGCTGTGTTGGAACAAGAAATAGAAAACATCTTTTGAAAAACCTTGGGGTCAGTTCATTGAATTGCTTCACTGCGATGCAAAACCATCTCTGTTGGTGGGAAATATCAACTGCTGCTAATAAAAACTGTAAATGCCTTTGTTGCTGTTTGTCACGGATAGACACACGCAAGGTTCAAATGATTTAAAATCATTGTTCCTTGAGTTCTTTTTTTGCTAATAAACATGAAAGCAAGGAAATGGCATGACTTATTTAAGGTGTGTGCATTGGAAGGGCTTGCTTTACTGTTTATTGTATTTGGAAGTGTTTGGTGTTATTCTTCCCAATTTGCTTTAGCTTTTACCCAGACCACTGAGTACTTATTGATGGAACGGAGTGTTATATGCTTTAGGAATGTTGTATTGGAGGGAGAACTGCACAGAGTACATGTTATATATGCCGATGGCTGCCATGCTTCTCATCTACCATGGATTCCCACTGCAATTTGTATTGGGAGAGCGTGTGATAAACAAGTATTGGAAGTCAGGTGTTCGCAAAAGCCAAGAACTCACAGCTTAGAGTGCGTAAAATAAAAGTCCCACATGAAATCATGCTTTGCATTTGGGGTCTAAAAGTACAACAGCTACTTTTTAAAAACTGGCCTGAGACTGTGGTCCCACAAAACACAAAGTCATCGTTGTTTACATTTTGTACCCCCATTTTATCTAGCAACCGCTCCTTAACAACTCTGTCACCAGAGAAGATGTCAAAATGAACATGAGCAGTATGGTTTGCAGTGATTTGAAACAGTAATAAAGGACAGAGTCATATTAATTGTTATTCTCAGAGCTTACCATCCGATAGCTGTCTAATTTAATAAAGTTTTGTTACAGTGGAATGATTCAGCTCTAAGGGGCTTATAAAAATTGCATAAGCACTGGAGTCAGTGTGATCTTTTTTTTTTTTTTTTAATTCTTGGAGGTAGTAGTTTTTCCTGCTGTCCACTCTCAAGAAAGCGGCAATATGCTGCGGAGTTGTTTGTCAAGGCCTGGTTTTGTTTTTGTGAGAAACTCTTATTCCCACAGTGAAAAACATTTAGTTGAGCAGCAGTCAATGAGTAACAGACTAAAAGATGTTTCAAGTTTGGAAGCCTTTAAAATATGAACTAAGCACCCAATCTGGGGAGTTAAATGATCAGTAAAAGACACACAACCCAAGGGCTGCACAAATTCTAGATGGCAAACTTAACTCTTCGTCTCCTAAGCCAATTCAGATGTTGTGAAGACTTAGTGGCTATGCAGGAGAGTGACTTACTTATTAGCACATAGGAAATATCAAACTTTTGGTAAAGAGATGGAGAAATAATTTTTCTGCTATAGCCTGTCATCTACATACTAAAGGGCCTTACTATACACTGAGTTGCTTGATTTTAATGAGTGGCTAGACCTAGGGGCGCCTGGGTGGCTCAGTCTATGAGTGGCTGGACCTGAAATTTTATTTCAGCATCTGAGAATATATGATAGAAAAGCATTTAAAGATGCCAACTCCTGTGTCCATTAAATCTCATAGACTCTTGAAATAAAGAGAAATAAGATGTTTACCTATACGACTAATTTATCTGTACATTTGTTATGAATAATACTCAGAATTATCGAATGTTGAGATTAGTTTGACATGAAGTAGGTCCTTTGTAAATTGTTGAGTTAAAGTATCTTGGATCATTGTTTACACTAAACAGCACTGGCAGCAAATGGCTATAGACTCTATTCTCTCTTGAAGGGGGTGGGGGGAGTATCTATTCCTAATTGAGAGTAAGAAGAGACGGTGGCTAATGGTTCAGCACCAAATGGTAAAATGTAATTCTGTGTAGAACACAAAACCAGTGCCTTTGTATGGAGATATAATCACACAGGGATAGATAAGAGATTTGTTCATACCATACCGACAAGCACAAATATTACATGATTTCTAGAACTGCTAAAAGTCACCCTTTCTGGAAAATCCAAACTTAATTTTTTTGATTGTCAATGGTGGCCACATTTTCATTAAATTTGGGGGAAGGTGTATGAAATTGTGTTCGTTTCTCAACAATAAGACAGTTCCCCAACCCCATGGCTTCTGGGGACTTTATGAATTTTGGATAAAAGAAATATCACCTCCTGGAAAATGGAAGATTAGAATTGATTTGTTTTCGTGAGGTGTCAATTAGCAATCTTGATTAAGGGTCTACAAATTATGTCTGAGCTGCCCCACACCCTACCTGTTTTTATAAATAGTTTAATTGAAATACATCCATGCCCATCTGTGAATGTATTGTCTATGTCTACAAGGGCAGAACTGAGTAGTTGCAACAGAGACTATATGGCCCATGAAGTCTGAAATATTTACCATCTGGTCCCTTACAGAAAAATTTTACTGAACCTTGCTCTAAATAGTTGTGCTTTGCCAGCTAATTATTTGGTATGTGATCATACTGGTCCTACCACGTTATAATATTCTTACGGGCAAAGACAGTCTCTCTCTTTTTAAGACCGTCTCTTAAATCTTTCTTCTATCCCACAATCTCTAACAGGACCTGGAATGGGAAAAACTTAATGATAGTTGGTTCACCAGTTGAGGTGAAAGTTTACCAGACCAGGAAAGAAATGCCTTGGTACTTTTAAGGAAGAGGCAGTCAAGCTCTATGGCCCTGGAATCAGATTGCCTGAGCTCAAACTGTGGCTTTGCTGTTTATTTCCTGTGGCCTTAGCCTCACAATGTTAAAAAAAAAAAAAAATTGCTTTGGAAATAGTGCTTCCTGTCTAATTTTATGAAAATCCAGTGGATATTTTTTGAAAAGTGCTTAGAACAACCGGTCAGGATTCATCATCAATATCATTCTTATTTGTGATGCTAGGAATATTCCTTTTTTTTTTTTTTTTTCCTTTTCATTCACTTGTTTTTTCCTAGAATTTCTTTTGTACTTTCTCCAGAACTAGGCAGGTGGCTCTTTAAATGTATATACGTGTTTCCTTGTTTTCACATCAGTGGGGATGCTGGTACTAGCCATGGTTTGAATTTAATGCTGGTGGCTACGATGTTGTTGAGTAGATGAATCCTTTTTTACATAAAAAAGTAAAATAAAATAAATCCACAGACTCTCTGTGTTACAGCAGTGCTTTTATGTATCAATAATTGCTGTAAGTAACATTCAGTATACCGAACCCTTTGTAATTTGTGGACTCTGTGTAATTCCTCCTGGTGTAAGAGGTGATAGCTACTCTTGTAGGTATTTGGATGTGATGAATGGCATGCCTGTGTAATGGCACATGTGTTTTTCTTGACCGTGGTAATTAATGGCTATCAAATCTCACTACTTGGAACCATTTGCTTTGTACATGTTGAATCCATTTCTTTGTTCAAAACTTCTGGTATTCCTAGTCTACATAAAAACATACACTTGTAGAGCAATGTACCAATATCCTATACCAGTAAAAATGAAGGAATCACATTTCATAGCATTCAAGGCCTCCTAAGAAAACTTAGCTTTTGGTAATGTTACTTCCTGAAGAAGAAGACAAAATTTTCTAGGAGGAATTTTAAATATACTAATATTTAACACTAATAAAGTGTTTTATCATCTTGCTGGTTGCTTTTCCATGTTCACGTAGGGCTTTAATTTTGAGCCTACATATAACGGTTTATATTGCCAGGGTAAGTAATTTATAAAGGTAAATTTAAATTTTTGCCTATAATTCCTACTAGTTCAGATGGAAAATCCCAACAAGCTCTTGAAAATCTGCTCTTCCCTCAACTACCTGGGAAGGGAGGCTTCATAAAGGAGGTTCAGTCTTCTGTGCAGAGTGACAAAGACAGAGGGTAGACTGGGTTTTTCTGTGGTTAGAACCTTTAGGACCACATTTGGACTAAATAAGCTAAGTGCCTTTCCAAGGCTAAAGACATCCATGAAGGATTCTTCATGTGAATAGGTTTTTTCCTCCTAATTTGTAAGACCTACAGGAAGGGAAAAATGTTAATGTGTTCACATGGAACCCTAGCTGCACAGCTTGGTTGTGCTCCTTCAAGTCTGGATAAGCCATGCAAGTGAGGCTGCTTGCAAGTGAGAGAGGGCTAAACATCCAGCCGGAGTGGCAGCTGGAAAGAAGCCAGAAGATTACAAAAAAGGCACCTGAGAACATGTTGCTGTTGCTCACTTAAACCACCCAAAAAAGACCTATAATCATGATTTCTGGTGTGAGCTTTTTGATACCCAGCCATGTCACAGACATTCTGTTAGTGGTATCTATAATCTACATTGGCCTATTTTTCATGACTATTATTTGTATCAGATGGGGCCATGTTTTCTGTTTGCTTCTTCTTGTGACCATATCCTACCACTTAGAAACTGAGATTATCTACTATAATCTTCCCCTCCATTATGTGATTACCCAAGGGGTCAGTGTTCTTTTAAAAGAGGTACTCAGATTATCTTTTAAGAATATACATTTTCCTTTTCTATAGATTAACTGTATTCACTCAACTCATTTATAAGCCTTTAATGATTTCCCCATAAAAATGATACTCCTTTTAACCTTACCTCCCAAAATAACACAGGCTCTAATTATTCAATATGTAATATTTTCAGTTTCTTCTAACTTTGGTAACTGTGTGAAATGAAATACTAAAGCAGTGAACCAAAACTTATGATTAGTTCCACATTGGTCTTTTAAATATTATAGTTGACCTTTTAATGGAATGATAGAATGTGAAAGTTTGCATTTGCTAACAAGGATAAGGCAGTCTGCTAAAAATCATGTTGTTATAAAATTTCAGGTGTATAATACAATAATGGAAGCTGGCTATGTAAAAACAATCCAGATATTCTCAGGGCTTTGTTTAAAAAAAAAAAAAAAAAAGAAATTGAAGAGACATTTCCACAGTGAAATGGGATGTAGGGAGTCATTCAGTGTGTTTTCCAAGTGAATAATAAGTATTTGTGAGAAATTAATATTAATTACTGAGGGGATGTCCCATAAGCCATTCTCTGCAGATTTAAAATGAAAGCTCCAGTAGTACCTTGAACAGTCTGTTGTTGACATTATAATTACTCTCCTGTTTTAGAAGAATGAATAATTATCATAGCAAATACTTTAATTTCCCATACACATAATTATACCCGTTCACTGAAGAAAGACAGGAATATAAGGATTCCAATCATAGAGGAAAAAGAAGGATTCTTCATCTGAATAGGTTTTTTCCTCCTACAATTCTGTAAAATCTAGTAGGATGAACAAAAAGAACAGTAAAATGTGCTATCCTAAAATAATGGAATTATAAATGCTTTTAAAGGAAGTCACTGCAAATCCTCTAAGAAAAGAAATTTCTTACTTACTAGCTAAGGAGAAAGTGAGTAAGCAGATAAGGGATTTGAATATGAAGTTTTGGATTACATTCTATGGGCTGTTGGGAGAGGGTAAAACATAGGCAGTGTAAGGGAAAGAAAATGACAAACAGGGTGAAGTATGTCTATGGGGCTTCTAAACCAAAGAAAACCTCATATAATCTTCAGAGTGATCAAAGACTGAAAGTTGTCACTGATAGGAATTCTGCAAACCTAGAGCTGGCTAAGGGAAAGAAGTAGTGTGAGGTCAAGAGAATTCAGTTTAACTCTACAAGAGTATATTGAACACTTCTGGAATGCTCACTGTGATATGCTAATATTCTATGGAGTTTCATTACTAAGTGCAAGACCCAATGCCTGCCTAAAGTAAAGCATGCTCTTTTAGGAGATGGGTGATGATGATTACATATGAGATGTTTAGTAAAATATATGACATCATATAATTTGAAAAAAAAGCTAAATTGAATATTAGGAGCATCAATGTATCGGATAAATTAGGGGGGCAATGAAGAGACAACAGGGTGGAGAAGGCGGAGCAAGTGTTAACCTTTATAATAAATATAGCTGAAGTTCAAGATTGGAGTTTGGAAGAGAGAATAAAAGATCTTGGAATCCTCCATAATAAGAAGCAAGATGAAAAATACAGGGACTTGGATTTTGAAATGGAAATGACATCCGCTGGAAATACCGTTCATTTTTCTACTGGACACTGGGAGGGGTGAAATTGGGGAATAAATAAATCTAGGGCCACTCTAAAGACCAAAGATTGGTTCAGGGCAGAGAACTGGAAGCAAAAATCCTCAAAGAACTGAAATCCTCTCCCTTCCTTATATAAAGTATACTATATCCACGGAACAGAAAAGAATACTTAGGATTTCAATCAAGTAGGATGGCACTTAATAAAACTGACTTCTGAGAATTCCTAAAGGGATAGAATAATTAATAGATACTGTTAATTGTGATCAATTAACATGACAACAGAGAAAGATTTGTGACCAGGGGAAAAGAAGGAGCCATTGACTTCTTATAAAAGGACCCAGTGGTAGGGTAAATGAAGCTATTTTCTAAGTAAAGTTGAGAATTGAACATTTTGACCAAACAAACTCAAGGAAATGATTGGGGTAAGGGAAAGAATATGTCTGAATTAGGCAGTTGACCATGGACAACAAGCTTACTACTCATTTGGTTTTTTTTTTTTTTTTTTAAAGATTTATTTATTTATTTGAGAGAGCGAGAATGAGAGAGAGTACATGAGAGGGGGGAGGGTCAGAGGGAGAAGCAGGCTCCTCACCGAGCAGGGAGCCCGATGCGGGACTCGATCCAGGGACTCCAGGATCATGACCTGAGCCAAAGGCAGTTGCTTAACCAACTGAGCCACCCAGGCGCCCTACTCATTTGGTTTATTACTCAATGTCTTGCTCTCCTTGGTTAGTCCCCATAATGATCAGATACTCACAGGCGGGGGAGAAAATGGCTTTCTGAGAAGCTTGTTGAAGTCAGAAAGGCAGTGAGCCAGAAAACCCTGTGGAACGGCTCTTTCCAACTCAAGGAACCATTGCTAATGAATGACAGTAATAAAAAAGGAGCAGTTTCTGCTTGTCCCTGTTACGGCAGTCCTTCACTTCCCGAGTCTACCCTCAGGAAAAATTATCTTGTTCAAACATCATTTAGATTCTGTCATTCTCCTCAAGATCTACTGAGACCTGCAGTTGTTTGGGAATCAAATTAAATCCAGTGCCTCTGGGGTCTGTGTTTTACCACCTCTCTTCCCAATCCTGTGATGCCCGATGTTATCTTTTTAACATTTCTTTGTCTGTTTTACACTAGCCAAAGAAACCGTGCCCTTATCCTCTTAAATCTACAGCTTCACCCACCTAATTCTCCGTCCAGGGATGCCAGTCTCCTTCATCATTATCAAATAAAATCCATACTATAACCAATCTTCAACATATGTATACTCTCTTCAGCTTAGAGACATGTTTCATCTCCTCCTACTCATCATACCATTAGTAATTATGTTTTTCTTGCTGTAGTAGGGGAGGAAAAATTCTCCTCTACCCTCTTTGGGTCTCTGACTGGGCCTAAGAATTAAACTGATATGAGATAAACAAACTGAGGGTTGCTGGAGTGGGGGGTGGGGTGGGAGGGATGGGGTGGCTGGGTGATAGACACTGGGGAGGGTATGTGCTCTGGTAAGCGCTGTGAATTGTGCAAGACTGTTGATTCTCAGATCTGTACCTCTGAAACAAATAATGCAATATATGTTAAGAAAAAAAAAAAAGAAGAAGAAGGTAGCGGGAGGGGAAGAATGAAGCAGGGGAAATCGGAGGGGTAGACGAACCATGAGAGACGATGGACTCTGAAAAACAAACAGGGTTCTAGAGGGGAGAGGGGTGGGAGGATGGGTTAGCCTGGTGGTGGGTATTGAGGAGGGCACGTTCTGCATGGAGCACTGGGTGTTATGCACAAACAATGAATCATGGAACACTACATCTAAAACTAATGATGTAATGTATGGGGATTAACATAAGAATAAAAAAAAACTGATATGAGATAGATTATAAGAGAAAAGCATACTTTTTTTTTTTGAATTTTTACATGTACACGGAGGCCTTCACAAGAGAATGAAGACCCAGAGAAGTGACCACAGCAGGAGGCTTTTACATCTTTTAGACAAAGAAACAATCAATTTGTTCAGAATTGACAAGATGGAGGGTTGATGTTGGGGTAGGGGTAGTAAGTGGTGAAGTAATTAGGAAGGTAAGGGTTAGTTTTCTAAGGTTTGTTTTTATAGATTTCTTGGTCCCCAATTCCCCATCTCTGGTGATAAGAATGCCTTCCTTCCTCCTGCATATAGGAAGGGTACTTCTCACATGAGGGTTTAATGACCTGTTGCAGGGAAGAGGGGAGGTCAGAGTGACATTTCTGCTTCTGACATTTTCTCAAACTCCTTCAGCTTAAGATATTCAATATGGCAGGGTGCCATATTTTGGAGTAAGGTACCCTCAACCCCATCACTGTTCTTATGGCTAATTTCATGGATATATACAATGTGAGAGTTGAAAGGGACCATAGCATTTTAAAAGGAGGTCCAGAGGGGATAATTGTACTTCCCAAAGTTGCATAGCCAGCTAATAGAAGAACCAAAAAGATAATAACCCAGATTACCAGCCTTGTGCTTATTCCATCACAGGAATCATGATGGTGAAAGTCAAGACACTTAAACTGATGAAAAACATGGAAAATGAATCAATGTATAACTTTCTGTCCAATTTTTTCAGCTGTATGATAATAAAATCAAAACTGCATTACTTTATATTGTAGATGCAGTATTACTGTTTTCTTCTTCACTTGTAGCTCTACTTGATAAATAATAAAGATCATTAACTACAAGCAAAGGACCACTTCATTTTCTCTTTGTATACTACCATAATTTCTTAAAATTTGTTCCAACATGCCTTTATAATCCATATCAATCTTAACGTGCTAAGCCTTCATTTGTTCATGCTCTTCTACACAACCCACCCTGAAAATACTCCTCCCATAAAGTTCACATCTGTATCCTTTTGCTGAGTAATAAATATATGCATATACATAATTTTTGCCTAAGAAAATTTAATCTTATGGAGTGATTCACCTGTGGCACTTTTCTTTTAGAGCTCCCGTGTAACATTGAGGACATTTTTAAGATCCTCCTGAGTGACCATCTGTCTTCTTTACCCTTGAAATTTCTTCCCCTTCTCCCCCCACCCTCTTTTATTTCTCTCACTCACCATTTTCTCACTCCTGTCACTTTTTTTTTTTTTTAAACCAAGCTCTCTGTCTTTTTTTGTTAGAATAAAAGCTTTGTCTCTCTTGGGCGATGTTATCAGCACTGTGGATGTATATTGGGCTCCTTCTATCCTAGCATCTCAAAATCTGATTCTGATTCTTCTGTTACAACCAACAGTGTGGGCTCTAAAAAAATCGATTCTTAGGTTCCTTATCTGTTTTTCTGCTTCTGGGATAACTGAATCTTTCATAACTAATGGGGATATTGAATTCAGGGAGCCCTACGGGGAAAATATATTGCAATTTGTGTAAAAAGCAAAAATGAAGCTACAATTAGATGTAATAACTATAGCTTAATTTAGATTGGTTTGACATCAATTGGTTAATATAGCTTTTCCATTAAAAACTAGTTTTCATGAAAACATAACAGTTTAATTTTGTTGCTGATATGTGTTTGGTTTATATACCCCTGAAGAAAAAAAATCACTTGCCAATTTTAGATTCTCAACAGGTAGCAAGAGAATTAGAATGGTTATTCTGGGTCTCTGTAATCTTAAAATGTTTCAGGATACATTAGATGTTGATTGGTGAACACATGGCAATATCTGTCTGGACACCAATTAATAAGCAAATCTAAGCAGATCCTGAAGTTCTGAATTGATTATTGAGTCTTAATGCCATGCTTTATGTTTGTATCACTAAATCAAATGCACTTGTCTTTTCTAATAGTCTAATTTAAAACCTCCGTTGTGGCTTGTTTGCCAGATTCCACATTTCTTGAATGCATTCATCTATTTTTTCATCAATACCCAGGAATATCATGAAGTCCCTATGACCTTCTCTAATGGCCTTTGTTTGTATCTGACTAACTTTTAGATCCTTTTATTATCTAAGAGTATTAGTATGTTTCCCAAGGTTCTTTCATCATGAAATATTTAACAAGAACATTATAACTTGGACACATTTTGGGAAATCTTTTGAAATGGACACGTATAGTGAATACCTTTCTGTATATTATTGTCTATCTCTTTAACATCAAGTCAATGTAGAATACCTCTGGATGAGTTGATGCCCCATGTCACTCACTAAGCAAGACTTACACAGATGCTTAGAGCATATGTGGGAGGCACCTCTCTTGTAAAAGCAGATGTTTCACTTGATACATGATCATGCATGGTGGCACTAGAACTTCCACAGCAAGTAAACAAAGTTCTTCTTTCTTTTCCAAATTCTTTGAATTTCATGTAACTGTCCTTGCCAGTAGTATACTAATGTTGCTAGAATCACCAAACATAATTAGATCTAGGCTAGAAATATTTATTGACTTTTTGTATTTGAAATCCAGTGTTAATATCTTAGTTTTAACCCCTGAAGTTTTGGCACCCTACAGATCAAGCCATCTGTTTAAAATCAGACTAGGTGGTGGGATTTAAAAAATAATGTGTTTTTAGGGATATCTGATACAGTGTTACCTGAATTTTAGATGATATCTGTGATTAATCTTTCAGTTCTTACATTAAAATGTATTAAATGTATTAAAATTTGATCTACTCAAACACACATTTTTGAGATTTTTAAAAGAAATCTGTAACTACAATGTTTATTTAATATGTAGCGATTATTAAAAACTAAACTTTTTGTAGAATTTATCAAAAGTAAACTATATTAGATGATATAAAGTATACAATTCCAGTTACCCATGTCTTATTTTTTATTTGGGACTTTCAAGTTTTTGTAGTGCTTTACCATACATTATCTTGCTCATTCCTCACATTGATCCTATAAAATTGGCTTGGGCAGTTTTACTCTCCCTGATATACAGAGGAAACTAGCTTGAAACAGTTAAGTTTTAAGTAGCTTGTCCAAAACCACTTGAGTAACAAATGCAATCTAAACTAGAAGCTGGTAGCATTCATCATTCTCTGTTTAAGTATTTTCCCATTCTATTATTTAGACTCTTAATTCACTTCTTTCTCCACACAGTGGTCAGAGATCTTTGCAAAATCTTTACCAGATCCTCTCACTCACTTGATTAAACCTCTGCACTGAGTTACTGTTTTACTCAGGATGTAATCGTACATCCTTAATATGACCTTCATGCTCTCCATTGCCTGTGCCTTGTTCTGTCTACCTGTATCATATGCCACTCCCATTTCCTTGTTCACCAGGCTCCAGGGACCCTGGGCTGCTCTTCTTTCTTCCCATGTGTGACTCAGGACCTTCCTATTTGCTAATCCCTCCACCTAGAGTGCTGGTCCCTTCTCTTCACCTGGTGACTCCTAGTCATCACAGAGATCTCATTTTAAATGTTAATTCCTCAGTGAAGCCTTCCCTTAAATGACCAACCAAAAATTAGTTCCTCTTGCTGTCATCTTTCAGCAAACCCTTAGTTATCCATCCGTTTATACTGATACATTTATCTGTGTGATAATCATTTAGCACCTGCCCTCTTCACTGTGTATAAGTCGGCTACTGTCAGGAACCATGTCTGTTTGACTCCTTGCTGGTCTCCTGCTCTGGTCCAGTGTCTGGCACATAGTAGCTGCTCAGTTAAACATTTGTGGTCTGAGTGGAATGAATAAATCCACGTGGGTATGTACATAGCTCTTTTTCCAAGCTCTTTTTTTTAATATATATATTTACTGGAATATATAGGTTTTTCTCTATATCCTGGGAGCATGCAGATAAAAATGGCTTTTTGATACTTGAAACAATTTAAGCAAGTCTTAGAAAATTATCAGGAGAGAATTTTAAGAAAATGAAATGGATTACCTAGGGAAATTGTGGAGTTTCCCTCCACAGAGGTTTAATCAGAGGATAGTAATTAAGTTTGAGGAAGTTTAAGGTCTGTGTTAAGGCTCTGACATAGAGACAAGATCATTTGGTAGAACAATGACTTGGACATAATATACCTTTCTTTTTTTCGTTTGTGTGTTTGATTCTTTGTCAAAGGCCCAACTCTGTGCTTATGCCCAAATAGGAAACAGACTTGGAAACTTGACTCTCAATTCAGATTTCTTTTTCTCCACTGTGATGTACAGTCCACTCTACTATAATGCAACCTCTCTGCATTCCTAAAAATCATTGCACAGGGCTTGTGGGAAAAATGGAAGTAGGGACACGAGACTCAGAAACTTGATCAGTGACACATTAAAAAAAAAACCCAGGAGCCTAGTAAAAATGCCAGCTAAGTTTTACTTGTGTTAAATGGTTAAGAAATACATAAATAATACAATAAATATGGCACTTCACCTTGAAAAAGACAGGCAGTTGGCTTGTGGAAGGGGTCATTGGAAGGGCTACAGCTTGTGAATTATTGTCAAGTGGCAAAAGGAAGGCTGCCTGAAATCAGAGGGCAAGTTGTGCCACCAGGTGTGGGTGGGGTGGCTCTTAACAGGCACATTAACTGAGGGCACTGGCTCATCCATCTTAAATCTGTGTGATTTGTGTATTTCTATGCTAGGTTCAGCGGGGTGTAGTTTTCTGTGTTCACTTTGTGTTTCTCATGAATGAAATCAGGCATAAGCAAGTGTGAGATTTGGGTCACGCTCAAATTGGCCCCTAACACAGCCATTGCCTTAAAACAAATTTATGCTATTAAAATAAGTGTTAGGAGGCAGTCCAGATGGTGAAGCAGAAAGATGCTAAATTCACCTCCTCCGAAAGACACAATAAATCTACAACTGTATATGGGCAACTTCTCTCTGTACATTCACTGCACATCTCCTTGTCCTCAGATGAGTAAAGGACTGCATTCAGCAGGGCCAGAGAAGCTGAGATGAGGTCTCACCACAAACCCACCCCCAGGTCAGTGACCCACAGTTGGGAGGGAGCTCAAAAATCCAGAGCTTCTCCTTGAGGAGTGAAGGGTTTGTAGATTCTATCAGTCACTCTAACTCTTAAGACCAATATTTGAGAGATGAGCCACCAACACATCTGCTTTGAAGACTCCCAGGGCTTGTATCCATGAGACCCAAAGGGCTGTAGTGAGCTGAGAAACAGCTCTTAAAAGGCTCAAATGCAGACTTGCTCACACCAGGGCCCAGCTCAGAAGTAGCAGTTTGGAAAGCACCCAGACTATGAAGAAGATTCATTTGCTAATCTTCAAGCATCCATTGGAGGGGCGGGTGCCTTTTGGCATTCTCTCCAGGGATGGAGGCACTGACAAATGCCATCCATCGTTGTTCTCTCCCTCTGCCTCACCAAAGCCTGGGCTACCATCTTTTTACTTCTTTTTCCTTTGGAAGATGCCATCTTCATGCCCTCCCTCTGCCAGGTTCCAGAGGCATTATTTCCCAGAGGAGAGCTCTTACATATATCTGGTGCCCTGGCTTATTTACATCTGATACCCCAGTTTTTGTGGCTGCCACCAGGGGACCCACTGAGCTCATGGATCTCGAGGCTGAAGTGGCTTGTATTCCTGGATACAGTGGGAAACTATTGGAAAGAGAGTTCTTGACAGACTGCCATCCCCAGGACAGTGTACAGATAGCAGGTTGAAAATACCAGTTCACTTTGTGAGTAGGTATATTTCCGTGTTCAGGAGCTTTAGTCTAAGGGATAGGTTCCTGGTCTGCCACACTCCTAGAGGCCTATTGAAGTGCTCTCAGGGCTTAAGTCCCCAGTCAGGGTATGTGCCCAAGGGAGGGGGATGCTTAGGGTTAGAAGAGAATAAAACTGGGACCGGAATACTGGGAAATGTTAACTGGTGAAGACTGGAAACAGGAAGAGGAACCAGGCAATGAAGCTGGAGAAGAGCCAAAAAGAATTCATTATCTTGCATCAAAAAGAATAAAGTACTTAGGAATAAATTTAACCAAGGAGGTAGAAGACCTGGATATCAAAAACTACTAGACATTAATGAAAGAAATTTAAGAAGACACAAATAAATGGAAAGATATTCCATGCTTATGGATTGGAATAATTAATACTGTTAAAATGTCCATACTACCCAAAGCAATATATACATTCAGTGCAATCCCTATCAAAATTCCATTGACATTTTTCACAGAAATAGAAAAAAAATCCTAAAATGTGTATGGAATCACAAAAGATCTCTAAAAGCCAAAGATATCTTGAGAAAGAACAAAGAAGGAGGCATCATGCTCCCTGATTTCAAACTGTATTACAAAGCTATCATAATCAAAACAGTACTTTATTGGCATAACAAACAAACAAAAATCAATGAAACAGAATAGAGAGCCTAGAAATAAACCCACAATTAATATAGTCATTTAATTTATGACAAAGGAGGCAAGAATACACAATATGGAAAGGACAGTCTCTTCAATAAATGTTGTTGGGAACACTGTACAGCCACATGCAAAAGAATCAAACTAGACCACTATCTTACACCATAGACAAAAATCAACTCAAAATGGATTCAAAACTTGAATGCAAGACCTGAAACTATAAACCCCTGGAAGGAAAACTGGGCAGTAATATACTTGACATTGGTCTTGGTGATGATTTTTTGGATCTGACTCCAAAAACAAAAGTAAACAAGTGAGATCAAACTGAAATCAACTTCTGCATAGCAAAGGAAATCATCAACAAAATGAGAAGGCCATGCATTGAATGTTAGAACAATATGATTTACAAATCATATATCTAATCAGGGGTTAATATTCAAAATATATACAGAACTACAATACAATAGCCAAAAACAAAAACAAAAAACAAAGCATCTGATTTTAAAATTGGCAGAAGATCTGAATAGACATTTTTCTAAAGGAGACATTCAGGTGGCCAATAGATGCATGAAAAAATGTTCAATATGACCAATCATCAGGGAAATGGAAATCAAAACCACAAAGATGTATTACCTCATACCTGTTAGAATGACTTTTATCCAAAAAAAAAAAAAAAAGAAGTGTTGGTGAGGATATCAAGAAAAGGGAATCCTTGTGCACAGTTGGTGGGGATATGAATTGGTGCATCCACTATGGAAAACTGTATGGAAGGTCCTGAAAAAATTAAAAATAGAAGTATCATATGATCTGGCAATCCTACTTCTGGGTATTTATCTGAAGAAAATGAAAACATTACCTCAAAAAATATATATATGCACCCCATGTTTATTGCAACATTATTTACAAAGGCCAAGATATGGAAACAACCTAAGTGTCCTGAATGGATGGATGGATGGATGGATGAAGAAGTTGTGGTAGGTATACAAACACACACACTCACACACACACACACACACACACACACTCATATACAATGGAATACTACTCAGCCACGTAAAAGAATGGATTCTTGCCATTTGCAACAACATGGATAGTTCTTGAGGGCACTAAGCTAAGTAAAATAAGTCAGGCACAGGAAGACAAATGCCATATGCTCTGACATATATGGAATGTGAAAACAAAACAAACAAACAATAGCAATAACAAAAACCAAACTCAGAGATTAAGAGAACAGATTGGTGGTTGTCAGAGGTTGAGGAGCAGTGGGGAGTGGGCAAAAGGGGTAAAGGGGGTCAAAAAGTACAAACAGTCATAAAATAAGTCATGAGGGTATAATGTACAGCGTGGTGACTATAGTTAATAATACTGTATTGCATATTTGAAAGTTGCTAAGTCCGTTAATCTTAGATGGTCTCATCACAAGGGAATAAAAAAAGAACTTTGTAATTATGTATTATGATAGATGATAACTAGGCTTCTTGTGATTATATTTGCATTTGTGTATACAAATATTGAATCATTATGTTGTACATCTGAAACTATTATATGTCAAATATAAAAATAAAGAAAGGACAGAAAGATTACAAAACAAATGTTAGAGCAGAACTGACTATCCTAAGAAGAAAAAAAAAAGATGGGGGTGGGGGATGGGACTTGGGGTCAGAAGAACTTTGTTCTGGTCCCAAAGGTGTCATTTCTAACAGTGAAACCCTGAGCCAAATGCCTTCCCTCTCTTTATACCATCTTCTTTATCTTTAAATGAAGTTGATAACAACCAACTTTGCCAAGTTGTCCTGAGGGCAAACATTCTGTAAACTTGAAGTCCTCTCCAACTCAAGATTTTTCACATAGAACTTATTTCAGAGGTAGAGATATCAACTAAAGACGCACAAATGGTTGGAAGTTCACCCACTCAGAGACAGCTTTTGTTGAGAAAACTATGCAAACCCTCCTTTTGAATGAGAGTAAATGCCCATGACTCAAAAAGGAAGGGGTGCTGTATGGCTGGTGAAGTGTCCTGTTAATAGGTGTCTCACATCATGTAGACTTAGCCCAGGGGCCAGTGTTTGTGTTCCTCATGTAGCAGTTTGGGGACAATGGAAGGAGAAGCCAAAGAGAAGGAGAAAAGGTGAACTTGCTAAATGAAACTGGGAGAAATACAAATGTGGTCCCTAGTGAGTTTAGAAAAACACTCTCAGAGCTTTCTTAAGATGGCCTCTTAAAGCAAACCCAGCCAGGGATTCAATGGAAAGAGATGGTCACAGAAATTTGGCCTCATCAGGTCTACAACCCAGATTTCTGTGACATTGCTTTTTACTTACTGCTCTTCAGTGCCCAGCAGCACTGTATAAATAACACTCAACTCTTCTGCATCTCTCACTCCCTTTCACTCTCCATGCTGTAAAAAAGATAGAGAGCAAACCTGGGGGAAAAAATCAAAATTACTTTGGGGACAAATTGGTTTATCTCTAGGATACAGCTATTACAAAAAAAAAAAAAAAATCTGGCCAATCCATTGATACATTCTTTTGTTACTTTTATCCATGTTTTATAATTTGAGTAAAAAAATTTTTTCCCTACATTTGGAAAATAGATATGGCTTATTGTCAAGCTTTGATGGTTTAATTGAATACACACCATTTAAAGGGAATATATTTTAGTAAACAACTTTTGCCTCATTAGTCTTTGAATTCCCTGGAACTTTCTCTGTGTTGTAAGGGTATCATTTTATTTGTATTTGAAAAGGCATTAACAAATTGAACAGAAAAGTTTATTCATATGGAAAATGTGCTCCCTTATTAGATTTTGGGGAATTCTTCAATATGACAGTGAGCGAATCTATGTGACATTCTTCACATGTGAAGGAAAAATGGATGCTGTCTTCTCTGCAAAACTTCATTTTCTTCATACACTGTGCTTTTTAACTATTTAACATACACCATTTGTTTTGCTTGTTTTGGGAATCAAAGCACAGTCTTCCAAATTCTATGATAAAGGTGACTTACCCATGTTCCTTCTAGTCCAATGAGTTTATACAGAGATGAGTGTTGATTATGTGTAATAGTGGAGTAGATTTTATTTTTATCTTTTTATTGTAAAATATGTGTAATAAAATCTAAATAATGAAATAAATAATTAAAAATGAAATAATAAAATATATGTGATACAAAATTTGCCATTCTATTTCTACAAAAAATTGACTTTGGTTAGCATGTTTCTCCTTCAAAACCATGTTTTTCTTCTTTTCCAAAGCTGCTGGAACATGACGGAATAAAGATTTGATTTTGATTTTTCCTTTTCTGAATCTTACAGAAGTAACTGACTGTGTGGGGGTGAAAATGGAAACCAAAGAGTTTGGGACAGAAGCTACAGGCCTGACTTAGCTAAAGGCCAGCTTCAGAATCAATAAGCAAATATATGTCCAGTATGTTAAATACAGAAAAATACATATACACATTAGACATAGTCCTAATCTCAAATAGATGTTTATGTAGGTGAAGAATCGTAATAAATGCACGTGAAAAAATTATAATAGAAGAAAGTAAGTACACGTGTATAGGGTGGCAAAGAACATAGGTCTGTGGAAATCAAGGAAGGAAGAGAATAATGAAATTATGTGGGGTAAGTTCTAGAGAGATGGTTCAAGCCTGGCAACGTCTCTAGGCTTTAAGTAGACCTCAGAAGGCTTGTTAAGCAGGAGGAAGAGCATGGTCAAGGGTGCATAGGCAGGGGAATAAGTATTTTTAGAGGATCTTGATTTATTTCCAAATTATGGTCTACTGTTTCCTTCAAAATATTCAGGAGAACTTTTCCCCCATGAGTTAGAGGTGAAGAAAATCCATCTTTCCTATCACTTCCAGTGAATATGCCCCATGAAGTGGATAGCATTCCATCCTGGGTAATCCATGGTTCAGAGTCATCATGCAGTCTGCAGTCTTTGCTTCCCTCTTCCTGTGTAAGAATGTGGGTCCCTCCTAGTCAGGTAATGAGTTGTTCTTTGGTTTTCATCATAGAATATCTATTCTGCATGCAAAGTGCTCACATTAGTAGCAACAATATCCTAAATAGCATGACATGCTAAAAAAAAAAAAAAAAAAGCAGCAGCAACAAAACAAAAACAAAACAGAAAGACATCAGCATGGATGAGTCAGTAATGTCAGGAGGATTCAAGTTTGCACACTTCTAACTGGTTCCAGGAATGAGTTTTTGCTGAACCATCTATTCTGGGTTGTCCAGTCCTTCTTTGAAACACTGATTCCCATTTGTGAATGGGTTAGTTTTCTGCAATAATATATAAAGTGAGTGGTTTAGCCTATCTTTATCTGTGAAAAACTAACTGGACAAATAAAAACAAAATATTTAACCGTATTCTCATCAGCTCCATGGCCTAATTAATTTGAAATTACAGGCCCTTGTACAAAAATCACTTATGTTCCTTTAAAAGCATAGACCAGGAGGACTAGGAAAGATGGCGGAGGAGTAGGGGACCCTATTTCAACTGGTCCCCGGAATTGAGCTGGATATCTACCAGACCACTCTGAGCACCCACAAAACCAGCCTGAGATGTAAGAAGATCTGGATCTCTACAAACAATATCGCAGGCGGTTGGTTTTCAGCTACGAAGCGGGGAGTCCTGATTTCGGAGGATAAATGGCAGCAGGAGGGTGCCTGGCCATGGGGATCCTACACCACTGGTGAGCGACAGCCTCGCGCGCTGGGGACGGGGCACAGACTCGCAGACCGGTAGCGGCGGGGAAGGGACTTTAGGGCAGCGCCCGGGGCAGGAACCCGGAGTGGTGGGGTCACACGTGCGAACTGGGAGTGGCTGGCAATTTTAGAAGCACAAAGGGCAGAGACGTGCTCTGACCTGGAGACAGGACTGGGGGCACTGTGGAGGGGCGCACAACCCAGGACGCTGCAGTTTATAGCAGCACGGACAGAAACGGAGACAGTGTGGCCTGGAGAGCTCACTGAAGAACAGACTGCGGTCTCTCTGCTCTGAGGCAGAGGGTTGGAAACCGTCTCTTCTGCTCTGACTCGTGGAAGAGACACGGAAAGTCTCCAGGGAAAGCCACCAGAGAACAAAAGCCCCCAAAACTGATTCCTGCTGAGCCCATACCCTGCCACAGGGG
Source organism: Neomonachus schauinslandi (assembly GCF_002201575.2). NCBI lineage: Eukaryota > Metazoa > Chordata > Mammalia > Carnivora > Phocidae > Neomonachus > Neomonachus schauinslandi. The sequence continues at coordinate 98,153,390 of NC_058405.1, read as the reverse complement.
CGCAGGACAACTCCGCCCAAACAGGGTTGCCTGAAGTAACAGCGTGGCAGGCCCCTCCCCCAGAAGACAGGCTGGGAAAACAAGAGGCCAGCAACCCTAAGGTCCCAAGAAAACAGGTGCATCTTGCTTGGGTTCTGGTCAATAATTTGGACTCTATACATTCCCTCAAACACCCATCAACAGAATGACTAGAAGGAGGAGCCCCCAAAATAGAAAAGACTCAGAGATTATGACTTACGCTGCAGATTTACAAATGGATGCAGATATAACCAAGATGTCGGAGATGGAATTCAGGCTAGCAATTGTGAAGACAATGGCTAGAATGGAGAAGTCAATTAATGGCAACATAGAGTCTCTAAGGGCAGAAATGAAAGCTGAATTGGCAGAACTTAAAAATGCTATCAATGAGATCCAATCCAATCTAGATAATCTAACAGCTAGGGTAACTGAGGCAGAAGAACGAATAAGCGACCTGGAAGACAAGATAATAGATAAAAAGGGAAAAGAGGAGGCCAGGGAAAAACAACTCAGAATCCATGAAAATAGAATCAGAGAAATAAGTGACACCATGAAGCGTTCCAATGTCAGGATAATTGGAATCCCGGAGGGAGTGGAGAGAGAGAGAGGACTAGAAGATGTATTTGAGCAAATCGTAGCTGAGAACTTCCTAATCTGGGGAATGAAACAAACATACGCATCCTAGAGGCAGAGAGGACCCCTCCCAAGATCAAGGAAAACAGGCCAATGCCCCGGCATGTAATAGTAAAACTTGCAAATCTTAGAACCAAGGAAACCATCTTCAGGGCAGTTAGGGGGAAGAGATTCCTTACGTACAGAGGGAGGAACATCAGAATAACGTCAGACCTATCCACAGAGACCTGGCAAGCCAGAAAGGCCTGGCAAGACATATTCAGGGTACTAAATGAGAAGAACATGCAGCCAAGAATACTTTATCCGGCAAGGCTTTCATTTAGAATGGATGGAGAGATGCAGAGCTTCTAAGACTGGCAGAAACTGAAAGAATATGTGACCACTAAGCCGGCCCTTCAAGAAATATTAAGGGGGGTTCTATAAAAGGAGAAAGACCCCAAGAGTGATCTACAACAGAAATTTACAGGGACAATCTATAAAAACAACGTCTTCACAGGCAACATGATGACAATTAATTCATATCTTTCAATAATCACTCTCAACGTGAATGGCCTAAATGCTCCCATAAAACGGCACAGGGTTGCAGATTGGATGAAAAGACAGGACCCATCCATATGCTGCCTACAAGAGACTCATTTTGAACCTAAAGATACATCCAGACTGAAAGTGAAGGGATGGAGATCCATCTTCCATGCCAGCGGACCTCAAAAGAAAGCTGGGGTAGCAATTCTTATATCAGACAAATTAGATTTTAAACTAAAGTCTGTAATTAGAGACACAGAAGGACCCTATATCATTCTTAAAGGGTCTATCCAACAAGAAGATCTAACAATTGTAAATATCTATGCCGCCAACATGGGAGCAGCCATCTACATAAGCCAACTGTTAACCAAAATAAAGAGACATATTGATAACAATACGTTAATTGTAGGAGACCTCAATACTCCACTCTCAGCAATGGACAGATCATCTAAGCAGAAAATCAACAAGGAAACAAGAGCTTTGAATGATACATTGGACCAGATGGACCTCATAGATATTTACAGAACATTTCACCCTAAAACAACAGAATACTCATTCTTCTCGAGCGCACATGGAACTTTCTCCAGAATAGACCACATACTGGGTCACAAATCAGGTCTCAACCGATACCAAAAGATTGAGATTATTCCCTTCATATTCTCAGACCACAATGCTTTAAAACTAGAACTCAATCACAGAAAAAATTTGGCAGAAATTCAAACACTTGGAAGCTAAAGACCACTCTGCTCAAGAATGTTTGGGTCAACCAGGAAATCAAGGAAGAACTTAAACAATTCATGGAAATCAATGAGAATGAAAACAAATCAGTCCAAAACCTATGGGATACTGCAAAGGCGGTCCTAAGGGGGAAATACATAGCCATCCAAGCCTCACTCAAAAAATAGAAAAATCCCCAATTCACCAACTAACTCTATACGTTAAAGAACTAGAGAAAAAGCAACAGACAATGCCTAAGCCATGCATTAGAAGAGAAATAATTAAAATTAAAATAGAGATCAATGAATTAGAAACCAGAAACACAGTAGATCAGATCAACGAAACTAGAAGTTGGTTCTTTGAAAGAATTAATAAGATCAATAAACCACTGGCCAGACTTACCCAAAAGAAAAGAGAAAGGACCCAAATTAATAAAATTATGAATGAAAGGGGAGAGATCACGACTAACACCAAGGAAATCGAAACAATTATTAGAAATTATTATCAACAACTATATGCCAATAAACTGAGCAATCTGGATGAAATGGAGGCCTTCCTGGAAACCTATAAGCTGCCAAGACTGAAACAGGAAGAAATTGACAACCTGAATAGGCCAATAACTAGTAACGAGAGTGAAGCAGTGATCAAAAACCTCCCAAAAAACAAGAGTCCAGGGCCTGATGGATTCCCTGGGGAATTCTACCAAACATTCAAAGAAGAAATAATACCTATTCTACTGAACCTGTTTCAAAAAATAGAAACAGAAGGAAAACTTCCAAACTCATTGTGTGAGGCCAGCATTACCTTAATCCCCAAACCAGGCAAAGACCCCATCAAAAAGGAGAATTTTAGACCAATATCCTTGATGAATATGGATTCCAAAATCCTCGACAAAATCCTAGATAATAGGATCCAACAATACATTAAAAGGATCAACCACCATGACCAAGTGGGATTTATCCCCGGGATGCAAGGGTGGTTCAATATTCACAAATCAATCAACGTGATAGAACACATTAATAAGAGGAGGGAGAAGAACTATATGGTCCTCTCAATTGATGCAGAAAAAGCATTTGACAAAATACAACATCCTTTCCTGATTAAAACTCTCCAGGGTATAGGGATAGAGGGAACATTCCTCAAGTTCATAAAATCCATCTATGAAAAACCCACAACGAATATCATCCTCAGTGGGGAAAAGCTGAGAGCCTTTCCCTTAAGATCAGGAACACGTCAAGGATGCCCACTCTCGCCACTATCGTTCAACATAGTACTAGAAGTCCTAGCAACAGCAATCAGACAACAAAAAGAAATAAAAGGTATTCAAATTGGCAAAGAAGAAGTCAGAGTCTCTCTTTTGGCAGACGATATGATACTTTATGTGGAAAACCCAAAAGACTCCACCCCCAAATTACTAGAACTCACACAGCAATTCAGTAATGCGGTAGGATACAAAATCAATTATACAGAAATCAGTTGCTTTCTTATACACTAACAATGCAACTGTAGAAAGAGAAATAAGAGAATCGATTCCATGTACAATAGCAACAAAAACCATAAGATACTTTGGAATAAACCTAACCAAAGAGGGGTAAAGGATCTATACTCTAGGAACTACAGAACACTCATGAAAGAAATTGAAGAAGACACAAAAAGGTGGAAAAATATTCCATGGTAATGGATCGGAAGAATAAACATTGTTAAAATGTCTATGCTACCCAGAGCAGTCTATACCTTCAATGCCATCCCGATCAAAATTCCAATGACATTTTTTAAAGTGCTGGGACAAACAATCCTAAAATTTGTATGGAATCAGAAAAGACCCTGAATCGCCAAGGAAATGTTGAAAAAGAAAAACAAAGCTGGGGGCATCACGTTGCCCGATTTCAAGCTATATTACAAAGCTGTGATCACCAAGACAGCATGGTACTGGCACAAAAACAGACATATAGACCAATGGAACAGAACAGAGAACCCAGATATGGACCCTCAACTCTATGGTCAAATAATCTTTGACAAAGCAGGAAAAAACATGCAATGGAAAAAAAAGACAGTCTCTTCAATAAATGGTGCTGGGAAAATTGGACAGCCACATGCAGAAGAATGAAACTCAACCATTCTCTAATACCATTCACAAAGATAAACTCAAAGTGGATGAAAGACCTCAATGTGAGACAGGAATCCATCACAATCCTAGAGGAGAACATAGGCAGTAAGCTCTTTGACATCGCCCACAGCAACTTCTTTCAAGATACATCTCCAAAAGCTAGTGAAACAAAAGCAAAAATGAACTTTTGGGACTTCATCAAGATTAAAAGCTTCTGCACAGCAAAGGAAACCGTCAACAAAACAAAGAGGCAACCCACAGAATGGGAGAAGATATTTGCAAATGACACTACAGATAAAGGGCTGGTATCCAAGATCTATAAAGAACTTCTCAAACTCAACCCCCCAAAAACAAATAATCAAGTCAAAAAGTGGGCAGAAGATATGAAAAGACACTTCTCTGAAGAAGACATACAAATGGCTAACAGACACATGAAAAAATGTTCATCATCATTAGCCATCAGGGAAATTCAAATCAAAACCACATTGAGATACCACCTTACACCAGTTAGAATGGCAAAAATGGACAGGGAAGGAAACAACAAATGTTGGAGAGGTGGTGGAGAAAGAGACACCCTCTTACACTGTTGGTGGGAATGCAAGTTGGTACAGCCACTTTGGAAAACAGTGTGGAGGTGCCTCAAAAATTTAAAAATAGAGTTACCCTATGACCCAGCAATTGCACTCCTGGGTATTTACCCCAAAGACACAGATGTAGTGAAAAGAAGGGCCCTATGCACCCCAGTGTTCATAGCAGCAATGTCCGCAATAGTCAAACTGTGGAAAGAGCCGAGATGCCCTTCAACAGACGAGTGGATAAAGAAGATGTGGTCCATATATACAATGGAATATTATTCAGCCATCAGAAAGGATGAATACCCAACTTTTACATCAACATGGATGGGACTGGAGGAGATTATGCTAAGTGAAATAAGTCAAGCAGAGAGTCAATTATCATATGGTTTCACTTATTTGTGGAACATAAGGAATAGCATGGAGGACACTAGGAGAAGGAAGGGAAAAATGAGGGTGGGGGGGAATTGGAGGGAGAGATGAACCATGACAAACAGGGTTTTAGAGGGGAGGGGGGAGGGGGATTGTTTAGCCCGGTGATGGGTATTAAGGAGGGCACGTACTGCATGGAGCACTGGGTGTTATATGAAAACAATGGATCGTGGATCACCACATCAAAAACCGATGATGTATTGTATGGTGACTAACATAACATAATAAAATTTAAAAAAATAAAAAAATAAAAAAAATAAAAGCATAGACCAGAGATTGAAGAGATGAAATAATTCTGAACAGGCACTAATGATCTTACTCATCATTACTCAAATTATAATACATTTGGTAGTATTACTGGGTCATAGATCTTCATATCTGCACAAGAAGCCACCTGGTTTAGTGAAAATTATTCAAGCATTAGAGACATCAGCTAGGATTGAAAACTGTTACCTTCTGGTTTTTATGACAAATTACTCAGATGCTTCTGATCCTTAGTTTTCTTGTCTGTAATAAGAGGTTAATAATAGAACCTACTTCATGGGGTTGTAATGAGGATGAAATTAACTTATATATAAAGTCCAAGTTAGCACTTAGTAACTGACAGCTATTACTAATTATTTTTTTCTCATAGTAATTAAGAAACACCACCTTAAAAGTCATTCCCTTTGTGCGTTTCATAGCAAGAGAAGCTGATGCATGAATTGGAAGAGGAGAGACACTTACGTCTTCAGAGTGAGAAGCGGTTGCAGGAGGTGACACTGGAGTCTGAGTGCAACAGAATTCAGATGCGTGGCCTCCAACAGCAGTTCTCCAGGTATCGTTCTGAACTGAGTTTCTTGCTTCAGGAGGGGCATCTCTTCCTGCACCAGTAGTCCCTGTGCTTGAATTTCCATTGTGAAAGCTTTTGTTGAATTTGAGGAGCTAATTTACCTATAGCTTAGACCTTCTCCTCTGGCCACGCCATGATATGGCATGTGGGCAAATTTGTTGAAACTTGCTATTTGAACCTCACATAGTCTTGACTTTATTGGATCTGGTTGTCTTTTCTTCCCTGATGGGTTTCCAAGGGACTTTTCGGGGAAGATGTGGTGGCTGTGTGGCCTATAGGGATGTCCGGTGAAAGGCCAGCCAGGAGGATGAAATTTTACCGGTCATCATAACTCTATTTTAAGGAAGACAGAGAATGTGAATCTAATCATTCAGTAAGCTCTTACTCAGTACTTAAAGGAAATATTTACCAATAGTTAAAAAAAAATCAAAATCAATGAGTTTCTTTCCTTTAAAAAGACCAAACTTGAATTTGAAAGGAGCATTCTGAAAAGTAGCTCTTAGATTTAATTCCCACACAGAATCTTTCAGCTTCCAGTTACAGTTACTGTGGGTCCAGGTGAAGGTTCAGCCTATTATTTAAAAGCTATTTAGTTCCATGTAAAAAAACCCCACAAACTTTTGCTATTCCAGTCCTGGGACCAGATATGGGAACTCTGGGAAGGACGATTTACTTTCATTTCTGTATCTCACTTCACCATTTGAAAAATCAGGAAATTAATTTTTGGGTTCTTTGTTTATTTGTTTTTTTTCTCCCTCATGAGGCTATCCCAGGCTAAATCAAGTTTGAGAAGTTGCCCTAAAATTTTTCTAAGCAGTCTATGTGGATCTTATGTTTAATTTACCATTGGGATTTGGATGAGATCAATGATGGATAATATGGCTTCCTCATTATGAAACTTTTATAATGATAGCTTAAGTTTTGGATATGCCACAGGGAGAAACCGAAGTTGAGCCTCCAGATGATTTATCTCATTGTGACTAATACCATGAATGCTTGTGACTTTGGTTTAGAGTCTTCTTGGAGGAACAGGGTAGAAAGGATGGATGACCCCCCTGCATTCAGAATCATAATTTAACACCCTGTTCCACTCTCTGAGCCCATGATAAATACACAGGTGCTGTAGAAATGCACCAATCAATACTTAAACAAATGCATGTCCCACCCCTCCCAGGCTATTACTTATACAACCTTTGCTCGATTTTTCATTTGGTTTGATGGTAACTCTCACTTTATGTCTCCCAACTTGAAATAATAGACCTCCCCCACCACTTTTGAAGCAGCTCTAAAACAAACACTGCTTTGTAATGCTTGCCCTTTTAATGATACAGGAAAGGAGGATGTAGATCGCCCTACCCTTGCGCTATCTAATTACGACGTCTCTGTATTCAAGCTATTGATTTACTGGGTGTGAGACACATGGCACAGTAAATTATTTTCATATGATGCCAGGTCATCTGCTATAAATCAAATGACACCCATACAGAGTTCGGTTGCATAAGAGCCAAGGCTACGTCCTAGACTGAAAGAGAAGATAATTATATGTAGAACAAATAGTGGTTGGTTTTACATACTGCATTTCCCCTGCTATAATCAGTTTCCTTATGTAAAGCTTCATTGGAACTGAAGAATTCAAGTCCAATTGTAGCCAGACAGCTAATGTAAATCAGCAAAGGTGGAAGAAAAAGTATATGTCACAGATAAGGTAATTACACAAAGGGAGAGAGGGAAATAAACCATTAGAGTCTCTTAATGATAGAGAACAAACTGAGGGTTGATGGAGGGAGGTGGGCGGGAGAGGGGTAGATGGGTGATGGGGGTTAAGGAGGGCATTTTTTATGATGAGCACTTGGTGTTAATATGTAAGTGATGAATTACTGAATTCTACCCCAAAAACCAATATTGCACTGTATGTTTACTAAGTAAAATTTAAATAAAAAATCAAAAAAAGAAACAAAACAGATGAGCAAGGGGGGGAAAAAGAGAGAGAGAGAGGCAAACCAAGAAACAGACTCTTAACTCTAGAGAACAAACTGCTGGTTACCAGAGGGGCAGTGGGTGCGGGGATGGGTGAAATGGGGGATGGGAATAAGGAGCACACTTGTGATGAGCACAGGGTGATGTATGGAAGTGTGGAATCATTGTAGTGTAGACTTGAAACTAATATTACACTGGCTGCTAACTATACTGGAATTTAAATAAAAACTTTTAAAAGAAGATAATTATGCAATAATTTAAGTAGGCCCGCTACAACATTTTTGATGGCTTTTGGCATTTTAAACTTTGGTTTGTAAGATACTTCTAGTTCTGTTTATTTAAACAATCCTGTTATTACAATTTAAGTCTTTGTAAAATTCTCCATATTATAGAACATGTGTATAGCTCATCAGCCTTAGACATGGTCCACATCTAAATACTCAAATAATTTCCATATTCCAAATAATTGTATTGAATTTAAAACTTTTATATTCATAATTTTCTCCTTTTCTCTGGGTCAACAAGTTCATTTTGTACATGATGCTCCCTGAGATGTAGGCTTACTTTGAATATTGTTTATGGGACGAGTTTACTTTGAAAAATAATGCTAGTAACCCACCTTTTCAAAGTTTTTGAAGTGGCTTACAATAAAAGGTAGCTTTACAATATGACTAATAAAATGAAAATAGAAAATAAAAGCCACAAAAGGGTAGTGTGGCAAGTAATCGTACTTACACGGCCTGCCGTGTTTTCTGAGATTGAGCATTTGACTTAGTTCTAAGATTTCCTGGCAGACATGATTAAAAGGAAAGTACAAGAGCCTATGTAATTGTTATCTCCTCGACTCAGGGAGAGAAACATTGTCTCTGGTCACAGACTCATACTAGAACACATCCATAAGCCCCTTCAGAGATGTCATTGGAGGATATGATAGACAGTCATCCAAAATTGTGCAGATTAGGATTAATTCACAGAAGTGTTGCTAATTCTGCAAGGTCATTTACGTCTACCAAGTTAAGGGCCTTCTGAATGTCACAGTACATGAAATAGGAATGCTGGTTTCATGTCTAATGATGATGAGTAAGTAGAACTCTAGTGCTTACGGATCTCAAGTCAGGCACTATGCTGCAAGTCCATGGGAGCCTCCAGATGGACACATGTTGCATCTTTCTGATACCTGTTTGGAACCTGGAGCACAGAGACATGAGATGCTGAGGTGTGGGCAGAGCTGCGAGAAGTATTTTCCTGGTATAGTTGATGGCTTGTCACCATGCAGGCATCTAAACGGTAGGGAAGGAGATTCTGGAGTCTCAGATTCAGGGATGAGGTGAGGCTTTGGAGGGGAAAGTGGATAACGGAGTTAGAAGCCTGGATAGTCAGGTGTACGTGCGAGGTGGAGTTCAGGTGTCAGAATGAGTGCTGCAGGGTAGTTAGTCCAAGGCTTGATTTTACGCAGTTTCAGTGAGGTGATACGGCACCAGGCAAACCTGAACATTGTGATTATCTGTGGTGATGAGTAATGGGATCACTTAGGTGATAAAAATCTATAAAAATGTTTGAATGAGTAGTTCTCTTTTTATATCACCACCAAACCTTCATTTATAATCCCCCCCTTCCTCTTGACCGCTGACTAGGGTGTAATGATGAGCAGTGGTCCAAAATGTGGGCAATAAAAAGAGAGAGACAGAGATGTGACCAGAGATTACATAATCAGCTCTAAGCTCATAAATCAGAAATGGTCTGCACCGAGGGTGATTCAGGCAGCCATAATAAGCTTGATTCAGACCATTTACAACCTTTCATCTAAATATAGAGAAGAGAAAAGGCACTTCCAAATTAAGCCCTCCCATACATGAAGGAGCATTTCAGTAGGGTGGTACTGAGAGTCAGGCAGCAGTACCATTAGGGCTTCTTTGTCTTGATATTTGGTGCTATAAATCGAAGATGCTTTCCAGATGTCATAATGATTGTTTAACCTGTTGTCTGAGTGGTACACATGGCTGGGCATATTGTATGTGGTTATAGCTTTGTGCCCCACCCTTCTATGATTCTGTAACTGTCTCTACCCTCCCTTTAACTGTTCCTTTGAACTGTGCATGCCTAGCCAGCCAAGGCTAATGATGTGAGTATGGCTGTATCACTGCCTTCCCTCCTATGTAAAGATTAGTGTTGGCACCCCCAACGTCATTACCTTGAGTGAATGAGTTTGTGCCTCAGTTAGTTTCACCTAGACAAGCACTTCAGGAACACTCTCTCCAACCAGGTGGGCTCTGTTGAGGTAGAATAACAATGATTAAGAAGAGGGGCACCTGGGTGGCTCAGTTGGTTAAGCATCTGCCTTCAGCTTAGGTCATGATCCCAGGGGCCTGGGATCAAGTCCCTCATTAGGCTCCCTGCTCAGCAGGGGGCCTCCTTCTCCCTCTGCCTGCCACTCCCCCCTGCTTGTGCTTTCTCTCTCTCTCTCTCTGTCAAATAAATAAAATCTTAAAAAAAAACAATAATTAAGAAGAACCAGATTTGTGAAGAAATAAGCAATACATGACTACTGATGTAATGCAAACCATGTACAAATTGCACCTCTATTTGAGTTGGTTCCTTTGGGAACAGTGCTGTCAATGTGTAGATTATTGACAAAAGCTGCTGTTATCAGACAAGCAAACATTTTTATTGTGTGTACAGTAAGATAGAACACAGTATGCGTCCTTAAAAAAGGTAGACCCCAGATAGAGAAGACTTATGTGCATATATGAACCAAAAACCCCCCATTTATAGCTTAGCTATAAATTAAAGGAACTTTTGCCCAAATTCGGGACAGTCAGACTTCATATTTGTTAATGGTATGTTATCACGCAAAGGCATAAGTCAAGCCGGATGAAATGAGCACTAATTGTATAGTGCTACTAGCAATAATAATACACATGTTTATCATATGACAGCTCCATGCTACAGTGTGTTTGAAGCTTTAAATTAGAATCAACTTGGTAGACTCACCACCCAGAAGACATATTTTATAAACTATCTACTGCTGGTGAACCATATCACACCCGAAGCATCATCAGAAATCAATTACTGTTTCTCTGCAGCCTTGAAATGTTCCCCGTGTGTGTGTGTGTGCATGCATGTGTGCACATGTGTGTGTATGTGTGTGTATTTACACCATGCAGTGTAAATTTAAGTAAAGGGAACAATTAAGCTTTGTCACCCATAATAGACAAGGATAGTTAAAAATCACCCAAGTGGAGTCTAAGCTTTCTCCCCCTACCTCCAGGATTTTTCTGCACCTGTTTTGACCTTCTCTCCCTTCATAGTTATCTGCTGCCTTGAAGCTATTTCTTTGCTTACTGTAACTGGGACTTCTCCTATCACGGTTGATTGCTATGCTTAAGTGCAGTTGGCTGCATGCTGAACTTCAAGGAGATGTAAGTGGAGATGGTTTTACTGCTTAACTCGTTCACTGGTTGTTGTTCACATTATCGGCTCTCAGACACTTTATGGAAGCCTAGGGTTCATTTTCTGCTGCCCATTTGGAAGCTCTAGGCACCTGGCATAGAAGTGTGTGTTGAAGAGGATAATATCCCCTTAAATGTTCTATCAACGTATTCCCTTCTACCTCTGCGTCTGTTGGGTACATGCGAAGAACATTTTCTCTACATCTTTAGGAGGAGTAAAACATAACAAGAGGAGAAAAGCTGTCAGTTGACCCTCGGACAGTCAACAGCACAGAGCTCTTCTCCTCTTCTGCATTTGTTCCTATCTCAGACCCTCGTCAGCTTTAACCTATCACAGGGGCTGGCTCTCCTGAGTGCCTTGTTCCTCCTGATGAATATAGAGGGCGATTTTCTATTGATTTGGGGTTGCTGTTTCCACACTATCAGCAATATTTCTAGCTGAGACTTTTCATAAAAATGGGGGCCTCTCATCTCCTTTGAGAAAATCTAGCAGAAGTTTAAGATGGCAAAGCAACATTGGCGAAACGGTAAATTTTCTTCAAATCACACAGATGGAAAAAAAGATTTTAAATAGCATCTTTTAAAATGCCTGGTTCACATAATATGGATCATGTTTTGCTGTCAGAAGTTTATATCTTATCTAGTGTGTAAGCTCTTGCTTAAGCAAAGCAGAGGGAGGCTAAAACCAACTATAAGAGAATAGGAAAAAAAAAGATGCCATTTTCAGCTCCCCGAGTAACTGATAACTTAATGCTGAACATTGCTTATTTCCTTTGTATTTCTGTTTCTGCATAAAACATGATGACATTGTCATAAGTTTTCTAAATTCTTAACAGAGCTATATGTTGTTGAGTAGAAAACATAGAAGTTATATTGCCGTTATTTATCCTTGGTAGAGAAAAGAGTATCAACACAGAGTATAGTTCCAATTTTATTTCAAAGAGCACCATCCTATTAAATGGGGCTTCCTAGGACCTCGTTCTAGCTCCACTTTTAACTAGCTTAATAACTTCAGTAAAGTAATTTGAACTTTTTAGATCTCAGTTTGCTCAATTGTAACATAAAGAAGTTTAGTTGTTTATAGTTTTATAATGCTTCTTATGGTTTTTAAAAAGACAGTGTATTTAAACTGAAGTGCATTACATTAGTGAATTAACTGTTGTGACCAGGCCTGCTTGAAGTTCTAACAACCAGGCTTTTGTGTTGGGGATGTGGGGTCAACGGTCTTACTCTCCACGCTGTGATCACGGTGAAGCTCTGTGGGGTTGGGCTTTCACCATGTCTATTTTGGTTACTTGACTGTGGAGAAGTCAAGATTAGAAAAGTGCCAAGCCCAGATGAAATATTTCTGTTGAGGACAGCCAAAATTGAATACCAAGGAACTTGACTGGCAAAAGGAAGCTACGATCCTCTGCAGTGGACATAACCATTATCACTCTTGGCTCTGATATTGTCTGCTTTAGGATTTATTTGAACTGGTTTGGGAAAAAGCCTGAACAGAGAGAACTTTATGACATCCAGAATTGTTTTCACTTTTAAACAATTTCTCTGAAGAAACAGCCATCAGTAAAAACAAAAAACAAACAACAAAACAAAAACAGTGATTTAGTCTCCTTCTAAATATATTTTAAATTACCCATTATACTCTTACTATGTTCCTCTCCCCTCCCCAACATACTTTTTTCTTTTAAGAAAACAAATACAGGATATAGAATCCATTTTATTTTAAAATTGGAAACTAAATTCATTCTTACTCTGAATAATAAATACTTTTTGGTCAGATCTGCAGAAAATCCATTTTTTAGGTGTACAGTTTGTTCAGTTTTGACAAGCGTATACCATCGTGTAACCAAATCAAAATATAGAATATTTTCCTGCCCCTGAAAAGTTCCCTGATTTCCCTTTGTTGTCAGTTCTAACTCCATATCCTAAGCCCCTGGCAACAACTGATGTGATTTCTCTCCCTGTAGTTTTGCCTTTTTCAGAAAATCATATAATTTTGAAGTTAGAAATAATTTCACTTTCTGTGTCTGGTTTCTTTCACTCAGTGTGTCTTTTGATATGCATCCTTTTCGTTGCATGTGTCAGTGGTTCATTCCCTTTTATTGCTCTGTAATATTCCATTGTATAAAGGTACCTATTTGTTTAATCATTCAGCTACTCATGGGTTTCTTCCAGTTGGAGTGAGTATAACGTTGCTGTAAACTTGTGACTTTCATGCTATAATTTCAGCGTTTTCATTTCTCTTGGGCAGATAAGTAGGAATGGGATCATTACAGAGTCACATAGGAAGCGTACGTTTAACTTTATAAGAAACTGTCAAACTTTTTCAAAGTAGCTGTGCCATTTTGCATTCTCACTAGCGAGGCATAGGTGTTATTCCGTGTTAATAAGTGCTTCTTGAAAAACAAAACACAAATACAGAAAACCACACACACACAAAATAACTGGCTTAATGAATTATTCTAAGGTGAACACTCTTGTAACCAACATCAAGAAAGAAACTCTACCAGCTATCCAGAATGCCGCTGGGGGCCTCTTCCCATTCTCAACCTTCATCTTCCCCCAATAAGTAACTAATATCCTACCTTTATAACAATAACCCCCTTGTGTTTTTAGTGTTATCTCTTCCTGTACATCCCCAGACACTTTAGTTTAGCCTTGGCTGTTTGTTATAAAATTGGTTATGTATTTTAGGTTTCTTTTAACAAATATCACTTGCTTTTCTTTCAAATACCTATTAAAGAACCTAGAGCATTTGACGTACAGAATTTCTCAGTTTAAATTTATTGTTTGCTATTCTTGGGGCAGTTTAACATGCTCCTCTGTTCTCCATATTTCCAGCAAATTGGCATCTGTTTCCATACACTGCTCTTAATAATGATCTATATGAAGAGATCAAGGTTGTTGTTGCCTAAGGGGTGGAGAACTTTTCTTATATCCCCATACATTTCTTATACCACAACCAATAACCTTTGCCATAATACGCATTCAATAAATATTTGTTGGTTGAAGAATGAATGAATAAATGAATGAATATGAGAATGAATGTGTATCTTCACTGAAACAGAAAGGTGCAGCCAGCATTGGAACACTTAGGTTAAACATGGAAGAATTTTAAAGATAGTGTGTTTATGATAGAAGTTTGCTTCCAAGAGAGGTTGTAGAATGGCCATTCCTGTGAATCTTTTAAAACTTTCATAATAGTCATCATTCTTAGAGTTAGAAACCATGATGGCCTGGGAGGATGAAGACCCAATTTCCCATTCCTGGGCTTCTATGATAGAGTACTCACCTATAAAAGATGAGTTGCCTTTTTTTCAGAATATTCTTTGCAGAATTCCTGTCTGCAAGGCACTAAATTGAATTTGGTGCATTAAAAGTTTACTTCCCATAGGGTAAAATTTACTTTCAGAGAGTGTTTTATGACCCTTAGATAACATTTATACTAGTGTTTCTGTGGTGGCGTATGGGGCAAATGCAATGCAGCAGTCGGAGGAGGAAGGATCATTTTTTGATTACCTTTCAGTCTATAAGCAGTGCCTTTAATGAATGGTATCCCCACAGAGTGTGTCTCTGAATGCTGGTTGTAAATACTTGGAACTATTCTTTGGGATCCTTTGTGTAATTTGTGGAGAATTATTCCGTTAAGATGGTTCTTATTTATAAATGTCTACATCTGCTGTTAACCAACAGCCTGGAGCTTTTAGGAATGTTTCCCCAAGAATAGAGCAGGGAATTAGCTGTGCTGAAGCTGTGGGCTCCTGACAAAAGACATGTGTTGTGGTTTTCATTAAATTGTGTTTCAGAATTTTTTGTACATTTCCCCTGACCAAAGGTTTTCACCTGTCATTTGGAGTAGCAGCAAGTGACAGGATATATTTTCACAAAACACAAAGATGAATTTATTTTGCCATATTTAGTCCCTATAACATTTCAAGCTGTTATATCTTATAATAAGCATTTTTATTATTATTATTTTTTAAAGATTTTATTTATTTATTCATGAGAGACACAGAGAGAGAGAGAGAAGCAGAGGGAGAAGCAGGCTCCCAAGGAGCAGGGAGCCCGATGCGGGACTCGATCCCAGGACTCTGGGATCATGACCTGAGCCGAAGGCAGACGCTTAACCATCTGAGCCACCCAGGCGCCCAGCATTTTTATTATTATTGATAACAACGTGGCCACAAAAATGATCATGTTTTACACTTCTTTTATTTTGCAATGTTTCCAGAACTGTTCCTTACATTATGTCATTCAGTTTTCACTCTAACCTTTGGCATGGTAAGCAAAGCATGTTGTGATATCATAATTTTAATAAATATCACTATTGAACCTTACAAAAAATGAAGTCACTTGTTCATAATCACATAGCTAGGTGAATCCCAATCTAGACCACGGGACTTCTGGTGTTCGGTCAAATCCTGTCTATTCCCTCATTAATTCATTTTGTAGTTTATGATCAATGATAGAAAATGAAGATTCAAATGATATTAGAAGCAATTGTATTTCATTAGATTTCAGCCTTGATCATAAGTTTAGACATTCTGCCACTGACAGTGTTTCTTAAACTTGATCATCTCTTGACTGGGACTGCACCCAAGAGGAACTTGGGCCAAAGTGGTAAATGTAATTATATCATGTCAAAAGGAGAATTTGGGTATTAAAGAGGGCACATATTGAATGGAGCACTGTGTGTTATATGCAAACAATGAATCATGGAACACTACATCAAAAACTAATGATGTAATGTATGGTGATTAACATAACATAATGAAATTTAAAAAAAAAAAGAATTTGGTAGCCACTCTTTTCTCATTTCGGAATTCAAAAGGAATTTCAGTAGTTGTCTCTCTTTAGTGCCGTGCCTTTTTTATGGCCTCTACTTTCTTAGTATATTTTTATACTGTATTATCAAACCAGCTGGCCTGGTGATTAAATTGGTACTTCCAGACATCTAGACTACCACCAAACTACAATTATATTTATTACTTGAACTGCGTAGTCATTGAATTTAGCTGAGATGACCCAGATTTCCCCTTTGATGTGAGCTTGGACAGTATGCATTTAGCTAACAAAACCCAGTTCCAGATTCACATTCTTGCTGATGTTTTTAAAAACATTCCACTTTCCTCAATTATTATACAGACTGTAAATACATAAGTGTATTTTTTCTTGCTAGTGGTTTTGGATCTCAATATGATATATTCCCTCAATAGGCTGTAAAGTTTTTATTGCTCTTACCTGATATATAGTAGGTGCTCAGTAAATGTTGAAATAATAAATAATTCCAATTGGCCATGGTTGCTGTATTAAGGTACCATTTATTGAGCCCCTGCTATAGATGACATTTGGCTATTCTGGTGTATCCTATTTACCTAAGTCATTTTCAGATTTCTAAATTATTTTATTTTTATTCAATTTTAAAATTTTCCACTCAGAAAATTTCCACTCATATTGTTGCTCAATGAGTAAGTTTTTGCAGGAACTTCTGAGACCGAAGTATGACGATTAAAAACAAAATGAGAAAATTGTTTTGATGGTGCTAAGCAAGGTGGAGGGACACAAAATAAGTAAGTCATTTCCCCTGTCCCTAAGGAACTTATGGTAAAGAAAGAGTCACACTTGAAAACAAAACAAAACAAAACAAAAAAAAACTAATAACGTTAGATGAAATCACATCTTTGCTGCAAGAAAGGAAGAAAAAAAAATGACCTAAGAAAAGCTGTGAGCCAGAAAGGGATTTATTTGAGATGACTATTGAAGCATGTGGAGGTGAAGGAGGATTTAATACAGAACTGAAGGAAGGGCGTTTTAGGTTAAGAGAACAGAAGAACATAAAGATATAGGTCTAAAGGTGTGAGTATTCGTGATGGGTTTCAGAAGCTGCTAATAGTTGTGTATGGCTCCCGCTCAGTTCTGCTAAGGCCCTTATCTGCACACTAGCTGTTTGAATTCAGGCCTTCATCATCCCCTTGCATCTTGGTAGTGAAAGAATGCCTGGCCTACTTTTGCAGGTTGATCTTATGAATATCTCAATCACGCAAGTCAATCTTACTTTGAACCCTTTTCCTGAAGCACAGCGGTCACCTTTGATGTCAGAAAACACTCGAAGAATTGATTTCTGTTCCCTCAGCAATTCACATTATTGTCAAGAGAGTCCCCAGTGAAGTAGTATATTTAGTATACTTCCAATATGCATGACATATATAATGCTTACAAGTCTATTGCCTTTTCAGAAACAATCACCAAAGCACACGGTATGTTATCAAGAAATACCCTACAGGTCTTTGTAATAGATTTGAATGGCTTCAAGATTCTGCAGACCCAGACTTCTAAGCAGTCTTTCTTGAGTAAAGAATTGAGTAGCAGAGTGGTAAGGCTGTAGTTACTGCCTCAATGCATGTAAAGCCCAGTTCAGGAAAGGCCAGGACCTTGGAGGTTGCAATGACGGGGAGAACATCCATCATTTAATAAAACCTGGGGAGGAGAAGGACGAAGTCTAAATGCATAAGGAGAGAACTCTCAGATGTGAAATGCAACAAAGCTGCACACTTGAAACTTCTACGATGAGCCTTTAAACCTAAGATATATGAGATACATATGTTAAACTCATTTGTTTTTTATTAACGTTTAAAGAGAACTTACCAGGTATCAGGTACTATTCTAGGTCCCAGGAATATAGCAGTGAAACAAAACAAAAAAATGTCCCTTTCTCATGGAGGAAGCATAATATTATATGGAATTTAATTCTTAAAGCAACCCTCCATGGAAGATATTCCTATTTTTTGAAGACTTTTTTTTTTTTTAATTTAAAGTCAATTAGCCAACATATATAGTACATCATTAATTTCAGAGATATTCCTATTATCTCTCTTTTATATATGGTAAAACTGAGGCCCATGTGGGTTAAATAATTTGCCCATTGCCATACAGCCTGAATGTATCATAGCTGCGATTTGAACTCAGGCAGCCTGGCTGTCAGCCATTAATCTGTGTGGTTTCCTGTTTGTTATCCACGAAAGAGAAAATGAGCTAATGTTTACTGGGTATTGACCTTGTACCCTTTGGGGGCCTTGGGGGTACTTTAAACATGTAATATTATCACTTACAATTCCACGAGGAAGTATTAGCATCCATATTTTATAAATAAGAGAAATAAAACCCAATGAAGTTAAATGATTTGCGAAAGGTCACACAGCTGCTAAATAGCTGAACCAGGATTCAACTCAGTTTTTTTTGTCCCTTGACATATATTCTCTTCCTATTGTGTACTACAAAAATTAATAAATGTTAGGATTGTCAAAGAGTCAGTATTTACTTCAATTTTTGTGTTTGGAGAAAGTAAATACAGTCAGTGTTTTGGATATATGCTACTTTCTGAAATTTTTCTTTCAGTGTCTTTGAGAACCTATGTGTGTCTACTAATTGCCTGGGATATGTTCTACATGACTAACAAGTTTCTCTGTCATTTAGTATAAGACACAAAATGTTGTTCTAGGCATATGTTTTCAAGTCAACTCACTCTGAAACTTACAAGACTTTATAATAATTAAATTCATATATCAGTGTGTCTTTCTCCAAAATTACTTGATTAATGAACCTTTAACAATTTGAGAAATTGATCTATAGTTAAATTTGAAATGAATGCTGGATGCAAATATGGTGTTTTATGGAGTTCACCATCCTTTCCACTGTACTACTACTCCAAAATACTCATCTAGATTTCCTCCTCGTTTTCAATATTTCAATCAGTATTTTTCTCCTATTTCCATATAAATGTAATCATCAAGTTACAAGAAGAAAGAGAAACATGTACCAGGTAGAGAAAAGTGGATGTTTATTATGCTATAATTTATCTAAGAAGGAAATGAGTGGGATTTGTGTACATGTGTATATGTGCACCTGTAAAATACATGGAAAGAGACCTTTTCAGGAGGATGAAGTAAAACTGTAAAAAATAGTTAGCTATAGATATTCAGAGAAAATAGAAAATTGAACAAGAATAGTTGCTAGAATTCTCTGAATATTTAAGAATTTGACTTTAGAAATACATGAAAAATTTTTTTATCTTTTTATTTTATGTTATGTTAATCCCCATACATTACATCATTAGTTTTAGATGTAGTGTTCCATGATTCATTGTTTGTGCATAACACCCAGTGCTCCATGCAGAACGTGCCCTCTTTAATACCCATCATCAGGCTAACCCATCCCCCCACCCCCCTCCCCTCTAGAACTCTCAGTTATATATGAGTATTTAATATAATTATAACATCTAATTTAAATTTTTCTAAAATTTGAAAACACAACAAAACAAATACATCTAACTGCAAATTTAGTTGGTGACAAAACTACATACAGACACACACACACACACGTCATTTAAAGTGACTTCCAGACATAGAAGTTTATTAATATCATTGTATTAATGACAAACACACACACACTCACACAAAATCCAAAGCAAAAAACACAGTATGTTGCACACCTAAAACTAATACAGTGTTATTTGTCAAATAAAAATAAAAATAGAAAAATAATAAATTCAATTATATGGAAAAAAAAAACAAAAATGTAATTATGTTTTGTAATCATATTTTTGGAGGTAGTGTTGATATTGTTATCCTGAGACACTTGTTAAAAGATCCTGGATCACTCATGATCTAATTTGAAAAGGCTTCCACCAGTCAAAAATGTCTCCATTTGTGCATCAATAAGAATAATGACTGCACTGTATTGAAATGCATCAACTATGTTGAAATCCTTTCACCCTCATGATACAAAACAACCCTAACACAAATTTTGGAGGATGCTAGGGAACCAACCCATTATTTTAAAAACTGATAAAAAATGGAAAAGAATCAAGCATTTATCCTGTCTGTCTTTTAAGAACTGTAACTAAATTGCTGTTGGGTGGGTGGCAAGTTTCTCTGTATAGGATATTTCAGCTAATAAATGAAAAAAGAATGATATAAAGCAGAATATATTTTGCAACTCTTTATGAAATAATGGGTAAGCAGTGCTCACCATTGGCTGCAAACATCACAGAGAGAGATAGTTTCTATTATGTGTCTGATAGAAATACCCAACAGCATCTATGAAAACATCTTGCCAAAAAATGAATTCGAATCTAATCAAGCCTGTAGATCTAATGACCAATTTTGGGAGACATCATGAAAATAGGTTGGGCAAAATCCAAGCTATGAAAATTTTACACGAAAAACAAGCTGGTTTCTTCAACACATAAACTACAAAAAAAGACAAAAGGATGTGAGAAAACCTGGTAAGAGTCTCAAGAGACATTGTGGGGACCTTATTTGGATTGTGATTTGAAGAGACAGTTTAAAAAGAAAAAGATATTGGGAAATCTGAGATTGGTTGGAAGATTTGTGTACTTTCTGAACATTTGATTTGGTTCATGTTTTTAAGTGTGGTGAAATATGGGTACATTTTTAAAAGAGTACGTTCTAAATATACAAACTGACAAGCATGTGATTTGGTTTCAATAATTGGGAGGGAGGATCCGGAGTAAAGATGAAGCCTCAGTGGCCTTGAGTTAGTTATAATTAAGCTGTATATGGGGCACATGAAAGTTTCTTAAACTTTAACTTCTACTTTTGTAGAAGTTTATAATTTTTCATTAAAAACAAAAAGAGGGGCGCCTGGATGGCTCAGTCAATTAAGTGTCCGGCTCTTGATTTTGGCTCAGGTCATCTCATGGTTATGAGATTGAGCCCTGCCTTGGGTGCCACACTCAGCAGGGAGTCTGCTTGTCCCTCTCCCTCTGGCCCTTCCTCTCCTCCTGCTCATGCTCTCTCTCTCTCTCAAATAAATAAATAAAATCTTAAAAAAAAAAAACCCTCAGAAACATATTTCTTGTTGTGGATTATTAGCTGTAATCTGAGTTTTGCTAAAGAAATTAACAGAACTTAATCCAATTACTCTCATTTATATGCCTGTAATTTTTAAAAGTTAATTTCAGTAGAACCCTCACATGTATGGGGCCTAGGGCAAGTGTACAAGTGGTGGCCAAATTCCATATGTCTAAATATGGAAAAGTTGTAAATCAAGCTAGCAAACTGCTAAATGAAATATTTTCTACTTCCTAACCTTGATGAATATACCTTTATCAGGTCCTGGAAGACCAAATTTTAAAATTATCTGGTATCTTGGTGTTTTGTCCTGGCTTGTGGTGGTACCAAACAACCAGTTCCTAACTCTCAGCCTGCAGCCCAATCTTTTGGTCATCTCCCTTTCTCTCCCCACCCCGAGCCCCATCTTCCCATACCACCAGGGGCCTTAATGCACCCCGAGTACATCCCAGCTTTTAAGTCTCTACCTTGTCCACACTTCCTGTCTGATGCCACTTCTTGGGATGTAGATGCACGTGAAGGGCTGTGCTGGTCCTGGAAACAGGCTCAGGGCCATTTGGAAAGAAATTTCTGGTTCACAAGTACCTAGAACATCATGAGAGAGAGGGGAGGCACAGACTTTGTATGGGCACATCCTCTTGACTCTAAGGAGTCCTCACCTGATGGAAGAGAGGGGTTATAGGAGCATCAGAGTATAGCCCTCTGGGGCTTATGGCCCAGAGCTTGACATCTCATGCCTGGGATAGGGCTCTGTTACATTAAATTCTACAACTCCTACAAGAAACCCTTTAATTTTGCTCACCTGGTTTGATATATTTGATTGCTTTTTACATTTGTCTTTGCAAATATTGACAACAATTTAAGTAAAATACAAACTGAATATTAGTCATCTTACAAAAATTATTTTTTGCTCTCAAAGTATATTTAGCAACTTCAAAGGCTTTAGCTGCCTGTTCACTTTGTAGAATTAACACAAGCTCAAAACATATTCAAGAAAAAGAAACAAACAAACCAATTTTTCAAACCATCCTTAAAGGAGGAGATGATTCTTGTTTGAACAGCATCCAAGGCAGGGGCACTGGCCTACTGCCTGAACTCTACAACACAAATACTATTATGCTCAGCCAGAGAGACACTATTCTGATAAACTGGCAGAAAACTTGCCCAAGAGAAGGAAGTATGCTCTTGTGGAAGAGGTGGAAACAGAATTCAGCAAGGATAACTGCTGTGATTGCCCTCTGGCCTATCATCTGGGGACACGTTTCATACTAAAAATTGGTGCAAGTGTAAGGCCAGCAGTAGCCTCCATGGAAGCATCTGGCTCTGGGTCAGCTCTAATAGGAACGAGTCAGTCCGCTACCAGACAAGTCAGCTCCACCATGGTGACCTTGGGTCCGATGTAGTGGCATCTGGACATTTGTTGGAGGCAAATTACAGGGTAGTTCTGACAATAATTTTATATTAAACTAAATGGCTGCTACTCATCTGTCTACAAAAAGACTTAGAAGGGATTCTCATATTTTTATGCCTTACTGAAAATGGAATTGCCGTTATTGTTGCTGGTGGTTATAGCTGAAAGTTTGCCTCAGAAGTATAGCTACTAATTATACTGTTAATCTGTTCCTTCAGCAGATACTTAGGAGTGTTTTTACTGTGTATTATCAGGCACTGTAACAGACATTCTCTGACTATATGTGCTTGTGTTTGGGTGTGTTTACTTAATTCTTGCAGTTAACCAGTGAAATCAGTGGCATCATACCTACTTAAAGAAAAGTAAACTGAGGCTCAGAGAGCTAAGGCCATAAAACAAGTAAGTACTTCTATATTGTACTTCCAAAGTTTTATACTCTTTCTGTGTGTCGTACTGCCCTTGATCTTCCCCATTTTCTTGAATGGAGAATTGTGCACTTGTGTATCCCAACCAGAATTCTGTGTCAGCATCCTCTCATACACTCCTTTAATTCACTTGTAATCTTGGTTTCTATTTTGGGGAGGTTTTACTAATATTCTGCTGTGCCTCTCTATTCCTAGAGTTAAAACATCATGTGATTTTCCACTAATTTACCTTTTACTCCGTGGTCACTGTTTTGTAATTTTTATCTAAAAATCCTGTCGACCAATTGTTCATAACAGTTCAATAAATGGGGCCCTTGAGTGCAATTGGAACTGGGTGCAATGAAGAAGAATCAGCTGCACTTAACATCATTCCTCCCTGCACCAAAGGTACCAGGGTGCAATCAGCTTTGGGTCATGCTTTTGTGATGGAGAATATCCTTGTTTCCATAGAGACAATGGCAGAGAGGCATGAGAGAGTGATCATCATAGTAGTGTTTGTAGGGTGTTGTTCTACCTGTGCAGATTCCACGTGGCTGTCATGAAGACTCTGGTTCACAATGATTAAATGGAAATGAGCTGATCTTATCCACTGATTGATTCATATATACACTCATCACCTCCCAAACCACGTGGGTCTTATACTTCTTGTCTATCCCCTTGGTCTGGGAATATAATTGCTATCCAATGAGTATTTTCCGGTCAATAAATTGGATACACAGTGGCAGTGATTAGGTGTGGTTTTAGCCATGGTAGTCCAGGCCTCAGTGAGGTCTGGCTCAGGACAAGTACCTGGACAGATAATTCTACAGTGGAAGTCTGCTTTTAAAGACTGTTTGTTCCCACCAATAATTCTGAATTCACTTTCAATTGGTCAGAGTAGAGAATATGTGGGGGCAGACCTCTCTATCTCTCTTACTCTCACTTGGGGTGCGTTATAGACTGAATTGTATCTCCCCAAAATTCGTATGTTAAAACTCCAACCTCCAATGTGACTGTAAAGCCATAGGGCCTTTAGAAGGGTAAATAAGGTTTAAATGAGGTGATAAGGGGGGGGCCCAAATCCGACAGGATTGTGACCTTATAGGAAGAGGAAGATACATCAAGGCTCATTCTCTCTCCAGGTGCACACAGAAGAAAGGCAATGTGAGCACACAGTGAGAAGGTAGCTGTCTACAAGCCAGGAAGAGAGTCCTCACCAGAAACCAACCCTGAGGACCCCCTTGATCTTGGGCTTCTAGCCTCCAGAACTTTGAGACAATAAAGTTCTGTTGTTTAGTCACCCGGTCTGTGGCTTTGTGTTATGGTAGCCCTAGCAGAGTAACCCAGCGTGTGAGAGCAGAAGGGCCGAGTTGTAACCCTGCCTTCATATTTTATATGTGGCATACTTCTTGGGATCACAGATGAGAAAAGCCATGGATTATGTGTAACTTCCAGGATGTCACCCCACTTCCTTTCCTGTTCAAGAAAACACAACAGGAAATATGTGGGTGAGGCTAATATGCTTATCCAAAATGATATTCCCCTTTATTTCACCCTAATAGAGAGATGCACTAGATTATTAAAATGTCATGATACTTCTCTCCTGGTTGATAAAAGCTTAGGTTTCTCAAGCCTCTTTCTTCTCAGTGCCCTCGGCACTAATACATTCATTCTCTAGTACTGTGGACCGCCCCACCATCTAGCACCTGGGACAACGGCAGCCCCTTTGCCAGAGTTCTTTCTGGTTAGTGGATGCTCAGGACCTACTAGTTGTTAATACTTTATCACCCCTGCTTATTTTAGAAATAAACCTGAATTAGCTTTTTAAAGTATGTCATTTGCAAACTTCAATACTTAATTAGTAACAAATAACTAAAGGCACTTTGCAATTGGTTGCGAGTCACAATGCCACCATTCAGAACTGTGGCAGGAGCCCACAAAAAGAAATCAAGTCTATGAATGAGATCATTTAAGCATGTAAGAGTCTGGCTCATGAACATCTCCTGCAATGCTGTGGGGGATGAGGGATGATAGTAAACCCCAGTTACTGCAAGGCTGGCAAACGATGAGTAATGTGCTTTTTTTTTTTTTTTTTTTTGCTCTTTGTTTGCATTTCTTCTTTTCCTCTGAAGCCTTCTTGTATCAAGTCCAAGGAAATGAGTAATTTGTGTCAGCTAGGAGCAAAATCAGAATAATTTATTTACTTGAATGACTATGTTTCTGCATGTTTCTGTGGCTACTTGGCACAATAATTGAATTTATCTTGCTTTTATTTTTTCTTAGCTTCATTTTAGGACTCTCCTTAACTTACTTGCATGAAAATGTTTCAGTATTTGGTTTCCTAGTTTTTTTACAGGAAAAAAAACTTGATTCCACTGAGAATGCCTAATGGAATAAATTCTTGATAAATACTTTTATATCCTTAATTGAATTTAAAGAATGCTTCATTTGAAAAAGACCTTCAAAAATACCAAACTCAGAATTATTATAGCTGTTTTGTTTTGTAGCACACAGGTATCTTTAAATGAAACATAGATTTTTAAAGCCTTTACAAAAAGTTTAAATGAAATTTTAAAAATAGAGCAACATTATGAACTTAACACTTTCTAGTGTCTACTTTCCATATCCTTGGGTGATAACTGTTTAATAGCTCTGTTTATATTTGCAAGCCCACAGGAGATAGAATTCTCTACAGAAAGCATTACCGATGTAATGGTTGAGAGTCGCTGCTTCCTTGATTTAGTACTGAAGATAATTTACAATATTTTGGTTTTCAGTAGCACATATTATTTCCAAATTGCTTTGTAGAATTTTGTTTCTATAAATTCTGCAGCACACGTCACCTCATCCGAGTTTAAAGACCTAGCTGTATGGCTTTTAGATACATTACAGCCAAGAAAATATCTGAATTCTATAAAGCACTTTTATCCTGAGGTACTCAGAGAGCTGACTTTACTTAAACTAACATTTGGGTAATTTGAGGGTTTATCATACATGATCAGGGACTTTTTCTTCATTCTCAACAAGAGTTTGGTGGAATTGCTTCTTTTGCAAATTCCATGCAAGAGTGAATGGTTGGACCTTAACAAAGATGTGGAAGAAGGTAAAAGAGAATTAATATAGGTATACTTGATAAAAAAAATATAGGCCATGACAATTTCTCTCAAATATTAAAGAAAATTTTATGTAAGAAGGGTCATTATAGTGAGAGGGGAACTCCCTGTTTCTTTTTCTTTCTTTCTTTCTTTCTTTCTTTCTTTCTTTCTTTCTTTCTTTCTTTCTTTTTTTCTTTCTTTCATTCATTCATTCATTCAAGTTGAAAACTTGTAGTGTGCTGATGAACTTGTGTGACCCTAGATCAGGAAGAAGAGCTAAAGAGATATGTCTGTCAACGTATGGTTCTTAGTCTCTCAAGGGGTTCACTGGAAGACTGCTGTTACAATGAGAGATGCTGTTCTGGAATGTTGACTTGAAAGCAGATACTATCTTTCGGCATTCCTCAGTCTTACTCAGGGCTGGCCAAACCCTGACTAAAATGCACGTTGTCTTGGCAGATATTTCTGAGGGTCTGCTATGTACAGTTTTCAGACTTCTGTGATTAGGACAGACACAGAGGAGAATTATGCACACTGCGTAGTTAATTTTAAATCAAACCTGTGGATCCAAGAAAACAGGAAACTAAGATGGTCTTCAAATTAGTGGAATTATTAAATGTTCATCTTCCTTGATGAGTCAAAAAAGAAGGTAAGGGAACATGAATTATAGCATGAGGGGTTTAGGCTTGAAGTAATATAACTATATCCTAATGGGAAAGATAGTTACATATTAAAGAGACTATTGGAAAGAGGCTCATTCCTTTAAATGACAGGAGTGTTGAAGTCTTATTCTTACCTAGGCCAGTGAGGAAACCTAGATAATGCTTATAGGTTAGTTCCTACCTAAGAGGGGTGTGCCTTCTAGATGGACAGAAATAAGAAGATGATGAAATGAATCCCGACAAAACCATTTAGATGAGGCCCTGACTTATTTCTTAAAGGTCTGTTTTCCTATTAGATTTGAGCTTCCTAAGGGCCAGGTTCTATCTATGTGTCCGCGGAACATAGCACAGATCCCACCTCATAGTGGGTGCTCAGTTAAGTGTCTGACTGGAGGTGCTCAACATAGACAGGTTCCCAGGACGGTTGGGGGGGTGTGGGAGGTTTGTTAAGAGCATTTTCTCCCCTCCATGCAGCTAGACCACTATTATACAAAGCTCTCCATGTAAAAATTCAGGAAATGAACATATGAATTGACTAAGGTTAAATTAATGCATGTTATTGGCATTTTGTGCCGTTTCATTCATTCCAAAGCTCCTTTAAGAGTGAGCTACTCTGCTTCTTTTGAGGTAGAATTCAAACTTCTAAAATGAAGTTAGTACTATGTCCTACAACTTTGCAGTAATACAGCTTTCATGCAAAGCAAAATGCATGGGTGTAGAGTTTCTGATTTGACTTGCAGACATAGCCTTGACCCACTGAACCAGTGGGAGCCCATCATTGCCCTGTAGCCCGTAGCCTGTAAAGTTAGGTGATGACACAGAGACTATGGGGGCTGGCTGTGGGCCCTCCTCCCCTTTCGGACTTTGCAGAGTGGAGAGAGTTTGCTATAGCTTTACCTGGAAGCAGCAAGAGTGTTTAGATGATCCCTTCTGACCCAGTGTTTTGGAAGCTTTGGTAATTAAAAAATGACCTTTTCACACTCTATTCTTCTGGATTCAGGCAGCAGAGGAGAAAGCTAAAAATTGCTCCCATATAAGGCTAGGTTAACAAAAAGATTGACATTTGAAAAGAGTGAGACAATAGCGTGTACTGGAAAACCCACCAGACTGATTTTTATTCTAGCTTCAGCCCCATGAATAAGATACTAAATGACCTTGAGCAATTCCCTTAATTTCCTGGGACCTCAGTTTCCTTGTTTCTACCATAAATTCTTGGGTTCTTTCTCATTGTAACATTTTATGAGTCAATAAAAATTTTCAAACTTCCAAAGCAGCTGTTTTCACAATTCCGGTCCCTCTTTCAATAGTCTGGCCTAACCATATTTTTAAAAAGTGCTATTTTTACAGTCACACGAGTTCTGCCTCTCCACTTCCCGATAGCATTTAAGAAAAAGAAGAAAGTCATTACCGAAAAATGACTGAACACAAATATCATTCTTCATATGTTTTCTGAAACAGGCTGACCTTTATTTGGCATCTGCATGAATGGGAACAAAGCATTTATCTCCCTCTGGAGAGTGGGTAAAAATAACACCTGGGCAGATGCCTAATAGGGTGCCTCAAATAATTGCCACTAAGCGGGTCTTGATGCCTTGAAAAGATGTGGTGGGGTGGCCCCTCTTTCTCAATAGCTCCTAAAAGTTATCCCCTGCTATAGCCCACACTTTGCTTTCCTCTTCCAATACAGTCAGCTTCTTTTTTTAATGGAAGACATCTGCCAAGGGAGAGAAGGAATAAAATACAAGGATAGTGGGTAGGTGAGAAGAGCACATATGGTTGTATTTTGGCTCGAGTGACCAGGATTTATGTTTTATTTCCATGCTTGTGAAAGCTTAATATAAACATGTTGAATGAGGAAAGGGAAAAAGCACACAAAACACTTTTAAGCTAAGAACATAGTGGGAAGTTTAAATATAGAAATAACAAAAACATTTTTTAAACAGGTACAGGGATCCTCCCTTTGAACCGTGTGTCCATTTGCTCCTGGGCCTGTCTAGGCATGTACTGAACAGTAGTTGGGATTCACTGGATTTTAATCATGGAACCCAGTATGCTCTGTTAGAGTTTGGTGGTACCACTGGTTGGCATGGTCAAATGCTGTTGTATTGACTATGTCTCAGTTGCTTGAATGAAAAACCTACTAATGCAAGTAAAATGGGTAAAAAAGACACAGCCCAGTTTTGAATGGCAGAGGAATTTAGCCACATAGTTTCAAAAAGTAGGTAGACAAAAGAAATGCTCCCAAGTAGAGTGATAAAGTGAGTTGGATAGATTTGAATGAAAATTTTATTTTATCCTCTTAGAGATGAGAACAATTACAGTCTCCCAAACTAAAACCAGGAGAACACAAAAGAATTATGTCCATGTATGCATTGTCCTTCTGAACCAGCCAGTAAATAAAAAAGTAATGTCCCTTAGCAAATCTAGGATGAAATGATTTTAAACATCTGTGTTCCCTGGTTGAAGGTTAAAAATAAAGGATAAGTCCTATAAGGATATATTTGTTCATATACCATTTTCAATGAGGAAAAAAAAGATTCTAGGTGTGATTAGTTGGAAGAGTCTAAAGATGTATGTAAAAATATTCAGGATTAAAGGTACAGAGCAGAAAACACAAGACAATGTGATTTTTAATTTTTTTGAAATTTTTTTTAGAAAATGAAATGAAACAGGGTAGGTGCATGTGTCCAAAAGACAGAAGAAGAGTCTCCCAGAGGTGGAGGCCTGCCACTTATTAGAGGGGTGGGGGTAGGGGACAGGCATCTGGCAAGAGAGCTGGAAAATCATTGCCAGCCCTTC
Source organism: Neomonachus schauinslandi (assembly GCF_002201575.2). Taxonomy (NCBI): domain Eukaryota; kingdom Metazoa; phylum Chordata; class Mammalia; order Carnivora; family Phocidae; genus Neomonachus; species Neomonachus schauinslandi. The sequence continues at coordinate 98,123,885 of NC_058405.1, read as the reverse complement.
TCTTCAGCCTTTGCTATAGAGGTTAATAGTCAGGGGATGTTAATACAGCAACAGTTAATGAGCAACTGGGTGAGTTCTGATCTGGAGCAAGCAGGTGAAGGCACACTAAAGGATCATGGGCTCATATCCTGAAGGGAATCAAGGAAGAAAAAAAAAAAGCAGATATTAGATCTAAAAGGAAAGCATGGACAGTCTCACCATTTTCTGTAAACCCCTGATATTAGTGTCAGTTCCATGTCATTTTGCACACTCAAGATTCTGAAACCTACGTCTCTGACTGGCTTAGCAAATATGGTTGCTCAGGAGGAAGTGACTGACTTAAAATTTTGAGGTTATGAGCTATACTATGAAAAAATGAACTTCCGGGCTCAGTAACACCTCCAGTTTCCTGATCAGTGATGAAAGACATAGCCAAAAATATGCAGTTAGGCATGTGGCAAAAATGATATTTTCAGCAGGTAGAAGAAGCCCTGTAGAAGCAGGTGGATTTGTAGCCACATTTTATTTATTTATTTATAGTTATTTTTTTTCACCACCCTCCCCTCTGGAACCCTCAGTTTGTTTCTCAGAGTCCATAGTCTCTCATAGTTTGTCTCCCCTTCCGATTTCCCCCCCTTCATTTTTCCCTTCCTGCTATCTTCTTCTTCTTTTTTTTTTAACATATAATGTATTATTTGTTTCAGAGGTACAGGTCTGTGATTCAACAGTCCTATACAATTCACCGTGCTCACCATAGCACATACCCTCCCCAATATCTATCACCCAACCACCCCATCCCTCCCACCCCCACCACTCCAGCAACCACAGTTTGTTTCCTGAGATTAAGAATTCCTCATATCAGTGAGGTCATATGATACATTTCATTCTCTGATTGACTTATTTCACTCAGTATAATACCCTCCAGTTCCATCCACGTCATTGCAAATGGCAAGATTTCATTCCTTTTGATGTCTGTGTAATATTCCATTGTATATATATATACCACCTCCTCTTTATTCATCTGTCGATGGACATCTTGGCTCTTTCCATAGTTTGGCTATTGTGGACATTGCTCCTATAAACATCGGGGTGCACATACCCCTTCAGATCCCTACATTTGTATCTTTGGGGTAAATACCCAGTAGTGCAATTGCTGGGTCATATGGTAGCTGTATTTTCAACTTTTTGAGGAACCTCCATACTGTTTTCCAGAATGGCTGCACCAGCTTGCATTCCCACCAACAGTGTAGGAGGATTCCGCTTTCTCCGTATCTACACCAACATCTGTTATTTCCTGACTTGTTAATTTTAGCCATTCTGACTGGTGTGAGGTGGTATCTCATTGAGGTTTTGATTTGGATTTCCCTGATGCCGAGCGATGTTGACCACTTTTTCATGTGTCTGTTGGCCATTTGGATGTCTTCTTTGGAAAGATGTCTGTTCATGTCTTCTGCCCATTTCTTGATTGCATCATTTGTTCTTTGGGTGTTGAGTTTAATAAGTTTTTTATAGATTTTGGATACTAGCCCTTTATTTGAGAGGTCATTTGCAAATATCTTCTCCCATTCTGTCAGTTGTCTTTTGGTTTTGTTGACTGTTTCTTTTGCTTTGCAAAAGCTTTTTATCTTGATAAAGTCCCAATAGTTCATTTTTGCCCTTGCTTCCCTTGCCTTTGGCAATGTTTCTAGGAAGAAGTTGCTGCGGCTGAGGTCGAAGAGGTTGCTGCCTGTGTTCTCCTTTAGGATTCTGAGGGACTCCTGTCTCACATTTAGGTCTTTCAACCATTTTGAGTTTATTTTTGTGTGTGGTGTAAGGAAATTCTTCTGCATGTGGCTGTCCAATTTTCCCAACACCATTTGTTGAAGAGACTGTCTTTTTTCCATTGGACATTCTCTCCTGCTTTTTCGAAGATTAGTTGACCATAGAGTTGAGGGCTCATTTCTGGGCTCTCTATTCTGTTCCATTGATCTATGTGTCTGTTTTTGTGCCAGTACCATACTGTCTTGATGATGACAGCTTTGTAATAGAGCTGGAGGTCCAGAATTGTGATGCCGCCAGCTTTGCTTTTCTTTTTCAACATTCCTCTGGCTATGTGGGGTCTTTTCTGGTTCCGTACAAATTTTAGGATTATTTGTTCCATTTCTTTGAAAACAGTGGATGGTATTTTGATGGGATTGCATTGAATGTGTAGATTGCTCTTGGTAGCATTGACATCTTCACAATATTTGTTCTTCCAGTCCATGAGCATGGAACGTTTTTCTGTTTCTTTCTGTTTTCCTCAATTTCTTTCATGAGTATTTTATAGTTTTCTGAGTACAGATTCCTTGCCTCTTTGGTTAGATTTATTCCTAGGTAGCTTATGGTTTTGGGTGCAATTGTAAATGGGATTGACTCCCTAATTTCTCTTTCTTCTGTCTTGTTGTTGATGTATAGGAATGCCACTGATTCCTGTGCATTGATTTTATATCCTGCCACTTGACTGAATTCCTGTATGAGTTCTAGCAGTTTTGGGGTGGAGTCTTTTGGGTTTTCCATCTAAAGTATCGTATCATCTGCAAAGAGTGAGAGTTTGACTTCTTCTTTGCCGATTTGGATGCCTTTTATTTCTTTTTGTTGTCTGATTCCTGTGGATAGGACTTCTAATACTATGTTGGATAGCAGTGGTGATAGTGGACATCCCTGCCGCGTTCCTGACCTTAGGGGACAAGCTCTCAGTTTTTCCCCATTGAAAATGATATTGGCTGTGGGTTTTTCTAGATGGCTTTTATGATATTGGGGTATGTGCCCTCTATCCCTATACTCTCAAGAGTTTTGATCAAGAAAGGATGCTGTACTTTGTCAAATGCTTTTTCTGCATCTATTGAGAGGATCATATGGTTCTTGTTCTTTCTTTTATTAATGCATTTTCTCACATTGATTTATTTGTGGATGTTGAACCAACCTTGCAGCCCAGGGATAAATCCCACTTGGTTGTGGTGAATAATCCTTTCAATGTACTGTTGGATCCTATTGGCTAGTATTTTGGTGAGAATTTTTGCATCCATGTTCATTAAGGATATTGGTCTGTAATTCTCCTTTTTGATGGGGTCTTTGTCTGGTTTGGGATCAAGGTAATGGTGGCCTCATAAAACGAGTTTGGAAGTTTTCCTTCCATTTCTATTTTTTGGAACAGTTTCAGAAGAATAGGTATTAATTCTTCTTTAAATGTTTGGTAGAATACCCCTGGGAAGCCATTTGGCCCTGGGCTTTTGTTTGTTGGGAGATTTTTGATGACTGCTTCAATTTCCTTAGTGGTTGTAGGTCTGTTCAGTTTTTCTATTTCTTCCTGGTTCAGTTTTGGTAATTGATACATCTCTAGGAATGCATCCATTTCTTCCAGATTATCTAATTTGCTGGCATATTAATATGTTCTTATAGTTGTTTGTATTTCTTTGCTGTTGGTTGTGATCTCTCCTCTTTCATTCATGATTTTGTTGATTTGGGTCATTTCTCTTTTCTTTTTGAGAAGTCTGGCCAGGGATTTATCAATCTTGTTAATTTTTTCAGAGAATCAGCTCCTAGTCTCGTTGATCTGTTCTGCTGTTCTTTTGGTTTCTATTTCATTGATTTCTGCTCTGATCTTTATAATTTCTCTTCTCCTGCTGGGTTTAGGCTTTATTTGCTGTTTTTTCTCTAGCTTCTTTAGGTGTAGGGTTAGGTTGTGTATTTGAGACCTTTCTTGTTTCTTGACAAAGGCTTGTATTGCTACATACTTTCCTCTTAGGACTGCCTTTGCTGCATCCCAAAGGTTTTGAACAGTTGTGTTTTCATTTTCGTTGGTTTCCATGTATTTTTTTAATTCTTCTTTAATTTCCTGGTTGACCCATTCATTCTTTAGTAGGATGCTCTTTAGCCTCCATGTATTTGAGTTCTTTCCAACTTTCCTCTTGTGACTGAGTTCTAGTTTCAAAGCATTGTGGTCTGAAAATATGCAGGGAATGATCCCAGTCTTTTGGTACTGGTGAGACCTGATTTGTGACCTAGGATGTGATCTATTCTGGAGAATGTTCCATGTGCACTAGAGAAGAATGTGTATTCTGTTGCTTTTGGATGGAATATTCTGAATATATCTGTGAAGTCCATTTGGTCGCGTGTGTCATTTAAAGTCTTTATATCCTTGTTGATCTTTTGCTTAGATGATCTGTCCATTTCCGTGAGGGGCGTGTTAAAGTCCCCCACTATTACTGTATTGTTGTCAATGTGTTTCTTTGCTTTTGTTACTAACTGGCTTATATGACTGGCTGCTCCCATGTTAGGGCATAGATATTTACAATTGTTAGATCCTCTTGTTGGATAGACCCTTTAAGTATGATATAGTGTACTTCCTCATCTCTTACTATAGTCTTTAGTTTAAAATCGAATTTTTCTGATATAAGGATTGCCACCCCAGCTTTCTTTTGGTGTCCATTAGCATGGTAAATAGTTTTCCACCCCTTCACTTTCAATCTGGTGGTGTCTTTGGGTCCAAAATGAGTCTCTTGCAGACAGCATATCGATAGGTCTTGTTTTTTTTATCCAATCTGATAGCCTATGTCTTTTGATTGGGGCATTTAGCCCATTTACATTCAGGGTAACTATTGAAAGACATGAATTTAGTGCCATTGTATTGCCTGTAAGGTTACTGTTACTGTATATTGTCTGTGTTCCTTTCTGGTCTATGTTACTTTTAAGCTCTCTCTTTGCTTAGAGGACCCCTTTCAATATTTCTTATAGGGCTGCTTTCGTGTTTGCAAACTCCTTTAGTTTTTATTTGTCCTGGAAGCTTTTTATCTCTCCTTCTATTTTCAATGACAGCCTAGCTGCATATAGTATTCTTGGCTGCGTATTTTTCTCATTTAGTGCTCTGAATATATCCTGCCAGTCCTTTCTGGCCTGCCAGGTCTCTGTGGATAGGTCTGTTGCCAGTCTAATGTTTCTACCATTGTAGGTTACAGATCTCTTGTCTCGAGCTGCTTTCAGGATTTTCTCTTTGTCTCTGAGACTCGTAAGTTTTATTATTAGATGTCAGGGTGTTGACATATTTTTATTGACTTTGAGGGGTGTTCTCTGTGTCTCCTGGATTTTGATGCCTGTTTCCCTCCCGAAATTAGGGAAGTTCTCTGCTATAATTTGCTGTGATATACTTTCTGCCCCTCCCTCTCTTTCTTCTTCTTCTGTGATCCCAATTATTCTAGTATTGTTTCATCTTATGGTATCGCTTATCTCTCGAATTCAACCCTCGTGATCCAGTAGTTGTTTATCTCTCTTTTTCTCAGCTTCTTTATTTTCCATCATTTGGTCTTCTAGATCACTAATTCTCTCTTCTGCCTCATTTATCCTGGCAGTTAGAGCCTCCATTTTTGATTGCACCTCATTAATAGCCTTTTTTATTTCGACTTGGTTAGATTTTAGTTCTTTTATTTCTCCAGAAAGGGTTTCTTTAATAACTTCCATGTTTTTTTCAAGCCCAGCTAGTATCTTTAAAATCATCATTCTGAACTCTAGTTCCAACATCTTACTAGTGTCTGTATTGATTAGGTCCCTGGCAGCCAGTATTGCCTCTTGTTCTTTTTTTTTTTGAAGTGATTTTTTCCATCTTGTCATTTTGTCCAGAGGAGAATAGATGAATGAGAGAACAAAATGCTAACAGGGTAACAACGTCCCCAGAAATATATACACTAAACAAATCAGAAGAGACCTGAAACCGGGAGAAAAGAAAGGGAAAGAAAGAAAAAAGAAAAAAAAAAAAAGAAAAAGTTAAAAACAAAAACAAACAAAAAAAACAGAATATGATCAAATATGAGTAGAATGGTGCATAGATCAGTGCCACACACTAGAATTTGGGCGTATTTTGGTCTGTTAGAAGAAAGTGCCTCCCAAAATTTTGAAGAAAGAAACACTTACATATGTACAAAAATAAGGGTTAATACGATGAAGGGATAGAATATAACTGTGAAGATGAAAATTATAAAAGATTTTATAAAAGGAATTGATAAGATAAGAAGTTGGTTGAAAAAAGAAAGAAGAGGAATTAAAAAAAAGGAGAGAATGTGATCAGGCAGGAGACTAGAACAAAGCCATACACTAGAGATTTAGGGTATATTTTGGTCTGTTAAAAGAAACTGTATCCCACAATTTTAAAGAGAGAACAACTTACATATATACCAAAAATAAGGTTAACTACTATGAAGGGATAGAATATGACTCTAAAAATGAAAAATAAAATAGATTTTTTAAAAAAGGGATTGATAAGATGTTGGTTGAAAAAGGGGAAAAGAAAAATTCAAAAAAAGAAAAAAAAAGAAAGTTAAAAAAATTAACTTTGAAAGACTAAAGAATCATGGTAAAAAAGCCATGAATTGGGCGCCTAGGTGGCTCAGTTGGTTGGGCGACTGCCTTCGGCTCAGGTCATGATCCTGGAGTCCCGGGATCGAGTCCCGCATCGGGCTCCCTGCTCGGCGGGGAGCCTGCTTCTCCCTCTGACCCTCCCCCCTCATGTACTCTCTCTCATTCTCACTCTCTCAAATAAATAAATAAATCTTTAAAAAAGCCATGAATTCTATGTGCAGTATTCCCCTAGCACTGGAGTTCTGCCGTTCTCATTGATCGGTAAACTTGGTCTTGACTGGCTGTTCTTGCTGATCTTCTGGGGGAGGGGCCTGTTGCCGTGGTTCCTAAATGTCTTAGCCAGAGTCAGAATTGCCCCGCCCTTGCCCGGTCCGGGCTAAGTCATCTGCTCGAGTTTGCTCTCCGGAGCTTTTGTTCCCTGCAAGCTTTCCATACCGCTTTGGAGGCCGAGAGTAAAAATGGCGGTCTCCCAATCTCCGCCCCGGAGGAGCTGAGAACTCGGGACCCCACTCTTCAGTGAGCCCCCAGAGAAAAGCAGTCTGTCACTCCCGTCTCCCCGGTCTCCGGCCACACTCTGTGCTCATCTGGCCTGTGACCAAACGTCTCTATCTCTGGCACACGACCCCGTGTGGAGTCTCCAAACCCAGCAGATCCCTGCAGTGTGCTCCTGTGCTGCTCCTCCCGGGGGAGGAAAGGGAGTCTCCCCGGATCTGCTGCTTGTTGGGTCCCTGCTGGAGGAGCAGTGGACTGACTGTGCCACAGATCACGGTTTATGGCAGCCCCGAGCTGAGAGCCCGCTCCTCGGCTCCATCTCTGCAGCCAGCTTCCCTGCTCCGGTACCTGGGACCTCTGCTGCACTCAGGGCCCCCGGTCTTTCTGTGACCCCCGAGGATCCTGAGACCACACTGTCCCGCGAGGGTTCCACCCCCTGCTTAGCCACTGGAGCGACGTCCCTCAGCAGAGCCGACTTCTAAAAGTTCCGATTTTGTGCTCTGCTGCTCTATCAGTTGCTAGAAGCGGCAGACGGAGGCCCCCTCCCCGGCCTTCTATCCTCCCGAATATTGCCTTGGCTTCACTTCTCCACCCATCCTACCTTCCAGAAAGTGGTAGCTTTTCTGTTCAGAGAGTTGCTGCTATTCTTTTCTTCGATCTCCTGTTGAGTTTTTAGGTGTTCAGTATGATTTGATCCCTATCTACCTGAATTCCTGTGACCAGATGAGATTTAGGTCTCTTACTCCTCCCTGTGGCCACATTTCTTTGGCGCTGCATCCAGTGTCCAACCAGAGGTGGCACTGGAGCTGGCTAATTTCTCTGCCAATTAAAAAGGAATCACACTTTTGATTTCTTCTTCTTTTTTTTTTTTTTTTTAAGATCTATAGTTTTCTCTGTTCTTTAAATAATTTTGTTTCAGGTCAAAAAGGCAAGAACATTTGCCCACTTGGGAGGGTCACCTCTTAGCCAGAAACACTGAAAGATTGTTCCTGAGATCATGGGCACGGGCACTTGAAACAAGGGCATAGGGCGTGATCAGAAATAGAATTCCCATAGGGGCGCCTAGGTGCCTCAGTCAGTTAAGGTTCTGACTCTTGATTTTCTCTCAGATTGTGATCTCAGGGTCATGATCTCAAGGTTGTGAGATCAAGCCCCATGTAATGCTCTGGGATCAGTGGGGAGTCTGCTGGAGATTCTCTCCCTCTGCCCTTCCCCCTGCTTGGTATTTCTCTCTCTCTCTCTCAAATAAATAAAAAATAAATCTTCTAAAAAAATAGAATTCACCTCCGTCATATAGTTCATTATTAAAAAGTGCCTTGACTCCCTAAGTGGATGGCCTTCTCTTTAGCCTTGTTTAGTGTTATTTGGGTAAATTCTGTTGAAAGCACCAGTATTCTGGCAGCATTGTGGAGATGAGGAAGTATCAGAAACAAGAATAGCAACGCCCCAGATAATCATTTAAATAGGGTCAGTTATGTGCCTGATACTCAGTGCATGCTGAAGTGTGTTCTGTTTTTTTTTTTTTTTTAAGATTTTATTTATTTATTTGAGAGAGAGAGAGAGCACGTAAGGGGGGGGAGGGTCAGAGGGAGAAGCAGACTCCCTGCTGAGCAGGGAGCCTGATGTGGGACTCGATCATGGGACTCCAGGATCATGACCTGAGCCAAAGGCAGTCGCTTAGCCAACTGAGCCACCCAGGCGCCCAGGTGTGTTCTGTTTTATGTCTCACAATTCAGACTTTGGCACTATTAAATACTCATTATGTAAATAAGAATACTTAAACCTCATCATGTGAAGTGACCTGTCCAAAATTACACCTCCAGAAAGTGGCTTCAGATACAGGCAGCCTACATCCAGAACCTTTGCTCTTAACCACAACCCTACGTGGGTTTTAGGAAATAGGATTCAAAAAGTCGCCATAAAAGAAAATACTGAAAAATGAAGGTGAACGTTTTCTGAAGCTGAAGATAATATATGCTGTCCATTCATGTGGAAAAGTGATGGAAGGAAAAGATTATAAGCAGGAAATATGTAAAAATATGTAATGAGAATTGCTAAGGGGAAAGCTAGCAATCATTCTCACTGGGGAAAATGAAGAGAAATGAGCTTTTAGCACTGTAGAAATAGGAAGTTGCACCCATGACTCAGAGATGATACAACATACTCAGAACTGAAAGGAATGTCCTTGATCCCAATCCAATACTTTTTCAAATGGGGAGATTGAGGAAAGGTGCCATTTCCAGAGTCACCCATTGAGTTCATTGCAACAGTGGGACCTGAATCCATTTGTCCAGGAGCTCAGTCACAGATTTGTGCCCCGTCAGACTCATGATTATTAGTGGAAAGGACTCATGAGACCAGCGTGTTTGTATCCATTCGTGTGTGTGTGTGTGTTGACATGCTTGTCTGACGTATAAATTAAAACGGATTCAAGTAGCAGTGCCACAAGCATGTTTGTGGAGGCAGTAGAGGGTGTGAATAAGTGGTGATAGGAGATGTATTAAAGCAAAACACATTCTGAACTTGGACTTAGATCAAGATCCTGAAGAAAAAACTGAATGAGATTTCTTAGACAAATAACAATTAACAAAATATTAGTAGGAAATTAACTAACAAAACAAAAGAGCTCTTTCCTTCCTTTTTTTTTTTTTTTTTGCCTTCCTTTGTGCTCGGACCTTTGTCCTTTCCCAGAGCTAAGGAATCTATTGATAAAAAAGGAAGGGGGGAAAAAAAAGAGAAAACTTTGGTTTGGCAGGATTCATTCCTAATGCCCTCATGCTTTCTCTTGTGATCATTTCATTCTTTGCTAAGATTTTACAACATTTTACAAAATCACTTTTTCTTCTAAAATATATTTTTTCCATAAACTCCTTTTTCTCCCCAGTTTTCAGAACCAGGGTATGTTCTGAGGAGCCTGGCTGACACCTCATTGAGGATGTTAGTGACTGATTTGAATGCCACGTGATAGATTCAGTTTCAGCCCATTGTATCTTTCGCTGCATTCTGCTATTCATCATCCAAGGGAACATACTTACTTCCTAACAGCTTCCCTACCCAGCTAAACATAAGCCTCTCAGTGAGACCTGAAGAACATTAGAACATTCTTCCACTTACATCCAAAAACAATCTTTGGTATCAGGAGCTTGCCTTTCCACATATGTCAGACTTTGCTTTTAGGTATTTTTTTTTTCTACTTGAGTTGAAAAGAAAATGTTATTTTTGTAAATCACCATTTATTTATAGTGTCCATATGACCAAAAATATTAAGAACACAACCGAAATATAAAAAAAAAAAAACAAAACGGTAACTTCAGTCCCACATCTGTACAGGGAAAATCATTGTAAAGAAACATTTTGAGATACAACTTTATTTCTCCAAGCCACAGAAGAGAGTTAATTTGAACTGCTTAAATAGAAAGTATTACTCCTAATTTGATCAAAAAAGAAACGACATTTGAGAATATAATTTACATGAAGTTTAAAATAAACAAGACTTTTTGGAAAGTTTTTGCAAGTTTGCTCTATGCAATAAGAATGTCTTCTCCTGTTGCTACTGTCCGATATTTACTTTTTCAATTCACGTGCCCACAGTTCCAGAATATTTGGGGAGCAGAAATGTAAGTTATGTCAGTGGCAGTCTGGACTCTGGAGTCCCACTGGCTATGCTCAATTCCAGTGTTGCTTTTTACTAGTTACACATGTTCAGACATGTTCCTCTAACTCTGTGAACTACAGTTTTGTTATTTATAAAATGGACCAACTACGTATGGTTATAGAGAGGACTAAATAACATACTGCATATGAAGTGTCTGGTGCAGAGTAACAGCAGAGCTCAATAAAATGGAATACTTAATACATAATTATCATATAATTAATAATCAGTAGCTAACATTAAAATGTGGATCCATACCACCTCGTAGATCGAGTGGTTGACCATGGGTCACTCTTTCCACTGATTCCCCCTTTGGGAGTTTATGCCTGGAAGTAGGAGTATACTACTTTACATTTAAGGATTATTGGAGGATGTTAATGACATATGGTTGGGGTTTATCAGGAGGAATTCCTTATCTTTCCATTAGCTCCCATCCTAGACATTCCCAGCTGCACTCAGATGAGGAGCAGAGAGGTGTTCCTCAGTACAAAAACATTCAGCTTCCATGTTCTAATGCAAATTTGTCCTGTAAAGAGCCAGAGAGCAAATGCTTAAGGGCTTTGAAGGCTATATGGTTATTGTCAGAGCTCCTTTGCCTTTGTGGCACAAAAGTAGTCATTGATAATAGATGAAAGAAGAGCTATATTCCAGTACAGTTTGATTTACAAAAGCAGGCAGCAGTGTAGACTTGGCTTGCAGGCTTTAGTTGGTCAACCCCCACTCTAGGGGCTGGGGTAATAAGGAAACATGATGGTTATGAAGAAGGGATGAGATCATCCATTAGGGGAATGTTGGATCAAGACCAGCAGAATTCTGTAAGCCCAATCAAGTGAAAAGCGTTTTATGAGATTATACTGTCTACCTATTCCTTTGCTAGACATTGTTGGGGATATAAAAAAACAGATATTTGAGACACGGTGTTCTTAGACATTACAATTGGTGTGGGTCAAATTTGGTAGAGACCAGTGGCTAATTAGTGGCAGTGATCCCAATATTATGTGTTCAGATTTCTCTCCATTTTATACATGAGTTGCTGAGAAGATGGGGGCAGGATTTCTAACCACAGTGATAAACCCTGGAGGTGATAAATTAGCTTTATTCTGAAGAGTTCTACATGTTTTCTCAGTTTTATTTCGTGTATCATCCTTATGTTATTTTGTACTAGGAAAACAAGTCAGAAAAAAAAATATTGAACCCATGTGTGCAGGAAACAAATTCCAGAGAGAGCATTGGGTAAATCAGAGACAAATTCAAAATTTCAGTTCGTGGCTGTTTTTGTACCAGTTCAAAGTTGTTATTTCCATATGTTTAGTCTCTTTGATAGCATTTGCATTTTTCAGTCATTTACAAAATTACTTTTGGGGCCAAGAATAGCTAGTTCTAAGAACCACAATATCTTGTACAATGTAATACTGATCGTAGGAACTAATATTCAGTAATACTAAAACAGTGGGAGAAAACACAAATCACTCTTTAGGAATGTTTGTTTAATGTCCATTTTCAGGTGCATGATTGCTAAGATACTGCCAAGTGTAGGTCTAATGAATTGCTACCAAGTTTTCTCCTGAGAACAGTTTACAAGTAATTTATAACCTAAACATCTTCCATAAATAAACACCAATTTATGCTTTTACTTTTTATAATTTCTTCTTAAAAAGTTGCAAAAAAGACCTGACAATCGAGTAAGAGAAACTCCTCTGAAACCGGTAATGCATTTTTCTTTTTCTTTCTTTTCGTTTCTTTTCTTTTTCTTTTTCTTTTCTTTTTTCTTTTCTTTCCTTTCCTTTTCCTTTTCTTTTTCTTTTTCTTTTTCTTTTTCTTCCTTTCCTTTCCTTTCCTTTCCTTTCCTTTCCTTTCCTTTCCTTTCCTTTTTCCTTTCCTTTCCTTTTTCCTTTCCCTTTCCCTTTCCTCCACAAATACGTAGCCTGAATTGCATGAATTATTTTGAAAGAGAATTATTATGAAGATTTTAATTATAGCCAAGTAACCTTAATTACATGTCTGTATTGTTCAAATATAACTAGGGTGTTAAACACATCATCTGCTATTAGCTATTTAAGGTGGATAGTTCAGCTAAGTGGTTTTTTAAAATTTTAATATTTGCCCATTAATAAAGTTGACCTTTTAAGGAATATTTGTCTCTGGATTTATCTCAGTAACGATTAGCGGTAAGTTTAATTTCAGGGTTCTTTTGAAACATCTCTAAAATCATGGAAAAATGTGAACACTTTAGAATAAGTGGCTAATCATTTTAATTCTCTTGGTATTCATTTCAGTATCATTAATCATGATAGAGTCATTCGATCCTAATATGGATGTAATATCTAACTCTGCAGAGAATCAGCTGTAATTTAGCAATAATTACTGTCCACTTATTATAAAGTGATGCCAAAACCCAATGCAATTATTTTATTTCATTTTGGTCACATTATACAATTGTATTCAAGTTTGCAGATGTTGCAAAAACTTTAGATTGATGTATTTGATTAAAAACACATTAGCATGGAGATATTTTTACTTGAGATGTTTATGTTATTTCAGAAGGTGCTCCCCATTCCATTTGTGGAATAGTTCTAATTGACTTGAGTACTTTTCTTGGATTTTTTTTCCCCTGCATATTTGCTTTGGGGAGAGCAAATTGTTTTGTTTTCTAAACATATGCAACTTTTGAAAAGGGTGTAATAGAATGCCAAAAGGCCACTGACTTTGCAAGTAACTTGCCAGGATGGGCTAACAGGGTTCACCGCAATTTAGAAAACACACAGGTTACTGATCACGTTAGAATCTCCGACAAGCCTAGCTCTGACAAGTCACCTGGTAAATTATGCTAGTTGCCATGTGCTTCACAACATGCATTTTTAATGTTTAGAAAACAAAATAATTCATAGCGTACCACCAGTCAGCTCAGGCAGGGTGAGTTCATGATTCTGAATCATGAACTCACCCCTGCCTCCGTGGGGTGAGATGATGTTTGGTCACACTGTGAACTAGGAGTCAATTTTGGTTCTATCCTTTATGTCTTTGGCCTCTTCTGTCTTAAAAGGCAGTTTCTCTACTGTTGTAACCACTCACCGAATGTTCAGGGAACCCCCATTTTCCTTCCTTCTTCTTGAATCCTGTTCCTAGTAAAGGATTTAATCATCAAGTAAGAGAGGTGGGAAGTGTCAGATACCCAGGTAAATTTATGTTATTACAGAAGAAGAGCAGAACTGATCCTGGGGACAGGTACACCTTCCACACATAAATACTGTATAAGAAGAGTCTGTGCCTCTGCTGTCGACATATGTTTGGTAAGCCACATCTTAACAAACGTGTTCTAAATATTATTTAACTGTTCACCCTCCCAACCATCATGATACTGGCACATGGATGCATAGCACTGTTATCTGGAGCACGGTGCCCTTATGCATCATCTTCTAGCATCATCGAAACTGTGTGACCACCTAGGCTGGTGCACACTCCCAGTATAGCTCTACTCCAGTTTCACTCCCCACACTTGGGTGAGGTCTACCTATAGAACATAAACACGACTCACATTTAACTCTTATACAAATAGGAAGCTGTCTCTATTCTCAAATAGTCACCTACAGTAGGATATTTAAAACTCAAATCAAAATGCCTTGTGGATTATCAGGGATTTTATATCAGATTGGCTGGCACTCCTTTAGTTTTGTATTTGTCCATGTTAAGTTGTGTGGCATCTTGAGCCCTATTTTTATTATAATGGAATTCTAGGAATATCTAGATCAAGGGGTATAAGATAACATTATACATTGATAGTAGGTACATAATTTGGTAGTTATTCTAGTGGGCAGTTTTGCAACATCTGTTAAAATTTAGAATGTGCGTATCCTATGACTCAACAGTTCTGCTTAGTATTTACCCTATTGTGCTACCCCCTGCCATGTGCACAGATGTACATGAAGGGATATTCGTGGCAGCTGTGTTTGTATGATTGAACCTTAAGAAATTGGTCATATTTGACCAATGTTGACTTACAGAAATGTCAATTTCATGTTCAATTTAATAATTAGAAAACACAAAAATGGTCAGTGGTAGGAGAATGGATAAGGAAAATATAATGTTCATAATTTATTCATGATATATCTATTATGTTATTTATTGTGGCATAACAAACTGTCCTAGAATTCAGGGGCTTAAACAACAGTGATTTAGTATTTGTTCTCACAATTTTTTGGGCTATCTGGACTTACCTGAGTGGTTCTTCTGCTCCACCTAGAGACTCCTGAGATTAGCCTGAGATTACCCTGAGATTGCCTAAGCTTGTCTGGAGCTGTCTGGGTCCCTGTATCTCTCCCTCCCAGCCTTCCCTCTCCTCCTCCACTCCGCCCCCCATGCCACCCTACCTCAACCCCCACCGAATGTGGAATGTGGTATCTTATCTGTAGTTTACTTCGAGCTTTTGTACATGCTACGTGGATCCCCAAAGGGCAAAAACAGAAGCTTTCAAGGTCCCTCAAGATCTGAACTCAGAAGTCCTAGAACATGATTCTCACAGATTTTATGAGCGAAAACACATCACAAGGCCAGCACAGATTTAAAGAGAGGGGAAATAACAAGAAAGTGGCAGGTTTGTACAGCGATGGCAAGAATTCTTGGTAATCGTCTTTGAAAAAAATTTTTTTGTCACATATACTGTGGAAGAACATGGAGCAGGAAAAAAAAAAGAATGAATTAATTTGCTTATATTCATAAGACAAATTTCTCAATAAAAACAAATTGCAGAATGATATGTGGTATCAGTTTTCTATTGCTGTGTATCAAATTACCACAAACTTAGTGGCCCAAAACAACACCATTTTATTATCTCACACTTCTGTAAGTCAGAAGTCAGTGGATTCAGCTGGGTTCTCTGCTTAGAGTCTCACAAGACTGAAAGCAAGGTGTAAGCCAGACTGCTAGGTTCTTACCTGGATGCTCTCTCTGGAGAAGAATCTGCTTCCAAGCTCATTCAAGTTGTTGACAGAATTTACTTCCGTGGGGTTGTAGGACTGAAGTCCCATTTCCTTGCTGACTGTCTGGGGGACCACTCTCAGCTTTTAGAGGCCTCTGGCATTCCTTGGCATGTGACCCCTTTTATTTTCAAATGTAGCAGTGGTGCATCAACTTCTTTTCATGGTTTGAATCTCTAACTTCCCTTCTGCTACTACCTAGAGAAGAACTGTGTGCTTTTAAAGGGCATATGTGATTTGATTCAGCCCACTTGAATAATCTTTCTTTTGATTAACTCAAAGTCAATTCATTAGCAACCTTAATTATATTTGCAAAATTCCTTTTGTCACATAACAACATAATCAGGGTGTGATATCTCATCAGATTCACAGTTCTGGGGAATAGATAGGTAATTCGAGGGAAACATTTTAGAAGTCTGCTTACCACAGATGTAAACACATAGTTAATACCCAAGACAATACCAAATGTATGTGAATGCACATAGGAAGTTACCTGAAATGCTGTTAACAAATTAATTAACAGTAATTAGCTCTGGGGAATAGACCAAATTGGAAGGTAGATGGTATTAAGTTTTAATGGGAATGTTTTAATTCTTAAACAAGGAAATTTTGTTCCTGCATTTATAAAATTAGAAAGTAAAATAATGTGTTAAAATAGAATTTGAGTACTCAGATGCTTTACCTCCCTGACTCTGTGTAGAACTAAGTGTGCCTACGCCATTGCACACTGGTGCCCTCTTCTATCTCTTGGTGGCTGTCTTCTATTCTGTGACTGCCCCAGGAGTCAGCTGTTATCATTGTGCCAATCCAATTCATCAGAGCCTTGTCTAGGGCCAATATTTACCAAGTGATGCCTTGATAGACAAGTAGTTGATATAATATTAAAAATTTCCACATTGGTTGTCAAATAACCACTTCCCCAAACCCCCTGAGTGTCCTGCAAGCAACTGGAGTGTCTTTCCAGTCTCTAAGACTTGGAACAACATGCCCCTCCCTGAGATGCTCAGACCTCCTGCAACCTAGCAGGTGAATGGCTCCCACCTGTTACGGCAGAGCACCCAGGACTGCTCCAGTGCTCAGGCCCATGTCCTTTTTTTCTCAGTAGGCAATGCTCTCCTACCCTCACTGGTTGTTCCATATTGGGGACATTATTCTTTGTCTGGTCTGTGTTTTAGAAGAATGAATTCATAACGTGGCACCTTTCACGTGCATCTGTCCTGCCCCCACTATCAAATGGTAAATAAGCAGGAACCATCACTATATTCTTTGAAAACCCTAACAGTAGTCGGTATGTGGCCTGCCCACCCTGACTAGCTGTACCAGAAACCACTGCAGAGATATTCACATGTTCTTTCCTTTACCATTTAGAAGGAGGAAAGCAAGCCTTGCATTTCCATTAGAAATAAAGTTTCTGCATTAGTGAGAGGAGGTTGAACACATCGTTAGATGTCATCATGTTTAATTATAAAGACCTTACGGAGAGAAGGGTTTGTTTCCCTGTCTCCACAGTAAGAATAGCATCATGTTTTACTGACTTTGAGCTTCATTTAGAAATCATCGTTGGGTGTCAGGCTTCCTAAATTGTAAGCTGTGCAAGTTCAGGCACCATAAGTGGTATGCAGGTGCTGCTAGTCCAAAATGGAATGATTTTTGCATTTAAAGGCAACTCACGGAGTCAAACTCCTGAGTAATCTAAAATAAATAAATAAATAAATAAATAAATAAATAAATAAATAAATAAATACGGTCTTCCTTACACAGAATAAAACCACTACATGGTTAGGTGTTTTGTTTGTTTGTTTGTTTAATCGGATGAGGTCATGATTCATGTTTAGCCTTCACTAAAGCCAACTGTGGTAGTAGCTAGTATTTATGGAATAGTTATCATGCCCCAGGAACTGTGCTAATGAGCTATATTTTACATGCGGCACGAACTCAGTGAGGCAGAGATTGTTCTTATTTCCATTTTAAAGATGAGAAAATTAAGGTACAGAACTCTTAAGTAAACTACCCAAGGTCTTGTAACCAGAAAGAGGCAGGAACGACGATAAAACCAAGAAGCCCACCTGGCCCCTGAGCCCCTCTGTGCAGTAGCGTCTTGCTGAGATCACATGAGTTTGCAGTCTTCACCTGGAATTGAGCCCCTAAATCCACATCATTGTCTGTTTGCTGTCTCATTACCCAGTGGCTGGAATTGGTTGATAGAAATGCTGTTACTAAGGTGAGGTGACTCATTATAAGAACCATGGGCAAAACTATAAAATATACTGGTGGTTTACTGTCTATTAAGTTCCTAACCCTGCTTTAACAAAGTACCACAGGCAGGGTGCCTAAAAACAATAGAAATTTATTCTCCTACAGTTTTGGAGGCTAGAAGCCTGAAATCAAGGTGTCAGCAAGGTTAAATTCCCTCTAAAGACTCTAGCGAAGGATTGCTCCTAGTGATTTTTTTTTAGCTCCTGGCTATTGCCAGCAATCCTTGGCATTCCTTGGCTTGTAGTCGAATGGCTCCAGTCTGCCTGTGTCTTCCCATGGCCATCTTCCCTTTGTGTATGTGTCACCTCTGTGTCTCCATGTGTGCACATCTCTCTCAGGGCACCAGTCCTTGGATTTCAGGCCCACCCTAATCCAGTATGACCTCACTTTAATTTGAACTACATCTGCAAAGAGCTTATTTCCAAATAAGGTCACATTCCCTGGTTCTGGTTTGGGCATGAACTTGGTGAGGGGATGCGGGGCAGAGGAGAGACATAATCCAGCCTTTTAAAGTGGCCAATAACTGATCATGTTAAAATACTGAATCAGAGGTTAGAGTGATAAAACCACTGAAATAGGTATTTTAAATACAGCGTGTAGAAGAGTCTACTCATTAAAACATTGCTTTATTCTGGAAAAGCATGTATTGCTGCTACTGTGATGCTGAATGACAATTTTTTTTAACCAAAACATCTGTAAACGGTTATATATAAATACTCACTCATAAAATATTTATATGGAGATTTTTAAAATCCTGGCTACCGTGGCAGGCTGTAGAGAAAACCATGGTGAGGTGATACGCCCAGAGGTTTTTTCTCAAGGAGCTTGCTTGCTTTTAGGGAAACCAGTATGTGCCAAAGAATCGCAGGAGTGAATGTTTAGCTTTAAAATGAGGTGAGTGCTCTGTAGAATGGAGGAAAATTCTATCCCAGCTTATAATGGAAACTCATCACAGAAGAGCAAGAGCTATTCTATTCCAGTTTACATAATGGAGTAATGGGGAAGCAAAGCTGGAGATCCATAGCCTGGGAGAGGCTGAGTAGGATGTTCAGGAGAGAGAAAACAGACATGTTGGATTCTGTCATTCCCTGCCCAGTGTCCAACCCTGTTTAGGGACTATGAAAGTCTTATGAGAAAACAAGCACATAAGCAAAGCTTGATATTAAACTTTATCTTGCCCTGGCCTTGACTAACTTACCTGATACATTAGTTTCCTTTGTTGCTATAATAAATTACTGCAGACTTGGGGGCTTAAAACAGCAAAGATTTATTCTCTCACAGTTGTGTAAGCCAGCAATCCCAAATGCAGGTGTCCCCATGGTCCTACTCCCTTCTGTTCCATAGGGGACCATCTGTTCTTTGCCTCTTCCAGCTTCTGGTGGCTGCCAGCAGCCTTTGGCTTGGGGCCACACCACTCCAGTCTCTGCCTCCATGGTCACATTGCCTCCGCCTCTTCTGTGTGTCATTCTTCACCCTCATACACCTGGGCTGGCAGATAAGCAAGGCATGTTTGAAGACAGGTTGGAAGATTCAAAGCCGTAGGGCCGAACTAGAAGGCAGGATAATATGACATGTTGATGATTCCAAAAAGCTTTCTGCAAAGTGATGGTCTGAATTATGAAAGGACTGCCCATGAAGTGATGCTTTGAAATTGTAGGGGCTTTGTTTTTATCTTCCTTCTCATAGAGGAGCCATTCGCTTTTACTGTCTCAGAGCTGGGAGAGCTAGATGTCCTTCAATATTCAGTAAAGATTCCAAGCAAAGAATTGCCCCAGGTGCTGCTGGACATTCACGGGGGTACAAATAAGTGCCTGGAACCTAACTCCATTTTACGTATACACACAGAATAGGTGTTGCCCAGTTTTAAAATGTGCTGATTTTTTTTTCCCCCAGAATGCATCTATTTTTCACATTGTGGGTACTTTATTTTATAGAACTCAACAAGAGTTTTTCCACCATTTTGGTAAGCTGTGTCACCAATAGGATCATCATTTGTACCATCGCATTATCAAGAACACTGTCCTGTCTTCAACCACCTGCCTACATTTGTAGTTGCCCCATGCAAGTATGTAATAGAGAAGATGGGAGACTCTGATGAAAACATTTAAATCAGACATTATTAAATTACTGAGACAAGTAAAGATCAATAGACCTCGCTGACTTTTATTAAAGCTTGCTTTAAAAATATTTCATATATCTGCTGTAATCTATATGTATACATTTATGTAAATAGTAAGTTATATAAATATATATAAATATATTTGTGGGGGCACCTGGGTGGCTCAGTCATTAAGCGTCTGCCTTCGGCTCAGGTCGTGATCCCAGGGTCCTGGGATCAAGCTCCGCATCGGGCTCCCTGCTCCACGGGAAGCCTGCTTCTCCCTCTCCCACTCCCCCTACTTGTGTTCCCTCTCTCACTGTGTCTGTCAAATAAATAAATAAAATCTTAAAAAAAAAATAATAAAATAAATAAATAAATAAATTTGTGTGTATATGTGTGTGCGCACTTGTAAATAATTTTGGGAGGCCCATGTTATGAAACCTATAGTACAAAAATTAATTTTTTTTTAAAGATTTTATTTATTTGAGAAAGCGAGAGGGAGAATGAGTGGGGTGAGGAGCAGAGGGAGAAGCAGGCTCTCTGCTGAGCAGGGAGCCTGATGTGAGGCTTGATCCCACAACTCTGGAATCATGACCTGAGCCAAAGGCAGACACTTAACCAACTGAGCCACCCAGGTGCCCCACAAAAATTGATTCTTAAAACTTATTTATTTATTTTGCTTTTCCTGCATTTTTTCCCATCATATTCAGATTCTGTCCCAAGAGATCACCACTCAATAATCTTTCAGCTTCTTGAATTCTTCTTCCACTTCCTCACTCATCCTTATTTCCCAGAGCCTATTGGAGAGCATATCATCCAAAGTGTTTTAAGTGCTAAGATGGAACACACACCTTAGCAGGTGGTGGGATTTTAGGATAATAGATGTTTTCTATGGTAATTATCATGACGTGTTGCATGTCATACTCAAGGGAAAATGTAGAAAATTCACTTGCAGATAGGGCTCAGGTCATTTATGAGAATAGCATACTTTCTTATTTCTCCCATTTGACAATCTGTAATTTGTCTGAGCGTGTTCTAATTATGGCTCTTTATCTCTATTTCTTATCATATACAAATAAGCCTGATCTGTTATTATTTACCCAAACTTCACTTTTTATTTTATTGTCAACTTCCACCTTTGTTCTTTTATATTCTTGTACTTCTTGTATTGGGCTTTAAAAAATTGTTTTACTTCTTTTGAATTTAAAGTTATTCATTATAATTACATGTAGGTGCACGTTTCTGCTTAACTCATTGTGTATTCAAGGATAGCCTTTCTCTGTACATATTATTTTATTACAAATGACTTCCTTTTTATTTCTCCTTTGTAATACCGTTAGGGCATCATATTGATTTTTTTTCTTAAAATAATGTAGGTAAGTTATATTATCTGTTAATTTCATTTCGGGATAGTAAAGGGAGTATTACATAACATTTGTTATAAAATGGAACATTGCATCTGATAAGGTTGAAAATCATTACCATAAATATCATGACACAGTTGAAAATGTGAGAACACACATATGGTAAGCAAAAGGCTGAAGCAGCCTTCTCTCTCTGGGTGGTAAAAGGAGCAGGTATGGTGGTAAGCCTGGTAGGGCTGGAGCAAAGAGAGGGCAGGAGAGCCTGTCCACACAGGCTTAGGACGGGACAGAGACCTCGAGCTTTATTTACAAAGAAGAGATGTGGGAGGTCTTGACAGACAGAGGAAATCTATACTCCATGTTTGAGGGACAGGTGAGGCGAGGCTGGCTAGTAGGAGAACGGAGACTAAATGCTGGCGTTCATAGAAGTGCTGTAAGGTTTCTGCAAAGCTGTGAGGTGTGCCTGATAGGCAGACTGTATTGACTGACTCATGTCCCCATGAATCAAAGAGAGGTGACATTGCTTTTATAAAGTTACAGGAAAAGGTGGTGTAGGAATTAGCAACAGGCTTTGTCAGGTCCTGTGCTAACTCCAAAGCATGAACTATAATTATCTTCATTTCATGCTGTTCATGTGGAATTCTTGGAACCAAGGACTTAATATTTTCACATCAGATCAAGGCAAAAAGAATCTATGGTAAACTTTTGAATTAGGAAAGAAAAACAAAGAAGCAGCAGAACTTTGACACAAACTAATGAATAGAACTGGGCTTTTGATAGCAAGATGGGAATGAAGAAGAGGTGTGTTGAAGGGAGGTTATGGTGAGGAAAAATATAGTCCTTGTAACATTTATGCCAATTTGTCAATATCGTTTGACTTGTTTTTTATTTTTTTTAAAGATTTTATTTATTTATTTGAGAGAGAGAATGAGAGAGAGCAAGCACATGAGAGGGGGGAGGGTCAGAGGGAGAAGCAGACTCCCTGCTGAGCAGGGAGCCCGATGCGGGACTCGATCCCAGGACTCCAGGATCATGACCTGAGTCGAAGGCAGTCGCTTAACCAACTGAGCCACCCAGGCACCCTTAACTTGTTTTTTAAACTGAGTGGTCTCTCTCCCACTAGCATGGCAGGTCCATGAGAAAAAGAACCTTGTCTATTTTGTTAGAAATATGTACAAACAGCACAGCGCCTGGAAAGGAGTAGTTGCTCAATAATTTGCTGACAGAAGGAGTGACTTGGCTAGGAACTCTTCAATATCTACATTAAACATCTGTGTACAACCCTCTGGGTTTTAATGATCTTCTGTTGCTGTAAGAATTATTAATATGGAAAATAATGAGATTAGTTACAGTTGTGTGATATTTTCATTGTAAAATGTTTGCAGAGCTATTAACAGCAGAGATGTGCATCAAGCCCCACTGTTCAAAATAAATGTCTTGCGAACTCCAAGGCATAAATGTTTGGGGGAAATAACCAAGCAAAATGTTTGTGTAGCAGAGCCTCCATCCTGTTAGAATACAGATTAGATCATTAAGAAGCAACACATTTCATCCACTTATCAGTGTTTGCATACAGTGAAGTCTATTAATTGAATGAGTATGGAGAACACTGATACACCATCTCACTCTATCAGAGGATTACTTCTCTGTCTTTATCAATAAATTCTGCCTTTAATCCTGAGGATTGATCGAAAAAGAGAAACAGCATTTTTTTTGGACTTTTCTTTTTGGTCTTTGGATTACTTTGTCACTGGATTCGCAAATTTCACTAGTAACTTAGTTTAGTTATAGAATCCCCTGGGGGGGGGTGGGCACACATTAGCTCTAAACTCATTTACAAGAGTAAATGAAAGTAAATAGATAAGAAGAAAAATTCGAGCAGCCTCTCTTGGTATCAGAAGGAAAACCAAATGGAACTGAGCATCAGATAAAATAGCAGTTTGTTCATTCAGACTTTTAATTAAACTCAGAGATTAATAGATCTCTAGATGAAGTTTTTAACAATTGTGTAGCCAAGAATTCTCCTTGGTTCTACCTCTTGCACTCTGGCTCTTGAAAAGTAACTTTCTAGATTTTTTTTTAATGTATCCAGGAGATGTCAACATGATAACATTGTTGTTGTATTTCACTTGACTTCAAAAACAAAATGGACTACAGATGCCTGGTGGGCTCAGTCGGTTAAGCATCTGCCTTCGGCTCAGGTCATGATCCCAGGGTCCTGGGATGGAGTCCCACATCAGGCTCCTTGCTCAGCGGGGAGACTGCTCTCCCTCTGCCTGCCACTCCCCCTGCTTGTGCGCTCGCTTTCTCTCTCTCTTTCTGTCAAATAAATAAATAAAATCTTTTTAAAAAAAGGAGAACGGACTAGATCTTGGCATCAAATAATAGTCAAAATAGAGCAGTTTATTCAAATTCTTCCTCCACTAGAATGAAAACCTCTCCAAGAACCGAGAGTTTCTCTTGTCAACAGCAGTATGCCCTGTGAGTGGGGAACACAAGCATGTTGTATGTGGCTCAGTAAATGACAAAGAATAACCAAAGAGGATTTCAATAGACCTTCTAGTTCAGCTCCTACAACTTGCAGTTGAAGACCTTGAGCCAGAGCTGTGAGATGTCACTTCACAAATCAAGCAAGGCTGGGAAGTAGAATGACGACTGAATGCTGGGGTCCATAGAAGTGTTGTAAGGTTTCTGCAAAACCTGAGAGGCAGATTATACTGAGTTAATGTCCCCACGAGTCGAGGAGCACAGGCATTGCTTTTGTAAAGTTAGACAACAAGGTGGTGTAGGAATTAGCAACAGGCTTGGTCCTGTGCTGTCATTTCAGACAGTGCATATGGAGTTCTCTAGTCAGATAATTCTCTAATGAGAAACTGAGAGAAGAAGGTTCTGGTAGCAGGTGTTGATTATTCAATCTCTAGGGTGTTAGTATGCTTGCTGGGTTGGCTCTTATCTGTGGAAAATGCATTTGAGGGTATACTGGGGACATGTATTATCAAGAGAGTACTGTTACTGGCTTCCTTTATCCTCTCTTACTCCATTGGGAAAGGGTTGACATCTGCTTCTGCTTCTCATTCTTGGTATTTTCTAGTCTTCCTTCCGCTGTGCTATTGTTGCCCCTATAGCAGAAGACTGCCAGGGATGGAACAGTGGATCTAAATCAATAGTGAAGTAATCAGTGAGCCTCCCTACCCAAAGACATAAAACACGTGCCTCTAACAACAAAGCTCTTATTTGATTTTGCCTTTACCTGACTTCCTACTTTGTTGACTTCAAGTCTAGACAAGAAGGAATAAGTAGCTTTACTTTGATACCACCCCAAATTTTCACAGTATGAAAAAAAAAAATTAACCTCCCTTAAATCAATCCTGTCACCACTGTTAAAAATCCCATGTATTAAATGTAGGGATCTGAAGGGGTACGTGTACCCCAATGTTTATAGCAGCAATGTCCACAATAGCCAAACTGTGGAAAGAGCAAGATGTCCATCAACAGATGAGTGGATAAAGAAGATGTGGTATATATATACGATGGAATATTATGCAGCCATCAAAAGGAATGAAATCTTGCCATTTGCAACGACGTGGATGGAACTGGAGGGTGTTATGCTGAGCGAAATAAGTCAATCAGAGAAAGACATGTATCATATGACCTCACTGATATGAGGAATTCTTAATCTCAGTTTGTTTACTGAGGTTAGGAGGAGTGGGGGGGGGGGGGGGGGAGGGGGTGGCTGGGTGATAGACACTGGGGAGGGTATGTGCTATGGTGAGTGCTGTGAATTGTGCAAGACTGTTGAATCACAGACCTGTACCTCTGAAACAAATAATACATAATATGTAAAAAAAAAAAAAAAAAAAGGAAAAGAAGAAGATAGCAGGAGGGGAAGAATGAAGGGGGGAAATCGGAGGGGTAGACGAACCATGAGAGATGATGGACTCTGAAAAACAAACTGAGGGTTCTAGAGGGGAGGGGGTGGGGGGGATGGGTTAGCCTGGTGATGGGTATTAAAGAGGGCACTTTCTGCATGGAGCACTGGGTGTTATGCACAAACAATGAATCATGGATCACTACATCAAAAACTAATGATGTAATGTATGGTGATTAACATAACATAATAAAAAAAATTAAAAATCCCATGTATTTTCTTTCATTGTCATTGTGTGTGTGTTAGCATATATTTCTATATCTAATTCAATATGTTAAAAACTTGTAGTCATACTGATACAAAGTTTCTCTCCCAGCAAAGGCAACATAGAGAGTTACTGCTTGGCAGTTCTCTGTTAAATGCTGCATCATCTTTAAATTTGCTGAAAATACTGGATGCCCGGTACTTATTAAGTGAGCTTCGTGCACTTTTGGAGCTTACAGTTGTACTTTTCAGCACTCCTCTGCAGCAAGTATTGTGAGCGCTATCAGATACTATTACATTACAAATCTGCCCCATTGCTCCCCTCTCTCGCCTGTTTTTGTATGGCCAACTAGCTAAGAATGTATTTTTCACATTTTTAAAGAGGTGTTTATAAAAAGAAGAATATGCTACAGAGACCTATGTGACCCACAGAGCCAAAAATATTTAATATCTGGCTTTTCACAGAAAAACTTTGTCAGCTCCTGTCAAGATTTATATTTAAATTTATTATGAATATTCGAAGTCATTCCTCCACCTATGAGGGAGATGAAGTATGTCTGTGTGAAAAATGCCTTGAAATTTTTGAGGAGAGCATGTAGAGAAGTGCCAAAGGGCATCATCTAAGGGTGTGGGACACTACTTGCTGATGTTTAGTGATGCTGAGGTCAAGGATGGTGGTTGTGGGCCTATTGAAACAGGTGACTTTCAGGGGTGGAAAACTTTATTCATTTATGTATTTATTTTACTTGAAGGGCAGGGTGAGATTGAGCTTTTGGAATCAAAACTCAGAGGCAGACACCATTTAGATGTGTTTCAGGCTGGTAAGGCACAAAAGAAATTCAGAGCTGAGTGAAGACACTTTGCTAAGCATTTTCTCATGACATCCCATTTATTCTTGAAATCGACCCCACAAAGTGTGTATGATCTGTGTTCTACAGATCTGTAAATCAACATTCTGGGGGTTTCAACAACCTGCTTTTGTGGCGCAGTTAGTAAATACAGTACGGATTTGAAAGCAGATCTGTCTGACTCTAAATATCCATAATATTTTGCCACTGCCCAGCACATGTTTTCTGTGTATACCATGTGTCTTTCTATGATATCATTACACTAAATTGTGATGTCAGGTCCAAAGGTAAAACTGTGACTTCCATTCATTCCAGATACATTTAGTTCTCTTTAAGATGATATTCTTGGCTGTTCCTAGTCATGTGCCTGCTTCTCGTCGTTTTCCTCTCCTTCACTTCTTTTTTGTTACCCAACTTACCCAACCTGACTAGCATGTTATTTTCCTCATGCACTCTGTTCTCCAAGGTTCTGTGCTTTGTTGAATGCAGCTCCCTCTGCCAGGGAGGCCTTTTCTAGTCTCTGTGCTCAGAAACTCCTATTCATCCTTCAGACATGACCTCAAATGTCAAGTCCTCTTAGGAATCATCTCTGACTCCTACAAGCAGTTGCACAAGATCTTCTGAAGTTCTTAGAATTGTTCTTTCATATATTTCTGGTAGTCAGAAAGAAGTTCTTTTCCCTTTCTTTGTCAGTTGAATTGAATCCTTAAGAACTAAGATCAAAGATGAGCACTGTGCTCCTAGCTAGCGCTTAACATGAGTCTTGAGAAATAGTGAGATCTTATTTTGGTGACTCAGTGAATGAGGGAAAGAATGAACAAACAAATGGACTAATAGACAAAGGGAGGAAGGATGGAATAAAAGCGAGAGTCGCTTTATTACTCTGAGGCACTGTTTGTATGCAGAAATCAGTCTATCCCTTGGTTGTCAGAACCTCCCTCCTCCCCACCCCCAGCGATAACCCCATCGGGTAAGGTATTGTGATCCATTCCAATGCATTGCTCTTGACTCAGGTTTACGAACACTTTGGGGTCAGTCCTATTTCCTGTAGGGTCTACGTACAGGAACCCTCACTCAATACAGTTTTACCTCAGCATCAGGTGTTTACCAAATGTTAAATTTTAGTGATAACATAACCATTTATTGTGGCTTTTGTAATTTCTTCCTCAATCCCCAGCATACCTCTGCTGACTAGGTCCATTGATACCTGTAGGCTGGATGGTTCTGTGCTTGGTAAGACCCTCAGTAGGTCTAACCTTTAAGACAACTAGGTAGTCTATAAATAGTTGCTAATACAATGCTTTATCCCCAGAGACATCTAAGATACTTTTACCTTGGTATGTGTGTGATAGTTAATTTTATGTGTCACTTTGATTGGGCTAGGGGATACCCAGATAGCTGGTAAAAAAATTATTCCTGGGTGTGTTGTGAGGGAGTTTGGGAGGAGTTTAGCATTTGAATGACTACTTAGTAAAGAATATCCATCCATCCTCACTGACATGTATGGGCATCACATTGGAGGCCCAGTAGAACTAAATCCACTGAGGTCCCAATGGAACAAAAAAGCAAAGGAAGGTTGAATTCTCTCTCTCTTCTTGACCTGGGACATCCATGTTTTTCTGCCCTTGGACATAGGAACTCCTGGTTCTAAGACCTTTGGACTCCCAGACTTACACCAGCAGCTCTTCTCTGCTCCCGCCCCCACACCCACCCCCAGGCCTTTGGACTCAGACTGAATTACACCACCGGCTCTCCTATTCTCCAGCTTGCATACAGCAAATGGTGGGTCTTTTTGGCCTCTGTAACCATGGGAGCCAATTCCTATAATCAATACCCTCTTATATAGAACCCTATTGGTTCTGTTTCTCTGGGGAATGCCGACTAATACAGTGTGGACCTTTTTTTTTTTTTTGTCCTAATATGCAAGTGATTATAAAAAGGAAGTCCCTATAATCCTCTTACAGAAGAATCTGAGCAACTATCAAATAGTTATTAAAATGTTGTTGACTGGGTTTTCTTAACATTATTTACAAATAGGATCACTGGGGCACAGAAACTTAAAGGGTATTGTGAAGCAGAGCGCTCAAGATGTCCTGTCTCTCCAAATGTGCAGTCTCTGTGACATTTCTCCTGCTCCTCATCTGCCTTTCTTGGCTTCTGGGGAGGAGCATTGGCCACAGAGCAGGACGAAGTGTTTGCACGGGAACTCAGTGCAGCCAAGCCCATAGAAATATTGCATCGCTTTAAATTTTCATAAACTGTAATCCATAATGGCTCCCGACGCACCAACTATTTTCTCTCCACTACATATCATGCATTTTTAACCATCTATAATTACACAATTAAACAGTAGGCCATTAGGGCTCACAGGAGTCATTAACTCAAAATGTTTCGACTTCCTTAACCTGACGCCAGGGATAGGTCTTGCCTGAGGGGGGTGGTGGGTCTGCTCACCTAGGTGTCAAAGAAGGAGAGCCCCCACTCTCAGTCCACTGTTTCTCAAAGGAGTCAGGCTCCTAACTGAACTTGGACATCAAAGTAGGGAGTAAGAAAGCGCCAGCCTGGGAAATAAGGAAGAGGTCTCAGGCCAGGAGGAGATAGGGTGAACTGGGTGTCTCTCCTCCATCCCATCAGCCTTACCAATGAATATTCTCCTGGTGAAAAAGCACCAAAGGGGTCCCTCTTTGGTACACTCAGTATGCTATGACTTCTTCACTCTTTTCATAAAAAGCCTTTAGTCTTGAGCATGTTGTTTCTATGATTCAAACCTGCATGAGTGTGTAACACATCCCATAGGTCAGATGTGTGTTAACATAAGGATAAGGGACTGAAGCAGTGACACGTGACACCAGTGTTGAATGGTGTGCTCTGAGAATAACACAACATTTTATACTGGGATCAAAAATTCTGTGGTGGCATTTTTGATACATTTATTCACTAACCTTTCCTTCACCTAAAACTGCTGTGAAATCTTCTCTCTAAAAAGTTTCTCCCACACACCACATTTTCCCTAAAAGGTCAACCCCTTACCCCTGCACCTTCACATACAAGATGTTGAGAAAGAGAATATATTTCATGTCATTGTTCATCTCTGCTTGCCAATAGCATTAAGAAGAGCATGGTTTGCAGTGAAGATTTGTTGAATAATAATGATCACACTATAAATGTACCTTTCTTTGCAAGTTTTAAAAAGCATTTTGAATCTTAAGATTTATAAACAACAAAAATAAAGGCATTAATTTTACAGTGGCATTTGTGTTAGTTTGGATGAAGGGAACTAGAAAATAAGCATATTGTATTTTTGGCAGATTCAGAAAAATGCATTATTAAGTTGGGGTTTGGCAAATATTAAGAGGTGGAGATCAGCTTGTGGGTCCTTTTTTTGTGTGTTTTTGTGTATTGTCTTCAGGCCCTATTTTTCCTCAATCTTTCTGATATTTCACTGCAGTTTTTGCATTGGCATTCATATTTTTGGAGGGGAAAAAACCTGTCAATTAGAATTGGAAGGAGAAATCAAAATTTGATATTATGAGGTATAAAGGGGGATTGTACAATAAACAATTGCTTGATAAAAGGAGTCTTTGCTTAAGTAAAAAATGAATCCTGGGGTTCCTTTAAATATAAAATGAAGGCTTTTGAAATACACTGGTACACTGTATTTTTACACCCTATCGTGTGGCATCTTCTTCAGTGCTCTGGTCACCCACATTATGCATGGAGCCCCTTCCTTTCTGCTTCTCCTCTTGCTCCTGATTCTAGGACAGTCTGCCCCTTCTTCTTTCACAGCCCAAGCTCTTTTAATGCATGGCCTAATTCAAGTTCTGTCTGTCAGTGAAATTGGCTAATTGTCCAATCCCACCTTTTCTCTTCCTCCTTTGAAATGCTTTCTGTATATATCCTCATCATTCCTGGACTCTCTTCCAATGCTGTAATGCCCTTTTGGACTCTAATTCTTACATGTCTGTTTGCTTTGTCTCTACAATGATCAGTTCTTTAAGAGTAGTTAGCATGCTTCAGGGTATTCAATAAATGCTTGTTAGCTGATTTTTTATGGGTATACCATTAGTTTCATTTTAAAAATGCAAAAAAAAAAAAATATCAAATGCTCGTTTAGAGCTGTAAAGAAGGGGTTGAGAGGGTGCCTGGGTGGCTCAGTTGTTAAGCGTCTGCCTTCGGCTCAGGTCATGATCCCAGGGTCCTGGGATCGAGTCCCACATCGGGCTCCCTGCTCCGCGGGAAGCCTGCTCTCCCTCTCCCACTCCCGCTGCTTGTGTTCCTGCTCTCGCTATCTCTGTCTCTGTCAAATAAATAAATAAATAAAATCTTTAAAAAAAAAAGGGTTGAGAAACATTTTCTGTAAAGGGTAAGATAGGAAGTATTTCAGGCTTTGCAGACCAGATGGTTGGTCTCTGCTGCAACTCTCGTGCTCTGCCAGTGTAGCATGAAAACAGCTGTAGACAACAGGTAAGCCCGTGGGTGTGGCTGTGTTCCAGTAACATTTTACTTACAAAACAGGCAGCAGGTGAGATTTTTGCGAGGCCTAGGGGCATAGGAAAACCTCTCTTATGGAGTACGCCATTAACCTTAGAGTGACTAACTTAGGATAGTGTAAATCCTATGGGACACACATCACATTTACCAATCCAAGGAGAAAATATCATGTCAGAGTTTCCCTGACAGGTTTCCAAAACATCCCCGGTAATGTTTTAATGGTTACTCAGAATATGATAACCACGTGATTACTTTGGTGGTGGTTGTTTGTTTAAAAGTAATATTTATTCTGGGCACCCTTATACAGCACTGTCAGGAGTATAAATTGTTCCAAAATATCTGAAAGCACTTTGACATGACATAAGTACATTCATAGTCTTGTATCTATTAATTCTCTTTTGGAAAGTATACTGAAGAAATCATTACCCACTGAAGATCTACACTGTGCCAGGTGCTGTGCTAGGTGTTGGGTCACGATGGAAGTGAACAAAGATTGAGTTATAGGCTGTCAATTACAGCATTGTTTATCACGATGAATAATAAGTAACAAATTCTACACTCAGCAATGATGAGCAATTAAACTCTGCTATACCTATATGATAGAATACTTTGCAACCATTAAAAATGATATTGTAGAATAATTTTAATTACCTGGAAAGATACTCAAATGTAATAAAGAAACCGAAGATAAATTTTTTAATTATGCAAAATCAAAATAAAGCATGGCCCCCATAAAAAGAAGTTTAGTTGACTTTCTACTGGGCAAAAACACAAAATCTTATTCCAGTAAAATTGCTGCTGAGTTGGCTGAGAAATTGTAAATACTCATGTTTATGCACATTCAAATATTAAAATCTTTCTCCATCAACTAGCATGTTGTATAGGATTGAATCTTTTTCATTTCGTTTTGACTTAGTAAGGGTTACCTGGAAAATCCTGTTTCAACCCTTCTCAATCTCCCAATCTCCTTTGCTGCTGTGGCACATCCAGTCTTATGAATATAATTGAATCTCCCTTTGATGATTCAGTGTGTTGTAGGACCTGAGGGCTATAATGCTGACCATCAGTTATCATTGTATAGGACAAAAGATACAGATGTGGAAGATACAGAATATTGAGCTGAATGTGAAATGATTCCAGGATAGCCTCTGGAAATTGCTTTGCTGAATAAATCCCTGATGTCAGTGAGTTTTTGTTGTGTGTCTTTTTTCTTCTAAATGCATGCTTAGTTCAGGGAAAGAAAAAAAGTAGTAAACTAGAGATTTGAACTTTCTAGTTACTAAAAACCTGGTTATTCCAGATTATCATGCCATGTCTTCCATCTCCTTTTTTTTTTAAAGATTTTATTTATTTATTTGAGAGAGAGAATGAGAGAGAGATAGTACATGAGAGGGGGGAGGGTCAGAGGGGGAAGCAGACCCCCTGCTAAGCAAGGAGCCCGATGCGGGACTCGATCCCGGGACTCCAGGATCATGACCTGAGCCGAAGGCAGATGCTTAACCAACTGAGCCACCCAGGCGCCCTTCCATCTCCTTTTTATCTTAAATCAAATATGAAAAGCCTGCTGTTTCTATTCTGTCACCTCTGGGCACTAGGTGTTGATCTAATTTTGACTGGGCCAGAATGGGACTGTCTCTTGGGTCAAGAGACCAAAAGATTCCATAGTGTTTTCATTGGCCCAAGTCCTTACCAGGTGAAACCAGGTTGAAGAGAACAGTAAATATGTTTAGGGGGAAGAGAAGTTATGAAAAGGCAGTCTGTGATCAAAATGCAATCTAAATTTGTACATCTGTGTTCAAGAAGGAATTGTTATTTTATAGTTTTCTGCCTTTGTCTGGTTTAATTATTGGGGTGATGAGTTTGGAGTAGGAGAGTGAGCAGATGAGGGGGCTTATCTCACTTCCTCTGTCTAGGTGAGGTAGGCATGTTCCTGTCTGCCTCTCATACAGTTTTGAGCCTCCTCAGCTGTAAGGACTGTCACCTTCATCCCAACTCACCACCCAGCAGCAGCGATCCTCGAGGAGTTGCCCTACCCCAAGCTGGCTCTTACAAGAACCATAAAACTGAAGGTTCCAGAGTGCTGCAAAATGCAGTTAAAAATCTGAGCTGATGTTCAGGCTCCAGCTTCCCAACTCGTGTATGGCAGCTAGAAAGTACCGAGACACTGAGTGCCCGTTGGCCCTCAGGGCACCAGGTGGATTCACGTCCCTGCCTAAAGCCTTCTCTTCCATTTATGCCAACGTCGAATGCTCATATCTTCATTTTCTGTATGTGTCATGACTTGAAAAGTCAAGAGGCACTGATCACATTTCCCAAAAGGTGATCCAAGGACATTTCCTGCTGCAAAATAAAATATCTGATGAAGTTCAGCGTCAAATATATGTGGCGGTCAGTGCCGTCTAGTCTAGGATAGCCTTCTTGTTTTACAGCTGAGGAGACTGAGCCCAAGACTGCATACTTAGTGACAGAGCTGGGGCCGGCATGTTGGTCTCCTGTTTTACTTTTCAGTCCTCCTTTGTCTGCACAGCAGCAGAAGAGATTGGGAGAAAACCATGAGCATCTCAGACATCAAAGCATCATGCAAAGTTGGCAAGAGTGCACAGTCGGAAAGTCAGGAGACCTGGGTTCATGTTCTGTTTGTGACTCGTGGACAAGTCACTCTATTCTGCTTTTCACTTCACCAATGAAGACGTTGAGAATCTTTGTTCAATGTGCAAAAGCTTGTCCGGAGTAACAGAAGCTAAAAAGAAATAACATGCATGAATTTTAATAGCTGGTTAGTGGCAAAGCTGAGCCTCCAACGGAGCTGTCTTCCCTCCAGCATCCCCTCCCCTCATGTTTTCTACACCACTGCATTTCCAAGGGCACAATTACATTTGGAGAAAACATTTTGTCCCATCATCAGGGCTTGTTTTTGTGTTGGCAGGAAACAAAATGCTAGCAGCAGTAAGTAGTGAGAAGTTTCTTTTTCTAGCTTTTACCAGAAAGAATTCTTTCTCAAGAGTCACCATCTGGAATGTGTGAAGTTGTGAAATGCCCTTTCATCACCACATGCATCCACGCTTCTGGAACAGGGTCAGCAAGCAAATTCCTTGCACGGAGAAGGAAGGATCAGCCTACAAACACATGTCTCTCTGCTTCTCTTTTTCTGGTCCGACAAGAAGGAGAAGAAACATCCGTGGTTAATTCCAGTTGGATTTAGCTCACGCACATTAATCCTAAAACCCTAAGATAGGGTGATTCTATAAATTTGAGGAATGGAGTGGCTGTCAGTATATGTTCAGGCAACTGTGTTGGTTATCGCTGTTATATCATACTGCCTTTCCCAAGCATTACAAGTATGCCTGTAGCTTTACAAATGTATGAATGGGATTCGCTGCTCTCCGTTTTCTTTTCTTGTTGAAATCCACTGACTTGAACTGCTTTTCTAAAATAAGATTCCCCAAACCACTAGTACCACATCTGTGACTAGCTGTTTAAATATGTAGACTGCTGTTTGTCTACCTGATCGTCATTCTTCCTTTTCTTCTCCTTATTAACAAGATTTCTGTATTATGGAGGATGGCCGTGAATGCAACTTTTAAAAACTACATTTCCCAGGCTCCTTTGCAGAAAGAGGTAGTCAGTGGGATGTAGGGTGGAATTTGTTCCTGGAACTTGCAAGAATCCTCTTTAATGGGGCTTACTCAGCTGAAGGCTACCCTTTTGCTTTCTCCACTTCCTTTGCTCTTCCTGCTTCCTTTTTGTGAACCTGATGGCTGTAGCACCTACAATCATCCTGTGACCATGACTGACGTCAAGGGTGGAAGCAGTTACACTCTAAGGATGACAGAGCAGACCAACAGTTAGTATAAACTTGAGGCACTATCATCCAAGTAGTTCTGGGAGCTTTGGACTGTCCACCTCTAGTCTTCTTTTAAGGGAGTGCAAAATAATCCCGTAATTTGTGTAAGCCACTGTTAACTTGAGTTTGTTACTGAACACTTCCTAATTGAAACAATAACCATGTAGGTAGAAGATTAAATTTGAATTTACAGTAAACAATTTTTTTCTTTTCCATTATGTAGGATTAATCATCATGTGGTTATTTTAAAAAATGTAATTTAGTGCTCGCTTCAGCAGCACATATACTAAAAAAAATTCCATGCTTTGGATTACACAGTATGGAGATTATATAGAGGTTAAGGAAATAAAACACCAAGTGGATTTTCTAAATTACATGCATGGAATCTATTTTTTATATAGAGTTTTATCAGTATTAATAAATACACAAAATTGTATAAATACCACAATTGGGAAATTAAAAAATTCTCTCAACCCAAAAATGCTTCCTTATGCTATTCTGTAGTCATTTCTTGTATTGGTTTTTTCTTTTTCTTTTTTTTTTATTCTGTTCTCTTTCACTGATCTACATGTCTATCCCATTGCCAAAACCACACTGTCTTGTTTACTGTAGCATTATAGTAACTCAAACTCAGGCAGCCTGAATTGTCCAAAGTTGTCATTTTCAAAAAAAATTATCTAGTCTCATTCCTTTGCCTTTCCATATAAATCTTAGACTCACCCTGTTGATATCTATTTCATTTTTTGGAGCTACTCTAAATGATACTGTTCTTTAAGTGTCAGTTTCCAGTTGTTTATTGCTAATGTACAGAAACACAACTGATTTTTGTAGATTGATCTTGTATCTGCAACTTTGTACTTATTAGTTCTAAAGAATTTTTTTTTTGGTAGACCTAGGATTTTCTTTCTTTCTTTCTTTTTTTTTTTTTTTGTTTAAGTTTTATTTATTTATTTGAAGGAGAGAGAGAGAGTTAGGGAGAAAGAATCTGAAGAAGACTCCACACTGAGTACAGAGCCTGACGCGGGGCTCAATCCTACAACCACAAGATCATGACCTGAGCCGAAAGGAATAGTCAGATGCTTAACTGATTGAGCCACCCAGGCGCCACCCCCCTCACCCCCACACCTTTTAGGATTGTCTGTCTAGATCATCAGGTTGTTTGAACTGAGACAGTTTTATTTCTTTTTTGGTAATTTGGATACCTTTTGATTCTTTTTTCTTGCCTAATTTTTTGGCAAAGACTTCCAATATGATGTTTAATGATAGTGTTGAGAACAGTTTTTCTCATTCACAGTCTTAGGAGGAAGCATTCAGTTTTACACTAAGTATATTAGCTGTAGGTTTCTTGTAGAAGTTCCCTTCTATTCATAATTTACTAAGAACTTCTATCATTGATGAATATTGAATTTTTTTCAAATGTCTTTTTTGCATCTTTTGAGATGATCATGTTTTTAGTTTGTTAACACTGTGAATTACTTTGATAAATTTTTGAATGTTAAACCAGTCTTACATTCCTTTGATGAACTCCACTGATTGGGATGTACTATCCTTTTTATATATTGCTGGAATATATTTGCTAATATTTTGTTGAGAAATTTTACATCTATGTTGAAGAGCACACTGTTTAATAATTTTTTGTCTTTGTTTTGGGTACTAGGGGTAAAGCTGTCCTCATTTAATGAGTCAGGAAATGTTTGCTCTTCTTTTATTTTCTGGAAGAGATTGTATAAAAATTAAGGGTTCCTTCCTTAAGTGTTTGGTATTATTCACCAGTGTAACCATCTCAGCCAAGAGTTTTCTTTTTTGGAAGGTTTTTAATGACAAATTCAATTTCTTTAAGAGAGATGACTACTCAGGTTGTCTATTTCTCCTTGAGTGAGTTTTGGTAGTTTGTATCATTCAAGAAATTGGTTTATCTCATCAAAGTGGTTGAGTTTTTTGGTATAGAGTTGTTTATGGTATTCCTTTATAATTTTTTAATGTCTGAGATCTGTAGGGCTGTTCACTCTTTCGACTCTTTTGCTCCTTATATTGTTAAATTGTATCTTCGTTCCTTTTTTTCTTGGACATCAAGACCAAGAAGATTGATCAATTTTATTGACTTTACTTTGTTTTTCCTTATGATTTTCTATTTTCAATTTTATGATCTGTTCTGTATTATTTAATTCTTTCACCTATAAGTTCAGTTTGCTTTTCCTTTTATTTTCTTATGGTGGAAGCTTAGATGATTGATTAGGGAACTTCTTTTCTAATGTAAGTGCATAATGCTATGAATTTCTCTCTAGCAACCTGTATATGTTCAAGTTCAATGTTCAATGATATGAATGTTAGATATTTGGATATTGTTCCATTGGTCTCTGTATATTATTTTTGTCCTTGTTGTTTAGTTAAAATAGTTTCTACTAATCTATCTTCAAGTTCTCAGATTCCTTCTTCTGCCATCTCTATTCTGCTATTAAGCCTGTACAGTGAATTTTAATTTTAATTTATTGCATCTTTAATTTCTAAAATGTCTTTTTGGGTCATTATATAATTTTTTTTTCTTCACTGAAAATTCTAGCTTTTCGGGGCACCTGGGTGGCTCAGTCGTTAAGCGTCTGCCTTCAGCTCAGGTCATGATCCCAGGGTCCTGGGATCGAGCCCCGCATTGGGCTCCCTGCTCAGTGGGAAGCCTGCTTCTCCCTCTCCCACTCCCCCTGCTTGTGTTCCCTCTCTCGCTGTGTCTCTCTCTGTCAAATAAATAAATAAAATCTAAAAAAAGAAAATTCTAGCTTTTCATTCATCTCAAGAGTGCTTGTTCTTTAAAATAAATTTAAAAAGCTTAATATAAGAAAAAACTGTCCTTATTTTGTGGAGCATGATTATAAGAGATGCTTTAAATTCTTTGGTTGATAATTTTAACAGCATAATTTTAGGAGTGCTTTCTATTCATTTTTCCTCCCTTGAGAGTTAGATTTTTCTCATTTTTGTATGCTGAATAATTTTGGTTTATATTGGGCATTTTGATTAGTACATTATAAGACTTTGTGTTCTGTTAAAATCTTTTGATAAATGTTTGATTCTTTTTGTTTTAGTAAGCAGTCAACCTGACTAGACTAACATGAGTCCCCTCTTTCCTCTTGCTGTGGCACTAGCAGCTCTCAGAGCCTTTGTAGTACTCTTTAGACCAAGCGCCAGGCTGGCATCCATCTGGGACTTGGGTAGTTAGACTTGGGCAGTAGTCTATATTCTAGTTTATCAAAGCTCTTGCTTGATATGCGGCTTCAGGCCAGTTCCAAATATGTGTATCTTGGGAGTGAGCCAAGGACTTTATACTGGGTATAATAGCTATACATTTTCTTCACCTTCTTCCTCTCTGTGATTTTCCCAACACTTTCTAGGCTCTCAGGGTGTCCCTTTCCCTGGTTCTGACCACAAAGTTGGATTTTAACCTATCTGCACTGTTGCATGCT
Organism: Neomonachus schauinslandi; assembly: GCF_002201575.2. NCBI lineage: Eukaryota > Metazoa > Chordata > Mammalia > Carnivora > Phocidae > Neomonachus > Neomonachus schauinslandi. The sequence continues at coordinate 98,085,935 of NC_058405.1, read as the reverse complement.
TTCCACAAATGGGTCAACCTTTGTTACAAAATAGGAAGAAAAAAAAAATAATGGGGAATCTCTTTACACTTCCTCCGATCATGAAGACCCACTTTTCAGAGGGGTCACAGAGATTTTCTCTCGGAATTTTAAGTATGTGAATGCTTGCTGCCCTGGCAGAAGTGCATCTTCATCATCAGCAATCTACTTAGTATGTGGCTGGGAAATGAATAAGAAAGGAAAGGGATGGGAAGAGGAGGAAGAGGAAGAGAGGGGAGGGATTTTTATATATACTTGCTGACTCATGTCCTCCTCCTTTGTCTTCTGGGCAAAAAGTGATGGTTTCTCTTGGATATTTTTCTGCTCATGCTTGCTCTCCAGTTTGAGAATTTGGTCTGTCTTCAAGTCTAGGCCAGAAAATCTAGAAGGAAAAAAGAAACAAGAAATTCATTGCCTTATGAGTCATCCTTTGAGTTCTGACCCTTCCCAATCCCCCTGCTCTTTCTTAACTTTTCAGAGTTCTCAAGTACGTGCTATATGTGTTCTATTCAGTTTTTTTTTTCCGTTGTGATCAGTGGGAGATATATATATATATATATATCCTGTGCTAACTCATCTTAGAATTAGAAGCCTTAGCTGGGTTTTTAAGTAAGTATTTGGAAGCTTCTGTCAGTTTTATAATGATTCTTAAAATGCTGCAGACCTAATGGTTTTTGAACATGACTTGATAGTTTAATTTTTAAGCATATTTAATTTTTTTCACAAGCAAAAATTTGCATTTGAAATACCATTGATTGCTATACTGGCTTGCCATTAGAATGTTTTTAACCATGAACTGCTTGTGGGCATGGATTGTTTAGTTGGCATCATATCCCATTTTGTAGAGCAATCCTGGCTCACAGTTGCTCAATAAATATTCACCAGTGAATTAAAAATGACACTTAATGTGCCATAATTCAGAACCTAATGATCTGGAATGAGTGGAATGTTGGGATTCTTGAAAAACAAAACTCTATTGTAAAAGTGCCTGTTAATAATAATTAATGACATCATCTTTCCAAGAAAAAAATTGCTTAATACCCCCAATATATTTCACTGAATTGAAGACTTCAGTTGAAAGTTTGACAATGTTGTTGGCTTGTGACTAAGTGGAAAACGTACAGACCTGTATCACTGGGATGGACTTGAACAAACATCCCATTTCTACACCAGTTGTGCCTATTAGCTAGAGGAGTACCTATCAATGAATGAACACACCTGAAAGAAGGTGATTCCTCAAACTTGAGCATTCAGATCACATGGAGGACTTGTCAAATACAGATTGCCAGGGCCTACCCCAGAATTTCTGATTCAGTGGTTCTGGGGTGATGTCCAATAATTTGCATTTGTAACAAGTTCCCACATTATGCTGATGCTCCTGGTCCAGGAACCACACTGTTCTAAAGATGATATTTAGCTGGCACATCTCCCTTAGTGAAACCAGACTGATAATTTATACCAAATATGTTTGCTTCACTTGTCATTCTAGACACAGATTCACTTTTGTAAATGAGAGTCTCGTTAAATCCGTAATGTCATATTCATATGGAGGGTAGATTCAGGAAAAAGCATGAGCTATGGATTCAGACAGATTTTTGTTCAAATCCTGGAACCTGCTTTTACTAGTAATGTGTTCTTTGAATCTTTACTTCAAACCTTTCAGTCTTGTGTTCCTCATATATTTTAACTATAAAATGGAAATAGTGGGGCGCCTGGGTGGCTCAGTTGGTTAAGCGACTGCCTTTGGCTCAGGTCATGATCCTGGAGTCCCGGGATCGAGTCCCGCATCGGGCTCCCTGCTTGGCAGGGGGTCTGCTTCTCTCCCTCTGACCCTCCCCCCTCTCGTGTGCTCTCTCTCTCATTTTCTCTGTCTCAAATAAATAAATAAAATCTTTAAAAAAAAAAAAAATGGAAATAGTAGTGTTTCTATTTTGTAGGGCTATCATAAGGATTCAGTAAAGGAACATCTTAGTCCAGGAAGTGTGGAGTCCTTGTCAATGCCTGACATTGGGCTGAACCCAGGGGATAGATGGTGTTTTCAAGTTGTTTACAGTTAGGCACATGGTGGGAGTTCATGGTGAGGTGGGAGTGTGGGGGCTCCTATGCTAGTCTAGAGAGGTCAGGCAGTGCTCCCTAGATATGGTGAAATGAGAGGGGAGAATAAAGGAAGGCAGGAGGGAGAAAGATGAGGGGAATTAGAAGAGTCTTGTGAACATAAAAGCACAGCAAATATCTGAAGCAAGAGAGAACATGGACATGTAAGAAAGGGCCCAGCCCAGAGTAACAAAACGATAGCTAACCTGTAATGAGCACTTACAAACCATGCTCTGCAATTGTACTACTTCACGAGATGCATAGAACACTCTGAATGAACTTATGAATGGCAGAGGTGAGATCTGAAACAATCTGACTCTGAGCCTCTGCTTTTATCCATTGTGCTATTCCTTCTTTATATAGGAGGCTCCCAGGAAATGTTAATTCTCTTCCTTTCTTTCCCTTTCAAAGCATATGGTGTCCTGGAATATATTAATATTTCTTGCTGAATTTCAGAAGTCAGCTAGTATATCATTAAGATCATTGGCAAGAGGGTTGGATTTTATTTTCTGCCTAAGAACACTGAGAAAGAATAATAAGCCTCCTATGGTTCTGTACTCAAAGCATCTCAGCAAATCAGAGGACTGCCCAGCCTCATGAATTTTCTCTGACTTCTGTTAAGTAGAATTTGACTGGCAAGGATAATATAAAGAGTGGTAGCTTCTTCTATAGGCATTCCATCAATCCTGGTACATGGGGCCACTGTAATTTGATTATAGGTCTTCTTGCTCTTTTAAAAAAGCATTTTAATAGTTGTTTTTTTTTTTAAGTGAAGTTGAGTTGGCATACAGTACTATGGCTCTGTTTGCTAAGATGTACTTTTCATTTCTGTGAGTTACTTATTTTGTAACTGAAAGTTTGTAACCTCTTAATATCTTTCACCTATTTTTCCCATCTCCCACCCCCTCCCCTCTGGCAACCACCAGTGTGTTCTCTATATTTATGAGCCTGTTTCTGTTTTTTTGTTTCCTTTTGTTTTGTTTCTTCATTTGTTTTGTTTTTTTTTTCTTTCTTAGATTCCACATATTAAGTGAAATCACATGATATTTGTCTTTCTTGGTCTGATTTATTTCACTTAGCATGATATACTCTCGGTCCATCCATGTTGTCACAAATGGCAAGATTTCATTCTTTTTTTTATGAATGAGTAATATTCCAGTGTGTGTGTGTGTGTGTTTCTGTGTGTGTGTATATATATACTATATATATTACATCTTTTTTATCCATTTATCTATCAGCAGATACTGAGGTTGCTTTTATACCTTGGCTACTGTATATAATGCTGCAATAAATATAGGGGTTTCTATGTCTGTTTTACTCTGACAGTACCTTCTTTTTCTGCAATTCACACATTTTAACTCTTCTGTTGTTCCCTATTAAAATTATTAGTCTCTAGTTAAAACTTCCTGGAAATAGTTATGTTCCTTTGCTTCTTTGGTGTCATCTTTTGTCTTTCTTCTGCTTAAAGTTTTATTTCACTAGTTTGCCCCAACGTAATTAATGGCTGTGAGATCAACTCTCAGAATTATAATTAGCCAGGGTGACTTTTAATGTACATTTAAACCACTAAATCATTAAGATTAATAAGTATTCTTGGGGTGGATAGTCACATAATTTCTATAAAAGCAAGCTTTTTGAAAAGTATATATATATATATATATATATATATATATATATATATGTATATCTCAAGTACATCTTTTATGAAATACACTGTCTCTACATATACAAGTGGTTGTGCATAGACGTGTGTGCACACACCTCTCCAGTTTACCCTACTGTCTGTATGTATATGAATTTGGCAGTTATTGCATAAATTTTTCTTTGGTTTATTATGCCTAGACCTCAAGTAGCAGTGACTTGAAAAAGAACCATTCATTCCTTACGGTATCCAGGTTTCCTCTGGAGTCAGGAATGGGGGCACGGTGGTGAACATTTCTGACTCCATGAATTTGGGCAAGAGGCTGGCCCTCTGTAAGAAATGGGAACTGGCAGTTAGTCCTTACGTACTCTGGGAAGATGATGGAGGAACAGTTTCCTTGTCCTTTTCTGATGTGTAGTTCGTTGTCTCTTCTGAGGAGTGGGTACTAAGATTCCCACCCTATAACCAGAACTACCTAAAAATTGATCCAGAGTTGGGATGAGAAGGATCCTCTGGCTTAGTGGGCAAGGCATATTTCATTGGCTATATCATCCTGTTTTAATTTATTCTGTCCTTAGTTTCCATTCATTATCCTTGCAGGGTATTTCTCCTTACAGGTTTGAGAGTTCTAATTGTATTTTTCATTAAGTAAGGAGACAATGTTCTTATACTAACTTTTATAAAAGGCAATCATAAACTCACATTGAAATGTCCCTTTTTTTGTTCCTCATTGACAGTCTCAGGATTTGCCAGGTTGGTTCATCTGTAGTTCTAATAACCATATATGCAAGGTGATATTAATTACATTGCAAAGGTCTTTCTGTCCAAATATGCATTCCCACATACCTGCCATAGCTGATGAAATTTCAGCCATAAATGATCACTTTGGAATATATAATTAAAGGTACCTATTGAATAGCCAATGCTAGATTCCAAATGTAGCATATATTTGTTGAATAAATCAATAAAATTTATAAATATTTATTGAGTGACTTTTGTAATTATAAGGTGGTGGGCTTTGGTTCCTACCGTTACTCTAAATTGTTAATTTATTATTGTCTATAAACTATGTGTACTTTTTGTCTGCCCTCATTCATGCAGTCACTTTCAAATAACTACCTTGTAAACTATTCCCATTTAATCCAGCCTCAGCAACCCCACCATCTTATGGGGCTGGAAGGAAACTGCCATCTTTACTGTAATATTAAATTTTTTCCATACTTTGCTATGCATTAATAGGACTTAAAAAGCTGATGAATAAAACTTCACTATCTGTCTATATCTGGGATGGGTAACCCATTAAGTAGAAGCTATCAAAAAAAATAAATAAATAAAAATTAAAAAAAATAAAAAATAGGGACACCTGGGTGGCTCAGTCGGTTAAGCGTCTGCCTTCAGCTCAGGTCATGATCCCAGGGTCCTGGGATCAAGTCCCGCATCGGGCTCCCTGCTCCGCGGGGAGCCTGCTTCTCCCTCTGCCTCTGCCTCTCTCTCTCTCTCTCTCTCTCATGAATAAATAAATAAAATCTTTAAAAAAATAAAAATAATAAAAAAGCTATCAATTCCTTAATTTTTTTGATTTCATCAATTGCTTAATAGGGAGGATGTCCTTGGGGAAATGAAATAAAATATTCTGCTTGGAAATGAGAGGAAAAAGTCTGGAGCATGGGATGGTGTCCACATCGAAGGTTATCTTCTTTAGGGTCATCTCTGGGCAGCTGGGGAACAGAGAGTAGATTTGGAATCAGCAGGGGGTCCAAGATACCCCAAAGAAGGAAACAGTTTAGGAAGGGGGCTTATAAGGGTACTAAAATAAAATAAACAGAATAACAGAATTTTATTTCCCAGTGCTTTACATCTGTAAGTTATTTTCTACTTAGGCTGGAAGGGATTTATATAGAAAGATCTCAAGGCATCCAGTCTTCAGCTTCTCCACGAATCATGAATACCTCACTGTGTAATGTTGGCCCCCAAAATCTGTATTGTTTACCTCTTGGGGCACAGTTTTGTGCCCCAGTGTCACCATTTACGTTTATTATCCGACTGCGTAAGCAGAAGAAACCTATAATCCACAACCATTAGAATTCCTGATTTCAAACTTGGAATTTAATTCATATCTGCATTCATCCCTAGCTGGCTTAAGGTTCATTCATGGTGTGTCTTTTGCTTAGTTACAAATCTGTTAGCTGAACCTTGAGAAAAGAGTCTTTCCTGGTTATCTGTATTCTGAAATCTGTAGCTGTGCCTGAAGCATGTTTCAAATACCTTGGTTGATAGATAAGTCACCAGTGAGCAAGTGGATAGTGTCATGGCGCAGACCCCTCTGTGTGGCCCACTGTTTCAGTCCTCGCCAAGACACCAGTGACTTGCATGAGGTAGATAATACCTCAAGGAGTGGTTTTACCTTTTCATTTTGTTGTTGGTCTTTCGGACCTAGAGTTGGAGTTACTGCTCTAACAGTCCCAGTATTGATCAGGGCACCAATTTATGGACCACTGTCTAGAAGGAGCCCCTTGCTACATTTGCTTGGGATCCTGAATTTGAACAGGACGGCGTTGCTCATTGCAATTCAAAATGATGTCCTGCAATCATTTTGCTAAGGCCCTCATTGCAATTGCAGTGCAATTCACACTTTCTTTAAACCTCCAACCGTATACTCAGGCCATGGCCATCTTAATACTATTAGTGTGACTAGAGCAACACAGATGATATATAACAATTGATCATCTGAAATCTAGGAGGATTTATATTTTAACAAGATAATTTCTGAGTGGTTCTGAAGGGAAGCAGGGAGGGCCTGTGTAGCTCTGTCTTGCTGCTACCAAAGTGATAGACTTTGTATATCTGAGCGGGCCCTCAGCACTGGTGTGCCCACAAAGATTCAGGTGACCCTAAACCCCACCTTTCCCAGCAGGCTTCTACCTCAGTTGCTAGCTGAGAAGCTGTACTGGCTGCTGAGATGCATTATCCAGACCTTCCCCATCAGGACTTCCTCATCTTTCCTGCAGCTACTGGGAGTGTGGATTGAAATAGCTTTCTGCTGCATCCCTCTCTGGGAATCTCCATCAGCTGAAGAAAGACATCCTGCCCAAGTTCATGATTCTTCTCAGGGTCAGCCCACATCCAGTGAGGGGCATAAAGACCTGATCACAGCACCCTAATCTGTGGCAATTCTATGGGATTATTCTAGCTTCAGAGTGACTTTTACTCAGTCCTACTGTTGAGCACTCACCTCCAATAAATTTCCTGCGTGTTTATCTTTGTCTCAGAGTCTGTTTCCTAGGGCAGTAATCTTCAACAGCTCATCAACATCAACATCAACAACATCACTGTTGTGCCCAAAATGATGTCCTGCAGTCATTTTGCTAAGGCCCTAGCAACCTAACTGACCCTACTCAGCCTCTCCTCAGGCTGAAACTTGTTCTTATCCTTCCAGCTATTGGGAAGCATTCTTCTTTGAATTGGGTGTGTCACCTCCCATTTGACTTTGAGTATCTCCTGGTGCTTAGACGTCTCACCTACCATACTGGGTCCCCCGAGACATCAGCATCTTCTGGAACCAGGCCAGGGTTGCCAGCACCTTCAAACATTGCACACTCTATTTCCGGCTCCCCCTGCTAAGGCCAGCTCTAAAACCTAATCAGTTGTGTCCTCTCCCATTTTTACATGATTCTGGATTCCTTTTATTCTCTTTTAGAGGCTAGACTCCAGCAAACCTCATGCCTCAATAATCCTAATTTTAGTTGCCTATTTTCTTGAAGGCAGACTGAGAAACTTTGTCTCCTGTCTTAAATATAATAAGTTTAGGTGACATTAGCATGTCTTAGTTAGAATATCCTATAAGCTATTGAACATACAGAACTGGAGTTGACATGAGAGATCACAAAATCCCGGAATATAGATGGGGAACTTCTACCTCTTGTAACAAAGTGATGATGTCACACCGTTAAGACCATATTGAATATTAACTGCAAAAATGGCATTTGATTACCTCTATTTTGCTTGAATTTGGGTGTTCTTTTCCCTCCGGTCTCAGGAAAACACTTGATTGGAGTAATTGCTGAGTCAAAAATGATTTAAAAGTGAAACTTGACACTGTTTCACTTAAACTGAGGTAATCGCTCTGGAAAAATCTAGATTCCACTAGGGTGCTGAATACCAAGGAGATGTCTTTCCTGATAGAGGCTAGCTCTGATTTTAATATTTCCTTTTCCCTCCCTATCCCCCCCTCACTTCTACCCCAACCATTGCAAAAATTATTACAGAGTATTCTAATGTTACTGAGACCAGAATAAATATAAAATAGGATTTTGCATGTGAAGGGGTGAATGACATTTCCTTTTAATTGAATGGGAAATGAGTTTGTTCTCATTCAGCATAATGGAATATACAACATTCCATGACTGCAGTGTTTCCCACTTATGAGTGTGCATGAGTGTGTGTATATGTAAGTCAGCGTGTGAGTGGGTGACAGAGAAGGAGGGGAGGGACAGAGAATATGTGTAGGATGACTTGGAAAGAAATGTAATTTCTCTGCTTTGGTGGATTCTCTATAGTGAGCCCCATTGGCAATATCTAGGTTATGATTCTGATTCATCTGGAGAACTTAGTTTATACTTTTTGTGATGGATTTGAATTTAATTGTGGCATTGTAAGAAGCATTTAAAGGATATAAAAGAAGACCGTTTTCTGTATGATAAGAAAGAGGAACACTTGTCAAAAACAAAAAGAAATATGGTGACAAGGCTGTTTCAATTGTGAGTTCCTTTAACATGAATCATAATTTTTAAATAGCTTCTACAATTTGGTAATTAAGACTTTAATTTGTCTTTCACCGTATTGATGTACTAAAGCTCCAGATTTCTCTTGCTTTATTTGTACTAAATTTTCTAGTTATCAATGGTGCTTCCTTCAGTTCTAATTATCTTAATGAAGCATATGAGACAAATACATATATACACAAGAATGCATACATACACACCCTCAAGCTTTTTTTTTTATTCAAACATTTGACATGAAGGGTGACTAGAGCTAGCCGTTCACATTAAGATGAATGGAAAAGGAGTCAAACGATAGTATCTACATGAACTGGGTATCAGTATAAACAATTTTCTACCAAACATTCATTATCTCATATGTCATCTCACATTGTCACCTGAATACATGTGAGAAACCAAACAAGACTCTCCTACAACTTTGAGGAGCCTGCCCTCTCAGTGGCTTGGCCAAGGCAACAGGGCCACCTCAGGTACTTAGTGTCCTTATGCTCTGTCTATAACCTTTCAACTGTACCATCCTCCCTCTGAATTATATTTTTATATCCCTCCATATGATAAACTATCTTATAAGAGAGAACAATTTCAATTGAAGAAGAAAAAGACAGAAATGGGTTTTTCACAGCTGGTTTTTGTTTTGTTTTGTTTTGTGTTTTCTTTACCATTCAAGCTTTTTTTTTTTTTTTAAAGATTTTATTTATTTATTTGACAGAGAGACAGCGAGAGAGGGAACACAAGCAGGGGGAGCAGGAGAGGGAGAAGCAGGCTTCCCGCTGAGCAGGGAGCCCTATGCGGGGCTTGATCGCAGGACCCTGGGACCATGACCTGAGCTGAAGGCAGACGCATAACAATTGAGCCACCCAGGCGCCCCTACCATTCAAGCTTTTTAAAAATTACAAGTATGGCTGCTAGAATGTAGATTTATGAGATGTTTCCTTTTTGCTTACTCTGGCGGCTGGAGATGAGAGAACATTCTTCTAATAATGTTTGGGCAATGAACACTTCCAGCGAAATGCTGAAGCTAAATGACTATTCGTGGTCCTGATCATTTTAATCCAGTTTGGCTGTTGCCGCTCAGTAAAAACATTGCCTGCAAAACCCCGTGGAGCATCCTGATTTTAGTCACTTGCTAAGGAGGCTGTCTGTGCCACCATATCCTCAGATGGACCAGTCCATTTACTCCAGTGAATGTCTAAGTTCTGGCAGAATATAAAATAAAAGAAAAAGCCAGGGATGTGGTTACTAAATGGTTATGCTCAGAGAGACAGATTAGAAGGCAAACTAATTCTTTTGTAAACAATATAGCGTTTGGATGACAATCCTAGGTGCCCTTTCTTCTAGCAACTAAGTATCCCTTATGCAAAGCATATCCTACCAGGAACAGTGATGGACAGTAACATTTATTTTTATGTGAGTAGTAATTTAAAACTTCCTTATTTACCAAGCTTTCTTAGGCTTTTTTACAACATTTGTAATAGTTCCCTGGGTTTATCTTCTCTTTGAAATAGTTTTGCTGCAGTAAAAGAAAAAGTCTGTAACAGTTTTTCTTAATCTGTTCTTTCAGTTGTATAATCATGGGAAAGTGGCATTATCTACTTAGAAGCAAATTTGGTTTTCAGTTCAGCATTCTTTCTGGCACATATGTGATTTTTATATTGTTTGAAGACCCTTTTAGAGAGCTTTCTTCTCATAGGCAAAGCTGTAATGAAACAAAACACGGCACTTAAAATATCAGTGTACTTAAAGCTTTATCTTCCAGTTGTAATCACTGTTTGGGGAGGGGGGAGCTTTGAAAGCAACTTGATAAAGCATTGCAAATTTGTTTATATCCAGTTCAGTTCCTGGATGGCGTTTCGTTTATGGTTTTATAGCTAGCAATGAAAATCCAGGCTCCGACGCAGGCTGCATAAGGTAGGGAGGCATCAGTTGGTGTCAGCATCTTCTCCTGCCTTCCGTCAGCATCCCTGCTAGGCAGGAAATGCAATAGGAATCTTAACTCATGGGTCACTGAGGCTGAGTTTGCTTTGGTGGTGCCTGGCCCCTAGAAAGTTCTCATTGTTGGCAGTGACCATCGACAGTTCAAAGGAGCAACAGGTTGGTTGGGTATTTCTTATTCTCATACTTCCTGTAGTTTGCCATATAACAGATCTTCAAGGCTTTTTCCTGATTCTCAGCAGTCAGTCTCCCCTCACAAAATATATAAACTAGGTAGTTTCAGTTTTCCTTCTTTTAAACAAATTGAAAACATATCTTGGGCAGGAGTCAGAAGTTGGTGGTAACTCACTTTGCTCGGCTTATATTGGATGTGAGGAGAGCAGTGAACAGAGAGAAAGTTAAGCTGCAGAGGCCTTCCTGCCTCTAAAGGCAAATGTGAATTAAAGTGCTGAAAGGAACCTACAGATTATGGTTGTACATTCTAGAACAAAGAGGCCAGCAATTGTTGTGTGTGTGTGTGTGGCAGCGGGGGGGGTGGGGGGGTGGTTATGGGTTTTCTTTTGTGCTAGTCACAGAGTTCCCAGACTTCCATCACATAAAAGCTTTAGAGGAAACTCATATTCAGTTTATCAGAAATTGCTTCCCTTTGATTTATGATCTGGTCAGGCTCTTTGGTAAGCTATATGAACTCTTCCTACCAGAAAAAGAGAAACTGCAGATGGATTTCGGCACATATAAATGCATGTTGGCAGCATATATATATAACTTCAAAAAGCTCACAGATAATAAATTGAGTTTCCTGTCAATGCCAGCTGAATAAACACATTTGTTGTAAATGATCTGACAATAGAATTATCGATTATAAATCCAAAATTTGACATTTGGAATCACATCTCCATTTCATTCCTGAGGAAGCGAGTGCCTCTTGGTCCATTTTATAGGGGCAACTTAGCAACATCTCTGGCAACTCAGCTTCTTCCTGCTGTGATTAATTAATCCAGAGTCACTCTGATGTCTCTCTTGAGGGGATTGCATTAACCTTGCTTTGCTTGTCTGAAATAATATGTACAGCTAGTGCCTTTTATAGAAGCTGGGTTTTGCCTGCCTGTTCTAGTGTTTCCTACTTTGAAGTAGGAAGAGGGGAGCACCCAGGAGAGATTGGACCAATTACAATGTATCCAACAAATCCAAACCCTTACTCTGTTATTTAAATATAAATATATAGGGAATATATTCTTGTTATTTTTTTCTCCTATGTGAGTGAATTTATGGGTGCTTTTTACTGAATCTTTTTTGGTTTTATAAAGACTTCTGTGTAAACCTTGTAAGCAATTGAACTGTAAAGATTGATTCACCAAGAAAATTATTTCATAGAGCATTTTAGTTAACCCAACTTTGTAGAACATTAATCTCACCAGAAATAAAATTAAATGTGAACTATCTTTTAAATGTATTTTAAAATCTATAGCCCTGCTCTTACAGTTATCTCAAGCCATCCACCAAATCACATACCTCAGTACTTCTGCAAAAAGAAGCAGAATGATTGATGAATTTCTACCTGAAAGATTTGCTTTGTTTTTCACAATTATCGAGTAGCTCATTTGAAGGACATAGAAGTGTTTATTTCCTCAAGATGAGGCTGAGTCTCCATATCTCAAGTTGTGCTTTTATACTTTTCTCTTTGGTACCTTAGTAATAGCCATTGTCCTATTCTTTTGAAAATTCTGTTTAATAACTCTACTGCAAATCTGCGTAATAATACACTTAACTGGCTCAGCTGATGTTGCCAGAGATCATTGCCTCATCTCTCATTTAACAGAAGATATAGGTCCTGGTCTCATAAAATGATACATTAACTTTTTCTTTGGTCTCTATTTCCTATTTGACCAGAGCTCAGAATAACACCAAGTGTAAATAATTGGTCCCCTTGTCTTCACCACAGAGGTGGAAGTTGAACATTAAATTTATTTTTAAAGGTTTTGCCCTAGTTTTCATAATTCCTTGCAAAAGCATCACACCTAGGGTTTATTTATAACATGTGGCTTATTCTATATCTAGCATGTTTTACATCTTATCTTTAATGCTCATCAGAAGAATTTTAGAAAACAAGAAACACTGCAAGATTTGAATGAAACTTTGCATGATTGGCATGAGTTAAGGTATATGTTTTTATGTGAACTTATCAAGGAATCAATGGGCATGACACCTAATAGTGGGAAGACGGAGAAAGGCGTTTAGGTGGTGAGGGGCTTAAGATGGAACAGCTTCAGGTGGTGTTTGCTTAAAATGGAACAGTTCTAGTGTCCCAGAAGCCACCAGGTACTAATAATAAAGGTTCAGTCCTATAAGAAGAGAAAGACTTTAATCAATTATGAGCTTGATTTCTTTCTTGCTCTAAATACTCGTCTCTCTTTTTGTCCACCCTCATTTTCATTTTCTCCAGCAAATCCACAGAGGAGATTTGGAAGTTCCAGCAATGATTTCTCTACTTGTGTCCTTTCTTAGTACTTAAAACCTGAGTCCATGTCCTAGTTGTGCTCTTCATCTGGTTCTGTGACTTGGGCAGGATGGCTCATTTCTCCGAGTGTCAGGTTCTTAACTATGAATGCAGATTAAATCTCTCTTAAGAAGGTTTTGAGGATTAAGTGAGCTAATATACACAAAATGCCTCAAGTACTGTGCCTGGCATAGCACTCAGATACAGTGGTTGAATTTGAATCTACTCCAATGTAAAATCCAATTTCTACAGGCTTAATAAAGCAAAAAATTTTAAAAAGTAGGTTTTTTTTGAGAATTTTAGCATTCATGAACACAGACGCTAGTTTTGCTTTTTCCATCTCCATGGTTGTTATAGGTGCAGTACCTTTATTTAGTTGCAGTTTCACAGGCAAGAGTGCTGGCAGTCCCCATAGTTTTCTGAGAATGGGTTAGTCATCAGGATTGTAAGAAGTCTCCCAATTTAGCAAAGAGAGTGAAAAGAAGCCTGGGTGATGAAGTCACTGAAGGAGAGAATGTCACAAAAGAAATTATAAGATATTTGAGAGACTACCCAATGTGCTGTCTTCTAATAAATCTTCAGTTCTCTCCAGAAAGAAGAGTGATGTCTCTTTATTTTAGTGTATGTCTTGGGCAAAGCTTATATTCCTTACCACTGTGTGCATGTTTATCATCATATGTCGTAAGAAAGGAAAATTGGTCCATGTTTGAAATCTCCATTCAATTTTACTACTTTAGACTCTTGATGGCTTTTAAATAAAAATGGGGAAGGATTATAGCTGGCAGCAAAGTAGATTTCAGGGACAGCTAGGAAGCGGGAAGGAAGACAGTCTCTTAAATTTTGATCAATCTAGTCCATGAAAATGTATACAGGAACATGTAGCTATAAAATATAGTGACACTGAAAACTTTTTCCTTTAGTGGTGTTTTTATTTGGTGATATCTGGAATTTTGAAAAAGCTAGGGTTTTTGCTCTACAACACTCTGTCCTGATAGGTGTATTCTTTAGGACTTTTCAGAATAGCACTTTTCCTTTTGAAATCAACTCTTCCCGAAAAGGGCCTTCCATGAAAGTTTGATACTTTTCTTTCCTAGAACATACCTTACCACCTGCTACTGTTGTTTGTGTTTGTGGTTACAAAAGAAAAGAACTTGTGTTTATATATGCAAAGATACTACAATCCTATCACAATTTTGATTCTTAAAACTTACGCTATTAAGTGTAATTCCTTATCTTAAGTAGTTTGAAGTTTAACTCTTGGGTTGGATTTTCTTAGTCCCATTGAAGAATGGATGTATTTTCTTTTTTGTGCATTTATTTGGAGTTAAAAATTTTGGCATCTCACCATGTCCTGGGAAGGTAGGGTTCTCTGGCTGCAAGACATGTCATTTGTCATGGTAGTCACTAGATTACTTCAGCTGATTTTGTTGGTGAGGGGACTTCTCCTCATCGTTTTATAATCCAAAAGCTGCCCATTTGAGCAATGTAGAATAACCATCCCTGATACTCTTCAGCTTTGGAGCCACAGATTCCTAAGGGCAATTGGCAAAAAATTTCAAACAAAATTCCCTGAAAGTAGATCTTTCTTCAAAAAAGTTATGGTTTTGTCAAATGTGTACACTTATCTTTGTAAGAAAATCTAAGGGAAAGATTTTCTGCTTGTCATCAGTAGTATTGCATTTAAGAAGTGCTTGTTGACTTAAAGAATAAAAGATGTCCATGTAGTCTTTACTCTGGTGATATTTAGTTAGGCACAATTCCCACACCTAAAGATATTTAGCATTTGACATGCAGTTGTAAGAAACCTTCACTGAAAATGGAAAGCAACATAGATAGGCATTTTAAAGTTTAGCATCTAAGAGAAACAAATCAGGTTCTTTACCTAGCCCTTAATTTTTTTAAAAAGGAAATTTTAGAATTTATCTATTAATAAGTATTTTTGAGCAATACTAGCTATCATTCTAGATATAATGGAGAGTTATAGAAGAATGTGGAATTACATAGTAAAACAATTTGAAACTAATATATGATAGATTAAAATTGTTATAGTGAGGATAATGAGTGTAGGAAACCAGAGAAGAAACACTGTCTTTCAGGAAGTTTTCATGAAGAGGCCAGAAATGAGCTGGCCGCTGAGGAATAGAGAGATTCTGGAGCCATAGAAAAGCTAAATAAATAAATAACCCAGATGACAAGATCACAGAGAAAATGGTACAAATAAGAGAATCCACACCAGATAGAAGATCCAGCCATGAAATCTCCTGCCTGGAATATAGGTTAATGTTGGAAATTTAAGAAGGATCTGATTAATGGGAAAATAGCAAAATAGGGAGAGGGACAGATTGAAGGATGGACAGAGAGAACAGGATCTATCTACCTACCTCTCTGCCTATTTACCTACCTGTCTGTCTCTCTATCATCAGTCTGTCATCTATCTATCTACCTATTGCTTAATAGCATCTTAATAACTTAAGATGTTGCAAGTGATCTTAAGAAGAAAGTATTTACTCACCTGTAATTAAAGCTTATGGTGAAATGAACCATCCACATATAAGGGAGGTAGGTGAACCTCAAGACCAGACTGGCCAGATAGAAAATTCCAAAAAGACCATTTGTACTTTTGAATCCCTCACAAAAAAAAAAAAAAAAAAAAAGCATTGCTGGAAGTCATGTTTTCCTGCAGCTCTGCATCTGGCTATTGTGAGACTTAGAGAGAGAATAACTGGTAGATAGATTAAATAATGCAATAAATTTTACCCAGCATTATCATTTTATCTTCAGCATGTGCATTTCACAGCTTAAATGGACTATAGCCACTATGCCTGTTTTGTTTTATTTTGACATTATTTTTTGTTAGAATTTATATAAAGTGGCATCTTTATTCTTTAATGTTTAAATAAACTGGTATTTGGCAGCATAGCCTCCTCTGGCCTTTTCAATACGGCTGACATTCCATACCTTAAGGTAAAAATGAACTGCTTCAGGCCCTTTACTGTTATTTAAAACCTTCTGTTCACTCTTTATATCACCTTTGATATTTGTTTTTCACTTTTTTGGTTGGATGACTCATTCACATTTCCCTTTTTGGCTTAGATTTGCATTAGAATTCCCTAGTGACCCTTGGGTCAGTATACTTCCTGATTTTAGTATCAACCCTGGAGTCTTAAATGAGCACTGCCTTCCCCTAATTTGGCCCTTTATGATAACCCCAGTCCTCACTCCTGTCTCTCCACTTAATTCTCTGAATCATAATGGTTGACTCCAGTAAAAGCATTACTTTCAAAATAGACTTTCAGGAGGTAATCAGTAGAAATGATTCAGAGGCCTCAAACAAACAAACAAAAATTCGTATCAATTTAAGATTTTAGTTGGGATGTTTTGTAGGCAATCTTCTTCAGATTTTTATTTTGGTATGATGAAATGAAAATGCTTACCTGCTGACAGACCAAAGCCTTAATAAATGTCAGTGCATGATTCATGATTTCAGTGAATCATGGTGGTCTCCTGCAGGTCTAATTGCTGAGAAAACCCCAATTTAGATTTGGTAGGAGTGGGAGTGTGTCATCCTACCTCATGAAGAATACTTTCTACTTTTGAATTTACTCTCTGAACTTTTGTATTTCCAGCCTTACTAAAAACACCTGAAATTCTACCCATAATCATTGTATTGAGGTTCAAAATTCAAATTTCTTGGCCTGGTTGTGGCTTCAATCTATGCACCTCCCCTAAGACAGTGGGCCAGCTTGATACTATGTCAACCCCAGGTAGCACACACAGTGCTGGCACTATTGCTTGGAATACCTGTTCTTACAGCCACCATGTTGGCATGGTCCACTGGCAGCAGGGCTGAGCATGAATATCTGTCTTTACATTAGGGCTCCTCCCAACACCTCAGCCAGCAATAAACTCTTCTCCTATCTAATACATTATGCCTTTCTTTAGCTCTTAACATATTTTGCTTTGTTCTGTGATTATTTCTGTATATGTTTTCTCCCTTCCTGGACAGGAATATAATATATCATTGTATTCCTAGTACTTTATTGAACAAGGTATGGTCTTCGTCAATGTTTGGGAAAGAATAATTGAGTGTCTTAGTAAACATTTTGGAACAAAACATTTTAGATTTAGTGTATAATTAAATGCCGCCTGTATTTTCTTGCAAGCTCGGATAGTTTTAGCCTTAAATTTTATGCCAGCCTCTAACTTGACTTTGCCATCTTCCTTTATTCTGATAAACACTACAGGATGGTGATACATGTGCTAGCGTTATCTGTCATACACTGCCTCTATTCATCTAGTTACCCCGCACGGACTATTTGGATTTGAATTTCTAATGGCAATTAATAAGAAATTTTGAAGTTAAAATATATATGCTTCTTCATATATCGGGTTGCAAGCTATGTGTTTTATGGAATGCTCTCATAGTATTTGCTTTTGCAGTTTAAATGGATTACTTTAGAATCAGGAGAAGGAGGAATTAAAGGATTTATAGTGTAGCACAGCAAAGAAGTGTTTCCTTAGTAACTAAAACCAAAGTTACACAAAGACACCAGGAATTGAAGCTTGCTTTGAACTCTTACCCTCCCTGTAAGCAACTTAGACTTGAAAAAACAAAATGGAAATCTGCCAAAGAGAGTAGAAATCATAAGGGAAACAGATTAGGCTAGTGCTGATTTCCATGGCAGTGCGTGGCACAGTAGGATTTAGAGAGTAAGGAAAGTTAACCTTTGATTTTTTTAAAGGTCACCTTGCAAATTTATATAATTAAAATTTTATTTCCATAGCCATGCTATCTTTCAGAAAGGAAAATTTTACTGTAAAATCAAGAGGCTGAAAGTATAGCTGTGATGAGAATAGTTGGCAAGTAGGTATCAAGGACCTTCTTAAAATATGAGTTAGTATTTGCCACTCAAGCAAAGCATTTGATTTTTCTGAGGATCTTGGATAACTAGACTATGGATGGCAAACTTCTGGCCAGCAGTCAGATTCCTCACGTAGACACCATCTTGCTTTCTGGACAGTGTCCTTTTGGTCCTGGAAATTATAGCCTGGGGAGGAATAAATTGTTAGGTTTAGCCACTCTAGAATAAAATCTCTCCTAGGACTGGAGCAGAGACAGAGCTGTGAAGAATGGTTTGCCAGCTAACCAAAGCAAGGTGGGAAAACAGGTGATTGGTTTATCACTGAAAATTATAGCTCAGGTGAATAGGAAATAAAAATGATCTCAAGACTGTGCTTTTTATCTCCTTTTCTCTTCTACATTTTTGTTTTTCCCTGTTTCTCACTGCCCACCCCAGGAAGCATGTCAAAACAGTAGAATTGTTATGATTTTAATTCTGTTTCTCTCTGACATTCTGTTTAATCACTGCCTTCTAATGCAACTTTTCTCTTCTTCCACTCTTTGGAAGAGGCTTAGCTTAATGTAATTGTACTGAATGTTTTACATTAATTGTTCTTCAGTTTAAGGAAGAAAACAGATTTTTTTTTCAAATAAAATATACTTAACAGCAAACCCTCCGTTTTTCACTCTTGTCCACCCCTGTCTCTACCTTAATATCCCTTTCTAGGAAGATGGAATACCAACCCTTGGTCCTCATAATCATTGCCCACCATCAGCTTTAGAGTGAGAATACTCTGGTAGTTGTGGCGTGGCTTCTGATCAAGGGGGGTTCTGGTACATCATTAGTCTGTGAAATCCTAATTTGGCTTACTACACAGGGTTCAGAGAATAAGAAGCTGACTGGGTTTAATGATCTGTTTATTTTGTCATTGATGAAAAATAAAAACAGGGTTTTCAGCCTCTGACTTGCGAACCTGGAAACTTGCACAGCTGCTGGGAACCAATGATAAATGGGTTGTCTCAAATGTTCTAAGGGGATATGCTCATCTGGAGACTGACAGCTTTCTTCATCTTTATAGCCCCAGTTTTGACACCTAGTAGGTCTTCAGTAAAGGTTTATTAAAAAAAAATATATATATATATATATATATTTTGGGGCACCTGGGTGGCTCAGTCGTTGCGCATCTGCCTTCGGCTCAGGGCATGATCCCAGGGTCCTGGGATTGCGCTCCTCTCCCCCCCCCCCCCCCCCCGCTTCGGGCTCCCTGCTCAGCAGGGAGTCTGCTTCTCCCTCTCCCTCTGCCTCTCCCCCTGCTTGTGCTCTCTATCTCTCAAATGAAAAAATAAAATCTTTTAAAAAAAAAGAAAAGAAAAAATGTATTTTGGAGTTTGGGTATTTCATTTAATCTTTCTAGACCTCACCTTTCTCATCTACAAAATGAGGATATGGAATCAGGTCCATAAATGATCTTTTAGCTTTTTCATTTATTCATTTATATTCATCCATGCACTATTCCACAAATACATACTGAAAGCCTACCATTTTCTACACCTCATTTTCAAAAAAAAATTTTTTTGATGGTAACTTAGAGGAGGTACATTTGAATATTTTACAACACAATTCAGTCACCTCAGGGGGGCGAGCAGAGGACTTGATTCCTTTAGGTATTCACTGCACATTATAAAATAATGGATTGGCAGTTTCATCATGCACTTTAATCCTTACATCTGGTCTCTTTTAATGCTTTGAGGTGCTCGGGGTATGTGCTGCAGACCTGGTTTTGCGTGCTGTGAATGCTGGCAGAACATTCCTCCCAGGTCCCCAGCACTTGCCAGGCCACACCTGTTCGGTTTTGACCAGTTCAGTCTTGCAACTGCTCCAGCCCACTTCCCTGACCCCTTCCACACTACCCTTGAACTGAGGGTTACATCTGGTAAAAGTAAAAGTAGTTGCTTCAGACCTTTTTGGTCATCACTCACCTACCCCGCGTTACATATAAAAAACTTACTCTGATTATAGTGAGGCCAGCTGCCCATAAAGGAAGGTTGTTAGGGTTGCTTAATTAAAAACAAAAAAGGAGTTTAATTAGCTAAAGAATAAGTTTAACCTCAGATCAGCTATAGTCTCAGAGGACCACACAGAGGGAATAATTAGGAAGCTGTTTTTTATTTCTGTACTCAAAGCCTCAAGTCAATTTTTTTTTTTTCAACAGAGAAGTGGAAAACATCTGATCTTGAACAACCTAGGCTCTTGACAAGATTAACTAAGAAAAAAAATCCATTAATCTGATTACTTTACCTTTAGAGTATTAAAGGATTCACATTCCCAAGGTTCACTAAATTTTAATGATTCCAATAGTGTTTCCATCAGAGAATCTCAGAGAATTTCACAAATACGTGCAGTCACACATACATTTCAAAGCAACCACTTTTATTCTGCTTTCTTTTTGGTGATAAAATTGAGGCAAGGAATGGTTAACAAATATTTTCAACTATCAAAGTCTGTTTGGTGATAAACGAAGAATATAAATGATCTTTGGTTCAGTTCATCACTCATATAGTTAGTCAACATCTTACAAAACTTATGCAGAGCAGTTCTCCTGAGAATAAATGCATGAATCTTACGGGACATATTTTAATATAAAAATGTAGAACAATAGTCCTGGACTAATGTTTCAGAAAATAAATAGCAGCATAGATGATGTGCTCTGAATTACAATTTTGTGTATTATATTCCAGGCTGAATTGAGTGAATGGGGGAAAATTTTGTTGTTCCTTCTCCAAATAGATTTAGTGCAAAGTGTATTATCATCTTTGCATGGTTTTCATTTTACAAATAGGAGAGATTACTATTAGCCAGTGGAATGCAGATTTCAAATGGTACAAAGGTTACACATTTATTTTTTTTTCTACCTAAATAAACTCTCCCATATAAAACCATCTTTCTTTTTCCCTCACCAGCATACCATCGCTATTCCTTCCTTCAAAAAAAAATAATAAAAGCTGCTTTCTCATACATAAGTTTTCTTCCCCTTCCTGCTCACCGAATCTTCTACCTACAATTAAGTAATTCATCTCTATTGAGCCCTAATTTTTTAACAAAGACTATGGAAAAAGCTGGGGCATCTACAAGAAAAATGACACCCAATCCCTCCCCTCAAGTGCCTTATACTCCAACTGAAGAGCTATAAAATATATGGAAGAAGCTGAGAAACCCAGCAGGTGCTAAATTGTGAATTATGAGAGCAGTGGATGTTCAGAGGTAGGAAAGGTCAGCAGTGACCAACTCATCTCAACTCAATGGAATGTATTATTTGTCTTTTCTTACTGGGTCTTAGCCCATCAGACTAAATTGATAGTAACCTATTTATGAATACACTCATCTCCCCTTATCTACGGGGGATACATTCCAAGATCCCCAGTGAAATCCTGAAATCATGGAGAATACTAAACCCTATACATGGTGTTTTTTTCTATGATAAAATCTAATTTTTTTATAAAGATTATTTATTTATTTATTTGGCAGAGAGAGAGACTGCGAGAGAGGGAACACAAGTAGGGGGAGTGGGAGAGGGAGAAGCAGGCTTCCCGCTGTGCAGGGAGTCCGACGCGGGGCTCGACCCCAGGACCCCGGGATCATGACCTGAGCCGAAGGCAGACGCTTAACAACTGAGCCACCCAGGCACCCAGATAAGGTTTATTTTATAGGTGAGGCAGAGTAAGGGATTAATAACAATAATAAAAGAGAACAGTATATTGTAATAAAAGTTATGTGAATATGGTCTCTCTCAAAACACCTTATATTGTACTCACCCTTCTTGAGATGATGTGAGATGATAAAATGCCTATGTGATGAAATGAGGTGAATAATGAAGGCATTGTGATGCAGCGTTGGGCTGCTACTCACCTTCTGACAGGGGATCAGAAGGACCATATGCTTCTGGTTGCAGTTGATTGCAGGGAACTGAAAACATGGAAAATGAAACTGCAATAAATGGGGACTACCATATTACTTTTGTCTCCATTTTGGAACTTTTGGGGGTCAATTTTATATCTATACACCTTTTGTCATCAGCATCAGTCTAGGGCATTGGGTATGATAGCTATTGAGTGCTCCTTGGTGGGCTTTCTTCAAGTCAAACATTGAAAGATGACCTGGGATTTAGGTTAACTGACCAAAGCATGCCAGAGTCCCGGAGTGACAAGTGCAAGGCTTGGCCATGGAGCTGGGAGGAATGGGAATTTCCAGTAAGGAAGAGAACATCCTGGCCACTGTGCAGTGTGTCAGTTTATTCTGAAGGGAAGTAAGACCAGTTATAAACCAATCTTTCTACCACTTAACAGCCATGACCACTGATTGTTTGGTGCACTTGTGTAAAACCTACTCATGCTCAAAATCTTCAGATCGTTGTGGGGATAAGTTCAAACAGTGGATCTTAAAATTACTTTAGAAATCTAAAAGCCCTTTGTGAAGGTGAGCAGTAAGAACAATTATTGTTATTATTCTGTTTCTAGCCAAGTCTCTTCAGGAAGTGCCAAAATTTTAGTAACAGATGAGAATAAGTCTGGGTAGATGTGACAGTATGAGTGTTATATCACCAGGTGGGATTTTAATTTGCCTAATAAACTTGTTCATTCAGGAATCCTCCTATTGTCTAGAAAATTAGTGTTACAGGACATTTTATTAATCCTGCAAATTATCCTCGTGTGGTGTTTGTGTGACAGACATAGTCTTCATTCACTAATTATTATAGTTCTCATGATTAAGTAAATCAATGAAGCCTTCTGAAAAGTTGAGGGTTTTTTAGTTAAAATATATTCACACATCAATCACCAGAATGTTAGTAGCTGTGAACTAAGTAACTGAAGGTTAACGTTTAGTTTTAACATTTTTAATACAATCAGCTACATGTATTGCATACCTTCTATTTGCCAGGCACATTTAATTCTCCACAAAACTCTGTGAGGTAGCTACTTGTGTTTGGATCATCTTAAGGAGACACTCAGAGAGGCTAGAAGATGAATCCCAGCTTCTGTCTGAGCTGGGTTTCCCTACAGGTCATCGAGCACTCTTTCCCCCTCACACCACAGGGCACTTTGATTCTAAACCCAGCTCTCGTGCAAGGGCTTAGGCTCACAGTCCTCTGACTCTGATTGAGGCAGGTGTGCAAATCATGTCATCTTAAAGTTAAAAAGACAAACCTGACTCAATAGGGATTCCCAGACATCAGTTTTACAAATAAATATTTTTAAATGCTCATATTTTGTGAGGATCTTTCTATTGACCCTCCAATGTGCATGCAGGGCAAAGTTCTTCTGGCTGCTTTTGAATGTGGGGGTTCATTTATATATACAGCTTTGCAGATCATTTTTTTAAAAGAGGAGTCACAAGCTTTACCAATGCTGTTCTGCCCAAGTGAGTATGATTACTGGTTAATCAGCACAGTTAGTGTGAGTGAATGGATGTTGTAACATGAATAATTGTAACTGATGACTCCTTGGTCCCCCTTGCAAACAAGCTGGTTCAGCCAGCTTAATGAGGTTTTCCTGGAGTGTTTACAAATTTTAAATAATTAAAATTAAATTAAATTGAAGTCCTTTGTAATTATAACTGCAATTACA
The DNA here is from genome assembly GCF_002201575.2 of Neomonachus schauinslandi. Taxonomy (NCBI): domain Eukaryota; kingdom Metazoa; phylum Chordata; class Mammalia; order Carnivora; family Phocidae; genus Neomonachus; species Neomonachus schauinslandi. Next base: position 98,062,512 of record NC_058405.1, on the reverse strand, counting down.
TCATTATCATCCAGGCAATTGAAGGAGGGTGGGGACAGACAAGTTCTTAATGTTTAAAGTTAAAATAATTATTTTGAAAAATGATAGCAGAGATTTCTTGAAGTTTCTCATTTCAGTTACCCATAGAAAAATACTTTGGGAGTTCGTAACTCGGCATATTGTTTACTGTCTTTTTCAAACTTACACAGATTGGAATTACTTCATAGGGAGGTTTTTCAGGACCGTCACCAAACTTGGCATCTTTGGTGAATATTGAAAGTTCATGAGAAAGCAGAGGTTTAGGCCTGAGCTGGAATGAGTTTTCTTGTGAGTGAGGGGCAGAGGGCTGCTGGGACTCTGTCTCTAAAGGGGTTTTTTAAAAAGTGCCTAACACAGCACTGTTTACAATTTGGTCCTTGCTAAAGAACTTTGGAATGGAAAAAAAAACAAAGGATGCACATCAAGTTCACATTGTGGGCATGAAAATTAGAATGGAAGTTGAGGGCAGGGTATAATTTACAATCATTATGGCCCGCTGAAGTAGCCAGAAAGAAATGTAATTGAATTTACTGAGGACAAACGCAGACTATTGTGCTTTAAATGGGTCTCTGTTGCCGAAGGGGGACAAAGGGCAAATCATTGAGAAATTTTTTTTTTTTTTTTTTGGCATGAGCTATTTTGATAAACTAGCCTACCAATTAACTTGGATTGTGGAGATGGAGCCAACAGTAGAATAGGCAGGTACAGGGAAGCTTGTAACATCAACTCCAACAAAAAGAGCAACATACTCCCCCGACCCTTCATGTTATTTCCCCTCTGGAGAAAAATCACACTAATATTTCCATTTTTCAGAAAGTCCTTCTTCCTTTTTCTGAAATCAAGTAAATAATTTGAAATAGTATACCAGTTGCCCTATATGGTTTTTCAACAATTTCTAAGGGGCTAGGTAGTTTCTCTCTCTTCAGTGAAATTTAAAGCTTCATTGGAGGGTCTCTACTTTTAAATCATTCATTTGTTGTAAGAACTTAAAACTTCTTAAAAGAATTTAAATCTTAAGAAAAATTATTTATGAAAATATATTTAATTTTTTCATTTAGACATTTTTAAAAATCAATAATATTTTGGTTCAAAATTGTATAAAGAATAATATAATAAACACTTCTCACTACTTAGATTAAAAAATAGAAAATTTCTTTCTCACTCAAGTAAATAAATGAATCTTAAAAAAAGGTGTATGGGGGGAAGTGCCTGGGTAATGCAGTCAGTTGAGCGTCCGACTTGGTTTTGGCTCAGGTCATGATCTCAGGGTTGTGGGATCCAGCCCCACATAGGGCTCCATGTTCAGTGGGGAGTCTCCTGGAGATTCTCCTTCTCCCTCTGCCCCTCCCCCTGCTCCCTCTCTCCTTCTCCCTTTCCCCTCTTCCCCGCCCCGTCTCTCTCTAAAATAAATAAATCTTTAAAAAATAGAATATTACAAATGGAGTGATGGTCATGTATTACTTTTTGATCTGATTTTCCTTCTTCCACTCTTAGATTTAACCTAATATTGAATTCATTGTCTATTAATCCCTTTCATACCTTTTTACTTTTAGTACGTATTTAAGGGTCCCAAGCTCATATATACTATTATTTTCCATTTATTTTTTCTACATGATGATAATTGTTAAAACACCTAATAAATACACAAAAATAGAGTTGAACAAATGGAAAGAAATTAATCTGTTATTAAAATAACATTTCAAGTTCTCCATAAATCAATTTTTAAATTTAACACTACCCCAAATAAAAGATGTCAGCAAGCTTTTGATAGATAGGTATAGAAATAAGTGTAGGTGTGTATATATGCATGTGTTATCATTCACACATATATTTCCTAGCTTTTTCTGCTGAAAGGGCCAAGAAACAAGAACATTTTACAAGCAATGAGCAAACCTATGGCCCAGGTCTTTGGTTCTAAATACCATTTTCCAATTGAAGAAATCAGGAGTCCTTTTGGAAATGGTTGATGCCAGATCTGAGGCTGAGAAAGTACAAATTGGGTCTGAAATATCTTGTGGTGCCGGGAAGTAAGGAAGTGCTTAAAAACTGATGGGCCATACAGGAGCCAACTTGAAGGAGCTCCTAATGGCAAAATCTAGAACAAATTTGAGCACTAAAATAAATGATATATTCCATTGTAACTCAGAGAATAAAATAAATATCCACGAATCCATACTGAGATAAATAATTGAAGAGATAAATAAGTGGCCTAAGTAAATGCCTAAACTACATAGCTAATATCAAATGTAGTATCTGTATCTATATCTGTATGTATGTATATATGTATATCTGTATTTATAAAACCTTACAAAAGTGGTGACATATTGTATGTATTCTGCCACTTCTTCCTTTCAAATTCAACATTTTCTTTGTGAGGTTTGTCCATTTCCTAGTATGCTTCTTTTATCTGCTGTGTAGTATTCCATTATATGGATGAGCCCCCATTCTTAATATTTTCTTTGGGCTCTTGCAAAAAGCGCTGTGATGAATTTTTTTGGTCAGGTCTCCTTGAGTACATGTGCCAAGAGCTTCTTTAGGGGCATATAAATAACTAGGAGTGAAATTACTGGGTTGTTTGGCATGCTCATTCTCAACTTTACCAGATCTTGCCAAATTTCTGTCCAGACTGGTTACATCAGTTTACACTCCAACTAGGAGTGCGTTAAATTCCTAAAGCTCCATATCCTGCCAAATTTTCATTTTGCCAGACTTATTTTTTAATCTTACATTTGTGAAATGGTGTTCATTGTGGTTTTAATTTGAATTTATCCACTTTTAATGGAGCTGAGCATCTTTTTATAATTTATATAAAGGTTCTCTTCTGTGAAGTCCATGGTCATGTGTTTTGTTTAAATTTCCATTGGGTTGTTTGTCTTCTCATTGGTGTATGGATTACCAATATTTTTCTAACTATATAGATTGCAGATATTTTCTCTTACTCTGTGGCCTACATTTTACAAGTTTTATTTATGTCTTTTGATAAACAGAATATTTTATTTTAATGCAGTTACATTTGTCAAACTTTTCCTTCATTATCTATACTTCTGGGGTATTGTTTAAGAAATGTTTCCTACTCCAAATTCATAAAGATACTATCCTATACTCTAAATATTGATCCTTATTTATGATATGAGGTAAATACCTAATTATGGATAATTTCCATTATCCATTACCATTAATTCAGCAGCCTATATTTTTCCCTTTGGTCTGTAATGACCCTTCAGTCAGATGCCAAGTTTTCATATGTATGTGGGTCTGTTTCTGGGCTCTCTTTTCTGTAGCTTTTGAATCACTAAGGAGAGTTAATACCCCATTTGGACAGGAACTACATTTTCATATATTATTTCATGCATACTAATATAGGTATCATTGAATCAACCTATCTTCCAGTCAATCAAAAAAAAATGGTTATAGAATTCTAAGCTGTGTGCTCAGCCTTGAGCTGGGACAAATGCAAGGAGGTAGAGAAGATAATAAAACATGAGATACTGTCTTTTCCCTCAAAGGTGGGTAAGAGAAGCAAGGGACAAGCATGTCTTACATATGTCCTCTGAGCTGGGCATCATGTGAGAAATTCTAGGTAGCTGGTTAACAGTTTTTCTGGCTAAACAATATTAATTCTTGTGCAACACAGGCCATTCTTTCAGACAAATTTTATTTTTGTTAAACTGTATTTTTTTAGTTTGTAATTGCTAGAACTTTTCATTTTCAAGGAAGTATTTAACACAATATATAATTATATATAATTTACTCCTAAAGAATCTAAAGTGTGATTATGGGATGGATAAGCAGGAGTATAAATACTCAGCACTGATGAAACTCAGGTCTTTTTTTTTTTTTTTAATCTCTTCTTCTCTGTTTCTCTCCCATAAGTCAAGTTAGTACCGTGGCAAACTGCTCTAACTCTTCTTCACAGGCTGATGTGTGATATAAAATGTTAAACCCCAGACAGAAACATCATCAGGGTTCACTGGGATTCTGTGTCCAGTCCCAGTGGACCTCAAATGGGGAACCGTGCCCTTGGGAAGCCAGGCTCTCCACACAGTTACTCTAGAAGCCAATCCCATGCTCTCTTACAACTTGTCCTGATGCCCGCAGTGAGCCTAGATCCTACGACTGAAATCCCTAAACATCTTTCTTTGATGTAGGAAGGAGTATTTTGTCTCTCACTTCTAACAGTTGTGTTCCTCAAATAATATTATATTTAATTACCTAATAAATGGTATTGTAGAATGTGCTTGGGATTTCTTGCAATCAGATATGGTAAAACACCCAGAAACAGAAATAAGTATCATGAAGAAAACACTGTGTGTGCTTGCAGATCTACCTAGAAACAGGAGGCATAAGCTGCCATCCAGGCCCACTACAGGAAGCACCAGGCTTGGTCAGGAGGCAGAAGGAGCGTGAAGGGAAAGCATGGGTGGGATGAGCCTTTACTGTGATTTCCTTAGGAAAGGGAAGTCACGGTGAGTAGGTGTAGAATTGACTATTTTGAATAATTTCAGTGAGCTCTGCTGCAGGGGCTCTCTCTAGTTGTCTATAGCCTGGCCGTGGTGATTATGGCAGAAGAACATTGTCTCCTGGAGTCTGAGAACCAGATAGAAGAGGTGGTTTGAAGTAGGGTTGTCTGGATTCTTTGGTTTGCATATGAAAGGCATGATGTGAAGGGCAATAGTTTGTTATTTGTATCTATATAAATTCTAGGGTTTTTCCACTACAAAAGAATATTACATGAATTAGGTAGACTAGGGCAAAGAAATGTTGATTTCCACTCATCTATTTAATCGTGATTAAATTAAATAATGCCAGTGGAAAGTTCCAACATGGATGAATCTGTAAGATCCATCAAGTCATTAACATTAATCCTTAATTATGACAAGAAAAAGCATACATACGTGTTTTCTCTCATGCACACACATCTAGATTAGCTTATGGAGTAGTTACACTATTCCTATTATAAATAAAAATTTTAGTATGCTAATAGAAGGGCAATTTTAAAAGAAGGGTAAGTTTGTCAGATCCAGTGGCCTATCAGATATGTTTTATTTTTTTTTAAGATTATATTTATTTATTTGACACAGAGACAGCGAGAGAGGGAACACAAGCAGGGGGAGTGGGAGAGGGAGAAGCAGGCCTCCCACTGAGCAGGGAGCCTGATGCGGGGCTCAATCCCAGGACCCTGGGATCATGACCTGAGCCAAAGGCAGACGCTTAACGACTGAGCCCTCAGGCGCCCCTCAGATATGTTTTAAAAGAATGATTGTATTTATTTTTCACTCAGTAATTGTTTGGTTTCATGTAGGAATTATTATATTGTCTGCGCATCTTTCTTTTAGAAGAGCATCTTTAACCAATCAACATGTAGGCTAAGAAAGAAATATACCACCTGCATATACCACTTCCTCCCACCCCTCCCACTTACTTTCCATCATACACCAGTAGCCACTTAGTGTTGCACCAAGCAATTATTAAATGCTTACTCTGCCAGACATTGGGCTGGGTGCTTTCTATACCTTAGCATCTCATTGTGTTAGGGCTATTGAATTCATATAGAAACTTGAAAATCAGTGGAAAGACACTTCGCCATAAATTTAGATTGCATGGTTGTTTTTTGTAATAAAATCTTAAAATCAGAGAGGGAGACAAACCTTAAGAGACTCTTAATCATAGAAGACAAACTGAGGGTTGCTGGAGGGGAGGGGGGTGGGGGAATTGGGTAACTGGGTGATGGGCATTAAGGAGGCCATGTGATGTAATGAACACTGGGTGTGATATACAACTGATGAATCACTAAATTCTACCTCTGAAACTAATAATATGTTAATTGATTTTAAATAAAATAAAAAATAAAAATGAAAAAGCTAAGTCAAATTCTAAAAACTGACCACAGTTAATTATCAGATGATTTTTTTGATGAAATTGTCAAGCAAGTCATAAAAACAGAAGCAAATCAGTGGAATATATGATACCCTTTGGTGTGTTTACTGTTCATAGAATTTAACAATGAGAATAATAATGTTAAATGAGAATTTTTGTTAGAAAAATCCTTTCTTCCTTTACAAGTAATACCTATTAGGGTGTTAATTTATTTCTCTCTTACTTGCGAGCCTAAGAATGTTCTATTTATTTATTTTTTATTTTTTTAAAAGATTTTATTTGTCAGTGAGAGAGAGTGAGCACAAGCAGAGGGGAGTGGCAGGCAGAGGGAGAAGCAGGCTCCCTGCCGAGCAAGGAGCCCAATGTGGGACTCCATCCTCAGACCCTGGGATCATGACCTGAGCCGAAGGCAGACAGTTAACTGACTGAGCCAACTGACTGAGCCACCCAGGCATCCCAAGATTGTTCTATTTAGAAGAGTCAGTGTTTGAAATTTTAATCAATACAGAACTAAGGACTTGTATATGTTTAGTGTTTGAGTGCATTGGTCAGATATTTGATCAAGCTCAGGTTATTCCTGAGGTGTATATTTTGTCTCATGTCATTTTATAGGAGTTCATTTAGCAGATGAAGCAAGGCAATCTTTTTTCTTTTCTTTTTTTATTTATTTTTTTATGTTATGTTAATCACCATACATTACATCATTAGTTTTTGATGTAGTGTTCCATGATTCATTGTTTGCGTAAGAGGCAATCTTTTTGCAAATGGAACTGAGTTAAGTGTCAACTCAGATAAGAGAGATAACTTCTGTTCATAGATTTCAGAATGATGACCACTTCAATGCGGTGAACACATATCTATTTATATAGTTCTATTGCATAAACATATTATTTAAATAATCTGCCTAATGAATACTTGTAGATGGTGGGGGGAATCCTGATATGAATATTGCTAAAGTTCATGCAATAAATGAAAACTACTTGCAAAATTCTTGCTATTAACACTATCATCAGAATTGTATCTGAATTAGCCATTGCCAGTCCTTGTCTTTATCAAAATGGACAGTCATTCCCATTACCATGATGGGCTTTGTGATTTCTCATTCTATGATATGTCGTAACAGGAAGGCTTGGTTTTCTCCAGTTCTAGGTCAAGTATTTGTAAGAGATGTCTTGCTGAGCCCTTAGCGCTCCTTATACAGTATGCCTTTCCTTGCCCCAGTTTCACATCCAGATCAACTGAGAGAGAGATAAGGAGCATCTCTTTTTCCACATCTCACAATTGTCACATATGGAATGTGCATTTGTACCCCCTGAAGAATCTGAAATATGCAAACCTCCTTTTGGGTATTTTACAAAATCATCACTATTCTTAGGATGTTGGTCTTGCATAAGTTAACGTTTATCATTGCACTCAGGCCATTCCGAACCTCTTGTCTACTCCAAATTTGAATGAATAGCCCAGAAAATATCTAGCAGAAAATTCAGTATCTTTTAATTAAATTTGCATGGCCTGGAGAAATCGAGAAATGGCATGTAACCAGTAATGTTGCCCATGTAGCATGAGTCTGAAAGGTAGACCAGCCCATCTTTTCACAACCTTCCCTCTTCAAATGGATCTAAGTCAGTTCTCTTTTGTAAAGGAACTAATTGCTATCTGATCACACCTAGACGCCTGAGATGAGATGCCCGAGATGAGATGCCCTTCCACATTAACTTTCATTATTCCTTCAAAAGTTGATGGTATCCTATGTACATTTTTATTTTTTCTCCTTTAGAAAACAATTTCTTTCTCAAACCAAGTTGGCAGACTTGAATCGATTTTTTTAAAAAATATACATATAGGCACACAAAATGGAGTATATAATTATGCTGCTATTAGAAAGAACATATACACTTTCCATTTAACAATTCGATAAACTTTTATTTATACCAGTCTTGCTCAAGGCAGTGTTCTGAAGCCATACGCAGGGATGGGGAGAGTATTATGACCCTAATTCCAAAAGATGTAGTCCAGTGGAGTAGATGACATCCACAAATAAGTGTATCATAGTGCAGGATGTGAGAAATATTGGAGGAGTGTAAAGACACGAGAACCAATTGGAAGAGGAACAGGAAAAGTGTATAGGCTGTGCCTTACCAGATAGATTTTTATTGAATAAAAGTTGAAGGTTGAAGAGTATTATAACACATTTTACTTAATTATCAATTCTATTAATTAAGATAGGCTAGATGTACTTTTGAATGAATAAAAAGACTTAAATATTTTTCCTTTATAAATGTTTAAGATGTTAATACCCCTGAGTAAAGGGGATGTAGGATTTAAAAGCAGTGTTTGGAAGGAATAAAACCAAATCAGGGATCCTCCAGATTAAAAATATGTTTATAAAATAAATTAAAAATATGTTGTTTAAAATCCCTCAGCTGATGTGTTTGATCAACAGCTTCAATTTATGGTACATTAATATGAATTATTCTCCTGTTATGTATAGATTTTTCTCAAATAATTCTTGTTAATTTTTTAGCACACTTTTACCTTACAAAGTATTTTTCGAAGTGTGGTTCCTGGACCACCTATAGCAGAATTATTTGTTGAATCAGAATGAGAAACTCTGGAGCTGGAGCCCTGGTGTCTGCAATTAACAATGTCCTACCCCAATTTATGTCTGCTGAGGTTTAGTACCATGGTCTCAAATTATGTAAATTGTTCAGAAAAGCAGTACAATTATATTTCTTTCCATATATTCCTTAAGACACAGTTTCACAGATGGAGTGGTTTCTCCTCTGTTATTTCCACTTAGAATTTCACTGACAAAATCGTATTTTTTTCTAAATTTTTATTCATTAAATGTTGAGTAACTTGTCTAGAAATCATTAAATAGTTGAAAAAAATTGTAAAAATCAAAACAATTTTAAAAAATCAAAACAAGTTTCTCTATGGGCCAGTTTTTTGTCCTGACCACTCTCTCTAAGGACTATACACACTGAACTTGCTCCTGGTTCTGCAAATTTTGTAGCTTACGGTGCTTGTGTTTAGAGTTCTGTGGTGGCTGCCTGATACCAGGGGATCATGTCATTAGCAGCCTCTCTGATAACTGGGACTGGCTCTGAGCTCAGCACTGCATGGTCCAAACCTTGCCCTAGAGGGGCTGCTCAAGTTTAGTAGGTTTATATACAGGTGGTGGGATGATGTGTTCCTAATCTTGTGGTATCTGAACTCCTAGGTCAGGGCTAACCTTTGCCATACAATTGAATAGCAGAATTGTAATAGAATTTAGTGAGGGACAATCTTAAGGCAGTTGGACTATTTCCTGAGTTCAAGATCAGGGGCTCTGATGTTAGGAAAAAAATAGAGCCATGTGGATGGATTGATGATTACTTGAAAATGACTTAAAATATCCCTTTACTTGTAAAAGTTAAATAGCTAAAATAAGTTGGAAGAACCTGCGTTAACTTGCTCTGTAGAATTTCGGCCCTCAAAATATTCTCTGCAAAGGGGAAACTCCTGAGGTATATAATGTATCACTGAATGTGCTTCTCAGCAGTATTGGTTTTACGGACAATTGTCCATTTGTCAACTGGCAGGTCAGCTGATCTGGAATCTGCACTGAGATGCCTAAAACCCCGTGGTTAGACTGAGTCTTACCCATTGATCTTGGAACCATCTGGCCCATGCACATGGAAAGAGACTGTGGACAGGACTCCTAAGCTGGCAGTTGCCCACACCTTCTCCCTCAGATCCTGTCATGTGGGTTCCCTTATCCCAGTGACCGCTTCTTGATCTCATCTACTTGAATTCATTTATTGCAATCCTGTAAGGCCCCTCAGGTTTCCAAGAATTGAGATCCTATGATGTGCTCTAGGTTTCTGGAGACCTTTCACAATCTCTGCTACCTACCCCATTACCCACTATAGTGGATTGAGTTGTGTCTCCCTAAAAGACATCTTTATGCCCTATCCCCAGAACCTTTAAGTATCACCTTATGTAAAGGAAAAACAAACCAACCAACCACTCAGACTTTTCCTTTCTGTGTGGGAAATAATTCAGTTCGTCTCTACTATGTGTTTCTCTCCTGTATGCCTCCTTTTCTACTGACACAGAACACTTCACTTCTGATACTTCTCGTCACCAAATGTGTAGAGACTTTCCCCACACCAAGCAAGTCTCTGCAGTACCTGCTGGGTATCCTATCATCTAATTCAATTTCAATGCTGTCTACCTGAAGATAGCATCAATTCCCACAGGTTAAGGGTTCAGTCCCTAAGATTGCTGTCACCCTACTTCAGATGCTGTTTGTAAGAGGAGGTCTCCAGGTTACCCATTTGTACCCATTTGGCTATAAATCAGAGGTTCCCATGACCTCTTTCTCAGGTTTGATTTATTTGCTATAGTGGCCTACAGGACTCAGCGAAACACTTACTTATGTTTGCCAGTTTATTAAAGGATATGATAAAGGATACAGATGAACTGCCAGGTGAAGAGACATTCAAGGTCTCTGTGGACCCGCAGTGCAGAAGTTGCCATCCCTATGGAGTCGGGGTGCATCACCACCTGGTATGTGAATGCGCTTACCTACCTGGAAGCTCTCTGAACTCCCTACTACTGGAATTTTATAGAGGCTTCTTCATCTAGGCATGATCGATTATTAACTCCATTTCTAGCCCCTCTCCCCTCTCTGGAAAATAGAGTGTGGGGCTGAAAATTCCAAGCTTCTAATCATGGTTTAGTCTTTCCTGTTACCAGCCCCAATCCAGGAGCTCATTTATAGTTGCCTCAGTAGAACAAATAATGTTCCTAGTGTTCCTGTCGCTTAGAAATTTACCAGGGTTTTAGGAGCTCCATGCCAGGAACTGGGGTCAGACACCAATATTTTCTATTAACTCACACCTTATATGTCAAAAGAGTGAATATTACTTTATAAGTTAAGGATCTTGAAAGAAAGTGCTTATCCTGAATTATCGGTGTGGGCCCTAAATGTAATCATGGGTATCCTTGTAAGAGAAATGCACAGAAGAGAAGACAGAGAAGGCAATGTGAAGACAGCAGAGAGAGCTGTGGTCAGCCAGAAAATGCTGATGGCCACAGGAAACTGGAGGAGGTGAAGAACAGATTTTTCCCAGAGCTGAGGAGCATGCTCTGCTGACACTTTGATTTTGGACTTCCAGTCTCCACGACTGTGAGCACTTACATTTCTGTTGTTTTAAGCTACATAGTTTTTGGTCAAAAATGACCACAGGCGATGAACATTACCTGATTTTTCCACTTTCCCATTGGCCAAGACATCGACCCACACCTATTCCCCTTCTCTGGAAAGTACCCTCCACTGAACTGGACTTGGCCCTGGCACTGATGCTGGAGACATGTTGTCCGCTTCCACAAGGTGTCGGATGTGGTAGCTTTATTGAAAGGGATATTAGGAAGCTGCTGATATGATCCTGTGACATCCAGATGGCCACATAAAAATGTAAAAGCACAGTTTGGGGTCTTTCACAGAGCGTACGCGTGCACGTGTGTGTGTGTGTGTGTGTGTGTTTTAGCACAAAGTAGGTGTGCTTATATCCTTGACTTCTCCTCTATCCCCAAGGCTTACCTTATGCCTTAGTGTCTGCTGCACTTACGGTTTTATAATTAAAAAATAACTAATGTTTTATAATAAAATATGCTCAATTTTTATATCCTTTTTTTTCAAAGATTGTATTTATTTATTTGACAGAGAGAGACACAGCGAGAGAGGGAACACGAGCAGGGGGAGTGGGACAGGGAGAAGCAGGCTTCCCGTGGAGCAGGGAGCCCGATGTGGGGCTCGATCCCAGAACCCTGGGATCATGATCTGAGCCGAAGGCAGACACTTAATGACTGAGCCACCCAGGTGCCCCTCAATTTTTACATCTTATCAGAATCTCCACATATTAACCAGGCTTCATCCAAATGGCCAGTCAGAATATCCTGTACTTATCTTGAATTACCTGCCTGTCCTCTGGGTCAAAGATGATGTTGGCAGCCTGGGGGAGCTCAAGCAGCCCACAGATCCCCTCCCTGATTTTAAAATATGAAGGTACCTGTAAAATATGGATTTCTGTCTTCTCTAGAGCATTGAATGATCTCTTGACACAGGATGAACTCTGCAGAGCAGGCCTGATCAGATAGAGGTGGGGCTGGATTGTTCTCCTGGCCAGCCCCTTGACTTGCTTTGCCTGCCTGGTCCCTGCAGGCACTGAGTGTGAGACCCTGTTTGGGGAATCTGATGTCCAGGTGCTCATCCATCATCCTAAGAATAGCCCCCACCCCAAGTGCTCCATTATTAGCCATCCCTTTGTAACCCCCAAGGTCATTCCCATCTCAGAATCAATTTTCTGATTCTGTGATTTGATGAGAAAATTTGTCAGCGACAAACGTTCTTATTTTCTTCACCGAAACCTAATCTGTACCATAGAACACATTTCTGCATGTGGATACCAAGGAGCACATTTCTGAAACACTGTTTCTGTGCAGGAGGGGATTTGGCTAACAGAGTCTCCAAGTACCTGTTTGCATGACAGCTGCGTACATAACTAAGAGGATTTTCTTGATTTGGGCAGCCAATCTCACCAGGCCCTCCGGGATATTTTGTTTTCTAATGGGGTTAGCTATTATATAACCAGAAAAATCCTTGTTAACATTTCTTTTTGTCCAATGGGTTTCCAAAGTCGATTATGGCTTATTTGAAGCAGGAAAACAAACAGGAATGGACAGGCAGTAAACATTTTCCAGCTGTGTGCACACTACCCCACTTTCTCTTTCCGCTTCCCCTTGAACAGCCTAATATGTCATGGGGGCAGTTGTTAGCTTGCACCCTTTGACGGGGCAAGTACCATTCATTTCAGGGCCCTGAGAAGCTATTTATTATTGAAATCCACATAGTAGATACTCAGTAAATATTGACTGATGCAGCCTTCTTCGTGTCAACTCATACTGCACTGAGTAGCATTTCTGCTTTTAGATACGGACCATCTTTGAAAGGCCTCGTGTATAGACTGAATGTTTGTGTTATCCCAAAATTCAGTGTTGAAAGCTAATCCCCATTGTGATGATGTTTGGAGGTGGGGCCTTTGGGGTATAATTAGGTCATGAGCAGGAAGCCCTGGTGAATGGGATTGATGCTGTCATAGGAAGGCCCTAGAGAGCTCCTAGCCCCCTTCTACCATGTAGTACAGTGGAAAGATGGCCATCTGTGAAACAGGAAGCCAGTCCTCACTAGACTCCAAATCTGTTGGCACCTCAGTCTTGGACTTTCCAGCCTCCAGAACTCTGAGAAATAAATGTTTGTTGTTTACAGGCCACCCTGTGGTGTTTTGTTATAGCTGGATATAACTAAGACAGCCTATAAAAGCTGGATTAGATCCTTATGTTTCTATCCAGTGATAACTTTTCCTTCTCTAAATAAACTTCTCCATTCTCCACCACATAATTAAGGTAATGATTAGTGTCACTCTGGGTCATACAGACCTGTTTCAATTCTTGCTCCACCACATTCTTCCTGCCTGGGGCAAGTTACTTTCCCTCTGCAACCTTTGTATGATAGTATTCAAATATGGACAATAATGCCTACTTCTAAAAGTTGCGACAAATAAAAATGTCACAATTACATGTCACATGTGACATACTTAGCACAGTAGCTGAGGTAAAATATTCATCATTGTCATTACTATACTTAATGCTACAGCTGCTGATATTGTTATTAAATGTGTATGAAATTCACTGATGGGATGAGTTCAACTTCCTAGGACCTAGCTGAGAATATTAAAAAAGAATCAAAAGGTTTTGTGGTAGTCAAAACAAATGCCTCAGAATTTATATACTAAATTGCACTCTATTTTTTGGAGAGAACTCTACTTCTCATTCATAATTAGTTTACTTCTGTCTTGGACATGTTGTTAATCAACTTGGTTGTAAAGTTTCTAAGTTCATAGCAATCCAGTAAGGGAAATCTTGTATGGATATAAATAATTGTTAATTATGGTACTAACAGGGTCAACCAAATAAATTAGAAGAAGGACAGGAAAATTATATATACTCAGCAATTGATAGTTATAATGACTGTTCTAAATGTTCCTGGAAAAATGATGTTCAGATCATACCAGTGAAACTTTAAAGTATGTGATTCATTTTAGGAAAACAGTTAACCAAAATATTTTTCTTTAGTTTGCTTGATTGAATAGGTAGTTAATAGTTATCTGGAAAAAAATAACTGATTTGGAATATTTTGGTTTTGTTCTTATAGGAATAGAAATATTGGAAATTATAGTAATATATATTATTAAATTTTCTGGGTCCATGAGAAAATATATTCTCTGAGATATGTTAAATAATTCCCTCTAGGAATTTTATCCTAAGATCAATAAATTTCACATACGTACAGACTCAGTGTAATACTATGCATATAATATTTTATAAACAAATGTAGAACTGAAAATTTTGAATAAGCAATTGGGCAAAAATAAATAATTGAGTAATTTTTTAAACAAATTATAATTATCACTGTGTAGATTATATGTTAGCATATGATATATATTTTTTAAAAGATCATTTGTTTAAGCAAAAATAAAAGCAAAACTCTTCTTATAATCACAAAAATTTCAAACTGGAAGGATTCAAAGTGTTTTAGTTCAGCCCTCCTTTTAAGACAAGAGTCCCCTGTATAAGCTCCCTATATAGCTGGCCAGGACATGAAACAGTTTGGACACTGGATATGAGAGTCACACTGTCTCAGTGCATGTTCCACTGTACCACTTATAGTCTGTGTGACCTTGAGATAGTCACTTAACTTGTCTGTCTCATTTGCTTCATCTAAGTTAAGAGGGGTACATGAGTGAGTGATAATGATAATAGCTACTCATAGAGATTATTATCTTGAAAATTATATGAGTTAACACATGCAAAGCACTTACAACAGGGTCTAGAATATAAGTGCCAGTAAATTGTTGTGTTTAGTGCTTTATACTATAATCTTTTAAATTAGGAGTTGCACTGAATGAAATAGAAACTCGAGAGTGTTTGTGATGTGGTTTGTGGGTGTTACATGCTAGGTGATGTGTGTGAACTGATCTGAGTAGAACCCTCACATCTCAATGCTTGGGATAGTTTTGATGTCACTAGTCATTTTCATGGTTACTAGCTCAAGGGAGAAGTAGACCTAGGGAGTCACCATTATCACTTGAGAGCAGAGCTGTGCTAACTGTTGCTGAATGTTGTGCTCTCCCAAGTGCATTTAGTCCCAAGGCACTGTGTCTCTCACCCCCATTCAGCAGCATGATTCACAGCTACCTGGTGTGCCACATTGGAGTGAACTCCCATGGTAGCTACGTGGTGAGTTAGGCAGGAGTAGGGGAGGGCAGAAAAGACAGGATTGATGCCTAGAGGTATGGCTAGATCCATGATTAGCTAAACTGTTTGTCAAGTGGGCAATGTATCTCAAATGAGCACCCTGGACTAGAGTGATGAGGACTTTGCCTATGGAGAGATTGGTATCAAAATAGCAGGCAAGATGGGTGTTGGCAGAAAGGATGTGAAGTCAGCACCAAGGATAGTTCCCTGGAAGCCTTCTGCAGCACGGGTCTTCTCAAAGCCGTGACAGCCTCCCAGACAAACCCTCCTTTGATTTAAAATGTCTGGGCCTAAAAATAGAATCTAATAAGGCAAGTTTAAATGCCTTTAAGGAAAGCTGCATCTTTTTTCCTCCGAAGAGGTTGTCATGTTTTTTTTCAGGATAGCAGCAGAATATCCTTCAGGTTGAAAGGCAGTTGGTTTTCTGAAATCTTGAACTCTTTGTCATACTTATCTTTTTCTGTAATGCCTCCTCTTTTTCTCAAGGCAGGGGAAGTTTCTGGAAAGTGAGTCGGCAATGACTCCTGACTGTATTCTTTAACAAAAATAGAACAGATGTAGTTGGCTGTGGTTTAAATGACCATGAGGAGGAAATGTGCTGTCATTACTGGGCAGACCCCAATGACCATCATTCCTAGAGTTTAAGAATGAACTTGGGTCTATTGTGGCTCCAGTGGAAATATTCCTAACAGACACGGCTAGGAAATCCTCTGTTACCTTAATCCTGAACTACAGTTATTCGGGAAGTTCTGTATTGACTCCTCTTGGTCTTACCTTTTTTAGGCCTACTCCTTGCTAACATTTAGTGGGGTGTTCATACCATAATTATAACAAAGTGTCAGGTTCTCCTTTAAAACAGCATCCAGCAGGGTTTACTGACAATGTGTCATACCTCTCACAGACACTGAAACACTCAGAAATTTGAAGTAATACCTTGTTCACCACCTCTGCACATATTCTTTCTAACATATGGTCATGTTTCATTGATTGACATGATCTTTGTTTTCTGGTTCTGGAAACATACAAACTATAAGTCTTTGCTCTCTCAAAAATCATGATTAGCCTTGAAAGGAAAACAAGGGAAAATAAACATATATCAAATAGATGATATGCTGGCTAATTAAGAGCTTTATGCTATAGATAGCCAGCATTCAGTTATTTTTGGAGATACAGACGCTGAGAAACATTTTTACCCAATGTAGAAAAATGCTTTGGATATTGGCCTGTTTTTAAATCTTCTTGCTACATCATAGTTCAACCACAAAAGGCAGTGGGAGGAATAAGTTGGAGAAAATTGGATGGTAATAAGGATGGTAAAGTGAAGGGAGAGAACTCATTTTCTTTGTCCCTTTCTCTAGGGTGGTAATTGGACTAATTCACCTGGTATTATCATTCTTTGCAAAACACCTAAAAGCATAGTCAGAAATAGGCAAGTAGAAGACTTGGTTATCTTTTCAGATCCATCACCATCTTTTCTGTGGCATGTAGTCAAATACATTATCACTCCAGGAAGATGTGCACTGGATCTATTTGTCCCATGGTATGTGCAGCTAGGCACACATACTAAACAGCTGTACCTGGCAATGGGGAATGAGTTATAAAATCCAAGGAAATGTATCATAAAATGTTTCCTCATAAATGAACAAAACTGCTTTTAATGTACAGTTGATACATAAGAAGATGGAGAAAACAGGTTGTTTTTATTTTTTTATGAGCACAAGCAAAAAAGCCACTCATTTTTGCTACTGTATTTCTAAATAGCATATAATGATAGAATGATTATGTAGTAAATCATGTTAATTACTTTCTTCCACAGCTGTTGTTTTCAACATTGGGAAATTATAATTGTTTAAAATAAGTGTGTAACTTTCTTCCACATTTGCTGTGCTAAATACAAGTAAATTAGTTTTTCAACATCTTTAAAAAATGTTTTGTTTATCCTTAGTAAAAGATAAGTTAACTCTAAATTTTCAGAATTAAATAAAATGCCATAGTTTATATTTGCTTATTAAGATCTATTATTTTATTGCATAATGAGCACTATATATTTAGATAGCCCTATGAGGTATGAGTATAACTTCCCTTTGAATTATTTTATTTTGATACCATATGCAGGTCCAGTGGTTATCATCCTTAGCTTATATTCTACTGAAACATATATAAAGGGAAGGTGTGTTTTTATATGACTTATTTATTTCAAATTTGTGTTGTAAATGAAGACATTCACTAATTTCTCTTTTGTGTAAGTTACTTCTGAGAGTCCTTTGAACTTGCTATGAAAGAGCTTGTACTATATTTGCAAAATTAGTCCCAAATATGCATGGAAGAGCTATGAAGTACTTGTACTATATCTGCAAAAGTAATTGCAAATATGCATTGAAGAGCCATGAAGTACAAGCAATTCTGTTTGGGTCATAGATCTTTACACTCTGTGATTAGATATCCTTCATGCTCTCATATAGTTTACAGTTATATCAGTGAGAAGCAATTAATACATCTATATATGTCTCAAATATAAAAGCTGCACACTGAATATATCAAAGAGAGCTAATCCTCAGTATAAGATCTGCATTGGAACAAAGTTCCTTGCTGATTATAAAAAAGATGGTTTGCAACCAAACCTTATAATTAAAGGAGAAACAAAGAAATGGGTATAAGATGAAGAAATGTAAATAAATTACAATAGTATATATATATATATTTGAGAAAAATATCCATATGTCTAGGAGACTTTCACTGGCCAGAGTCAATATGGGGAAAACTATAGAGTTTTCCTTGTTTGAATAAAGAGGATATACTTTAACACTTGGCCCTAATGCTGGTAATCTATTACCCTGTAAGAAATTACTTCAAAACTGTACCTTAAAACCTCACACACATTCACAATTTCTGTGAGTCTGGAATCTGGGCATGGCTTAGCTGCATCCTGTGCTGCAGGGTCTCCCACAAGCTGTACTGAAGGCATCTGCTGGAGTTGCCTTCACCTCCAGGGACTACTGGGGACAGACTCTCTTCCAAGGGCACTTGGTATTGATAGGATTCACTTTCTTGCTGCAGCTTGCCTTTGGCAGCTCTCAGTTCCTTGCCACATGGGCCTTTCCATCATGGCAGCTTGCTTCATCAAAGCATGCAAGTAGAGAAGGCAATACAGAGACTTTGCCAGTAGGGTGGAAGTCACGAACTTCTGTAACATAATCCCAGAAGTGAAATCCTGTTGAGTTGGCTGTATGTTGTTGGTTAGAAGCAAGTCACTAAATCCAGCCTATCCTTAAGGGAAATAGACATCATCCTCATATAGATAACAGGAGTCAGGGATCATTGGGGATCATCTCAGAAGTATGCATACCATTGCCTTTTATTTTGCTCAAGAACTAAAATTTGCATAACAGCAAATGAAATCCATGGATAAGTATCATGTGCATGTGTGCATGTACATATACATACACACATATGTGTTTAGATGTATACATATACACATATATGTGTATATATATATAGACACATTCATAAATAGAAATATATTAGACAAATTTTTCATCAAGGCTTTAGATATAAACATTCTAGAATATATTCAACCCCATGAAAAATCTGAAGTAGGAAAAAGAATACCTTTTTTCTTTCCTCTTCCCCTTCTAGGGATCTCTTTGTTCATTTCTGAGCTTCCCTTGTCTGTAGACCCACTATATCCAATTTCTTCCTCCTGTTCCTCAGATTCACTCCCTCTAAGGAACCCAGATTTCTAGGCATCAGATATGTCCATGCTTCTTTCCAGTAAAATCTCTGCATCCTATGACCTATTTCTTCTTTAGGGGCATTGCTTTCTTAAATGTTAAAATGCATAATGCATCAAAAATATTCGCTCCTGTCATGGCTAGCTGATCTTTTTTCCCTCACAAGTAGCAGAAGGCTGATCTGAACTGTTTATTTCATGAGGACCTTGTTAAGGGAGTGTGTTGGCTGGAGATCTAATGTGTGCTCTAAGGTAGATGGGGAGGTTATTTTGGCATATGCACCATTACCAAGAGTAGGCAGTCATTGACATTGCCTATCCAGGTACAATCGGCATGGTTTTTTGACATCATGACTCTACCATTTTCCACACTCGCATCCTTGTTATTTGCACTCTCTCCTTGGAATAGCCTTCCTCCCTTGTCTGTTTGCTGAATGCCTCTCCACCTTTTACAACCCCACTCAGATTTTACCTTTGGCGGTGATGATGTCCCTGACCCCTTCAGGCAGAATTATTCATACAGCCTAGCTTGTGCTTTGTACATTATTGCATGCAGCTCACCACATTGTATTTATCTGAAACACGTTCTACTCTCTCAAGATTTTGGTTTTCAAAGGGCAGAACGCTTTTAATAGAATTAAATTAAATTAAAAAAACAAACTCACACTGTCCTAGGCTCCCAACTAGCTTCCCTTCTTAAAATTCTTCTGTGGGATCTCACCCAAGCCCATGCAGTCCCTTCTGGCTTTTCTTCATCTCTATTCATTTGTATAGTTATTTCTGAGTCCTGTTGACTCCTGAAAGTGTCTCTTGTACATATTTCTTTATTTTTCTTCTCCTGTTTCCTACTGTAATCTCCACCCAGCTTATCCCCTGTCTGGACCAAGTGGTCCTTATTCTCTAGCTGACCACCACAAGACTCAGCTCCCACAAACACCTCTTTGGTTAAGTAGTTTTCTTCTCTAAAACACTCATTGTTTCTCATCTGGCTGTAGGATCAAGGCCAAACCCTGTAGCTTATCATTAATGTTCTTTATGTTGTGTTTCTTAGCAACCTTCCTACCTTCAGTTGAACAAAAATGGACTCACTCAAAGTCTTCTTTGATTGCTCCAATGTCTTGGCCAGTGCTAAATATGCGCTAAGTGACTAATAAATATTTGTTGAATTAACAAATGACCTCAGTTATAATTAGCCAGGATGTAACATTTATTGAGCAACTCTTTTATGACAGACAAATTTTAGTATGAGGAAACAAACGCAGGAACTCCTCATTCACCTAAGGCCACATGACTGGTTAGGGACAGAGCCAGGACAAGAATGCAGGTGGCAGACATCTAGCCCAGCTCCCTTAGCAGTGCGCAGGGTCTAACCCAGGCAGGCATTTTCAACTTCACTAAAAAAAAGGTAAACCTGGAGATGGAAGTGGAGGATTTGTTTTTGATAGTAATTATCACACATTTCAGAGATGATTACATTTTTACCCTTACTCCATTGTGATTTTATCTACAATTATCTGTGTTTTCGAATGATAAGCTTCCTTCTTTTGTGTGTTGTGAGTTTGGGCATCTTTCCCAACTATTTGAGTATGATTAGGTACAGCCAGTGTACCCTGGAGTTGAGTCTAGTGTTCCTGTCACACTGTGGGGTGCCTCCTGCTCAATCTTGTGTGGCTTCATCACTCTTTTCTAGGGATGCAAGGTCAAGGAATAATCAGAGTCAAGGGCTGAATTTTTGGAGGACTCTTTTCCAGAACTTAATTAAGAAGCTTTAATTAAGATGTAAAACAGTGTGAAAGGAGAGACAAAGTCACACACAGGTCAGGCCCTGGCATTCAGAGCAGGAGAAGTTTGCTTCAACTGTAGTGTCTTCTGCTGGTACGGCCTCTGGCTGCTCTGATTCTCCCGCACTTCTGGCCTGTGCCCTCTCCTTTTCTTCTTTGTCTTTTCTATCAAATTATCCTATTGTATGGAAGGAAAAATAACTTCCCTCTGCCCTTCTGTAATAAAGTTCTTGTATAAAAGAAAGATTGATAAGAGAAAAATGAATGGAAGTTTATTAACATGTATACCCAAGTCTACATGGGAGATACTCAGGGAAAATGAGTAACACAAAGAGGTGGCTTTAGAATTCAGGATTGAATATAATCTTACCAGGGAAAGGACAGGAGGGATGTAGGGATCTTAGGAGAGACTAAATGATTTTTAGAAAAGGTGAAGGGGGCACTTAGAAGAATAGATGGGAGGTGTGATAGTGTGATAAAGTTGGTCTGGGTGTGGGCTGCTAGTCTCCTCCCCTGCACTGAGAGTCAGTCTCCTGTGGCTGATGAGACTCCCATGCAGGGAACTGATGACAATTGAGTTGCTTCTAGAAGATCTGTCTTTAGGCAGATAAGAGGAGTTCAAGAAAACTTATTCCTGAATTTGCCATTTTTCAAGTGCCTACAGCTCAGAATAATCAGTATACCAAAGTGTTATAACTTGGGGTGGCGCATCTTGAGTTCTTACAGTTATAAACTGTGGTGGCATATTCTGCTACCTTTCACTATCAGTTAATGTTTGCTTCAGAATAATACGGTAAACTACTCACAGTGAGTTGAAATAATAAAAATAAATGGGAACTGCAACATATTGAGTGACTTCTGTATACCAGGCACTCTACTATGTGGTTTCCTTGTAGGGTTTCCACTCTGAATTGCAACTCAATAAGCTATCCCTATTTTATACTTGCTAAAAAGGAAGTTAAGCAAATTCCATGGTATCATACAGCATAGTAGAAAAGTAGAAGAAATAAGATCACACCTCAGGTTTATCTTCATTCCTATGGCTAGGCCCATTTCCTTCATTAATATGTTTTCCTTCCAAGAGTCTTTGCATTTTAGTAGGCAACAATTTAAGCTTATAAGTGAAACTTTCATGGGTGACTTCTGAAAATCAATCAGGCTAGAGAGTTGGAAGCCTTTTAGATAGCCTCCACTCCTCATATTTCGTAGGATTCCTGTGTGGTTTGGTATAATGCCAACCATGAGCTGGTTTCTTTTTAAGATAAAATTTCCCTTCAGTTGCTAGAGCTGAAGATTTGTGTTCTTCTTGTCTCTGAATACCCACAAAAAAGCAACTGGAAAAGAGCCTTAGGAGCCTATCTTTCAAGGGCTTTTCTAACTGTTCTAGACCCCAGAGCAAATGATAACATGCTAATGGGAACATGAGCAACAGGAGCACTGGTACAGTTCTAAGTGATTTATATCCTTTAAGCTCTTGTCATCTTCACATCTTCTATTAGATGTGGTATCTGTTTTGTCCTAGAGGTGAGGACACAGAGATGCTCAGCTATTAAATCTAGCAGAGGTAGAAATCTGGCTTTCGGGAACCAGAGATAGTAGTACTAGCCATTTTGCACTTCTGCCTCTTCATCATGATCTTTATGCAAATAATGTGTTGTCTCTTGAGGAAGATAATACCTTAATAGCCAACATGCAGATAGTCTGATGGATGAGGCTTACCTCTAAAACAAAATGAGAACAGGGCAGTGTGCTCACAAGACCTCAGGCTTCTTCTTTGTGGCTTCCTAAGTCAACCTGATTGGTAGCCACTGTCTGAGTAGGGGGATCCTGTGCTCTCCCAGGTGACATGGGGGGAATGAAAGTTAGATGACCACATTCTGTCTGGGCTGGGATATCAGCAGGACACACACCCAGGACAATTGCGGGGAACACTGGAAGATAAGACTTGAGTGATAGAATGGTGTTGCGGACAACAAATGCTTGAGGAGTTGCTAGGTTGAAAAGATCAGCAAGATATGAGAGGTCAAGGAGAGCAACCTGCAGAGCTTGGACTTGAGTCACAGGACTCAGGGAGGTTTGAAAAGACTCTCCATCTTGCCCTTTCTTGCTGTTCCTTAAGAGCTTTGATTTGCTGTTCTTTCATTTTTTTTAGCCATCTTGGATGACCCCGAGAAATTAAGTGGTAGGTGACAAGTAGTACCCGTTGCAAAGCATGATTTTGATTATAAAGTTATGTTCTGGAGCTTTGCTTCAGCCCATGAAGCTTTTTTCAGTCTTATTGCTCCTATAATGTGGAGACAAGGGGAGGGAGGAGGGGAGAAACTTGTACAAAAAAGTCCTGGAGCATGAGGATTTGTCAGTGGAATGATTCTACAGTCTAGTAAAATGAGGAAGATTTAAGCTATTCGAAAAGACTTTTCTTTAGAATCTGCAGGCAAGAATGCTGTGCCTTTCTCTGTTCATTACTAATCGGGCAGCTTCAGCAATGTTTCCATTCCAAAAAAAGGAGAATTACTGGGGTTTGAATAATGGTAATCATGGCATATTTCACATTTTGAAGTTTGAATAACTCACCTGAACTTAATTGCAAAATGAAATACTGTATTTGTGCATAGCCCTCTGGTTCTACATTAGGAAAGGAAATGTATATTACACTTCCAAACACTGACCCTGCTTTGGTTTTAGGAATTTCCATAATGAATCTGAATACCCAAAGAATGTGAAATGCCAGAAGAATGCTCAAATGCCTTGAAGGTGGTGAGGATTAATGGAAATGATTGCCTTCAGAAAACATGGGGAGGAAAAAAATATATAAATAGGTTTTGACATCAGACATTAGCAGATGGTTTTATATAGGCACGACAGTATTGTCTTAGCACTTTGTTAATAAAAATTCTGCAGACATTGTTCATATTCTGTTTGTCAGGAAATGATCATATAAATAAAAATGGAAGATTGGTGTGGAAAGAATATAAATATTGAACACATTTCACGCTTGCATATCAATCAGTTAACAATGGGGTAGTTTCCTTGCCCTTTGTCATTATTCAATGCAAATTTATGAAATGGAAAAGGCATTATAAATTTGTTATGTCATTCGATTACATATTAAAAGGTGTTTTCATTTGAGTTGCAATCCATAAATATTGCATTACTGTACCTCCTAGTTTCCCGTCAAAATACATTTTCCTAGTTAGGCTAGCAGATGCCTTCTCTGTGAAGCTGATCACCCTGGATGTGGCCATTAGTTCTGTTCTGTTGTCCAGAGTCAGCTATCCTTTTCCTGAACCTTCCAGATGCATACTTCTAAGAAATGTAATAAAATCCTTCCTTATACTGAATGTTGTTAGCAACATGTCCAGACTTGGAAAAACTCCTCTTGTTTTATTATGATTCATTTTGGATAGTGGTCAGACCACATTTTCTTCTATAGCATTAAGACTATTTAATTAAGAATTCCAAAAGACCAGTTTTTTATATTATATTATATTTAGACAAAGAACATGCCAAACCTCTGGGGAAGGCTGCTAAATTATTTCTTAATACAGAAGGCCTGTGAAGATTTGTTTCCATCAGATTTTGGGTGAAATGTACCATCTGTTCAGCTAAAGAGCTTCTGTTATCAACGTAGGTAGAAATAGGACCATCTTTGTTTTCATCAGCTTTTTGTATCCGTGTGGCTATATTTCCAACTTTCCCAAATCCATTCTAAATCATCAGATTTCATGTGATAGTGACTCTCTTACCTCCCACATACTAAGGTCTCTTGTGTATAGGCCTGGGCCTTGAGGTAATTGACATCAGTCTGGCCACTGAACAGATGTTTTGGGTTTATCTGGTTTTATTGGTTGGCATGGGACCACTGCTTTCACTTTTGTGTGAATTTTTGTAAATTCAAGAGCAAATTTTATTTTCTTCCTTTTTCTTTTCTTTCTCCCAACTTTCTTCCCCATTTCCTTTGTTTGTTCCCTGTCTCTGAACCAAACCAAACACAGGGACCCAAATATTCCAGGCTGTTTTCACCCTTTGTACACACTATTCCCTCTTTCTGGGCATGTTTTTTCAAGTTTTTCCATTGGCTAATCCTCCTTTACCTCTATAGGCTTCCCCCAAACAGTGTCAGTTCTTTAAAATTTCTCTGTAAAGTACCTTCCTCGCCCACTGCTGGGTAGCTCACCTCTCTGCACTCTGTTTTCTCATGGTATGCAACCTGGACCATCGTTTGTGTTGACACACTTGTTCATGCCCCCATGAAATAGTAGTAAGTTCCTTTCGAGTAGAGACTGGGTCTTTTATCTTAGTGTTCTTTGCACTCAGCAGTGTTAACACCCAATAATTACTGGATTGATGGATGGATGGGTGGATTGTGTTTAGATGGAAATAAAAGTAACTGTCCCTTGCTCTGAGAAATGAAGTATATTAGACATGCTCACTGTCCTATCGGAGCTTTACAATTTAATTGCGAAACTTAAATATATATACAGACTTATGAGAGGAGGCAATATATGCTAAGTCCAACATAAAGGGGAAAAAGATAAAGGACTATAGAGAAATACAACAAACAGATCAAAGCCCCAGTGGACAAGGAATGGTTTGAGGAGGAGGTGACATTTGAGTTCTTCCGTAAGTTTTATTTCTCTTTACTCTTCTTCCTGCTACTACCAGAAGGAGCCAAGGAAACAAAAAGACTCCAGGAGAAAAAGAGTCATTTTTTTAATATGGTCAAAAGTAGCAACTCTAGAGTAAGTCTTCCTTATTTCAAATTCTTCCCTGCTTAGTAGCTCTGTGACCTTGACCACATTCCTTAGGCACTTCAAACAATAGGTTTTTCTTTCATCAAAAGGTGATTAAGCTGAGTTATCATAAGAAAACAAAGGGAGAGAGAAAGAGGTAATTTATGTAGCATTCTTACCATGATGGATGGTATACAGTAAGTGTACAATAAGTATTTTCATTATTATTGTTGTCATTATCAAAGGCCTTTCTCATGAGGTGTATCTGTTTTTAAGTGTACTCATTTAGTATGCCTTATTACATAAAGCAAAACCTGCTGTGAAAAGTAACTGTGCAACAAAAATCCTTTTAATATATTTATTAGACTGAACTGTATAAAACTCATTTTATAGATCAAAAGTGGTTAAATATCAGCAGTTTCATATGGTTCAACTTTATTATATGTGTGTGTGTGTATATGTATACACACATTTACACATTTAGAATCTTGCCTATAAATCAGAAAGTCTTGAAATGGAAAAATTACACATGAGAAAAGTTTGTGATCTCATGATCCACTAATTTCAAGCAATAGTCACAATGAAACTGTAGTTTGGTAAAGAGATTTGAGAGGTTCAGTGGAGTACAATATTAAATATTGAATAGGTAAGGTTTCAATTGCAGTAAGACCTTCATACCCAGACCTTAATATCTAGTCTAGGTCGTAAACATGGTCAATAACTCATTCCCATGTTTTCTTGGTTTTCACAATTTGCCAAACCAGAGATTTAAGCCTAGCATAGAGAATACAGTTCAAATAAAAGTTACGTGGCACTGTGATGTGCCACGGAGACAGCACACCTGCTGAGATGCAAACATTGGAAGAGTCTGATGACCTATATAGGTTAGGTTCAGAATGTTACAGGAATCCATTTGTATATGTGGATTTCCAGTGACATTTGAACTGATTCTTAAAGGATTTGAAGAGCTTTGTTGGGGGTAGTGGGGAGTTACATTATAGAAGGGAATATAATAAGAAGTAGGTCTGGAAGCTAGAAAGCAAGGGATATATTGCAAGAATGAATTCCACATGGCCAGGAATGACTGCACATATGGTATGTGAGGAGGAAAAGGAGGGAAATAAGGCCAGAGGAAGAGGGAGGTATTTCAAATGTCTTGCTTCGTGGTTCGCTCATTGTCCTGTAGGCAGGAAAGAGGAGTGCGTGCAAGGTTTTCAACTAAATTACTGAAACAGTAAGAATGATTGTTTGAAGAAGCTTCACCATCCCCATCGAATGGCAGGTGGGGATGGTGAAGTGCCTAACTAGACAGGAGAACTAGTTAGAAGCCTTTCAGAGAAGTTTAAGAACAGGAAATGAAGCCTAGTCTAGGCAGGGACATTGGTCAAGGAAAGAGGAGGACATCGAAAAGGAGGAATTGGCAGCACTTGGGAGGTGGTGGGAAGGAGTTGAAAAGAGGCTGCAGACCTTTCATCCCAAGTGACTAGGGATGATGATATGAGTATCAGTCAGGAAAAGAGACCTGTCAATCTACTTGCAGTGCAGAGGGATTTAATTCACAGAAGTACTTGCCTGCAAGACAAACAGAAGCTTCAAGGAGCAAAAGTCAGGGTGCCTCTACTAGCTCTCAAGGTCAAGCTGGGCTTGTGGTCCAGTTAGGAGGTTGCTGAGGCTGTGAAAGGTGGAGAGACGGTGTGAACTGCAGCAGCTGTGCAGCCTGGAGACAGGTGACAGAAGGGAGCGCAGAGTCCAGCCAACTGTGGCAGACCCAGGCGGTCTGTGCCACCATTGGCCCGGGAGGAAAAACATATGCTGCCTTTCATCTTCCAAAATATTGTGAGTGCATCTCATTCACAAAGCCAGAAAGCTGGCAATAGAGTCTGGGAAGATGCAGTTCCCAGGCTTCCTGCTGTTAAGCCAGCAGGGAAAGCATGAGAGAGGCTGGCTGGCAAGGCTGCCCAGGGCCCGAGAGAGAAGACAGGACAGGGCAGAGAGTCTAGGGAAGATGCGGTGGCTGGCAAATGTGCATTAGGTTCTGGCGGGGCATTGAGTTGAGCATGTCTGGTAGGCTCTTGGAGAGCCGGATATCGGCTTGGAGATTTAGATTTGAAAGTCTGAAGCAAAGGAGGTATAGATGAGATTGGAGAGAAAGATGGACGCAGAGAGAGGTAGGCGAGAGAGGGAGAGAAGACTGAGATCATGGCCATGAGGTGTGGCGATCTTTGGTGATGGAAGAGGGAGATGCCAGTAGGAAGCAGAGAAGTGTTCACAGAGGAAGGAAGGGCACCTGAACAATGTAGTCAGGAAGGTAATGGAAATGAAACTTTGAGAAGGAAGAGATGGCCAAGACAGGCAAATTGCTCAACCCAAAAGACTCTGAAAGGAGTATTAAATGTGATGATATCAGGTCCACCGAGGATGAGAAACCACCCTGAGCATGGTGGTCAGGACAAAAGTCAGATTAAAGGCAGTTGTTGAGGTGGATTTGGTGGGGAAAAATGTGAAAGCAGAATAGATAAACTACAGGTGGTAAAGGGTAGAGAGAAAAGACGATGGATAAATTGCAAAAGGAGAGTGAGGACAAAAGAAATTTCCATTTGGAGAACGTTTATGTTAAGTTGTTGACATTTGATGAAAATAGGAGCTCTTGGAACGAGAGACATAACAGCTGCCAAAAGGGCAGATTGAGAGCAAAGGTCCAGGAGACGTGGAGAAGGATGGAATCCAGGGTTCTGGTAGTAGCCAAGGCAGAAAGGGCTCAGAAGCCTCCACGTCTGTAAATTTTCTAATTGGCATTGCCATTGAGATGATCATGAGCATATTGAATTCCCCCAGAGAGTACGGTGTTTTAAAGCAAAGACAACAGCAATGTTTTTCAGAGAATGATAATCATCCAATCTATCTATGTAGAAAATCTGGAAATAAGCACCACTAAAAACACAACCAGTCAGTGCGGTACAAATTTCCTCCTGTATTGAGGTGCTTCCTGCCCCAAATAGCTACACTTATTAACTGTTGGTGATAATGACAACTTTCTGTTGCAGGCTGTGGTTGTGGGCCACACTCATACATAAAAAGAGCATTGACATTTGATTTACGTAACTTTACTGATCAGTTTCTTGGCTGTAGAAAAACTGTGATATCATTTTAGAGCCCCTATTATAGCCTAACAAGAGAGAGATAATTAAGTCCTAGGGGACCCATGTTCTAGCGGGTATAGCAGAAGGGGTCCTTTCCCTCCCCTTCCCAATCTGGGAGAAGTCTCTGCACTTCACAATTAAGCGTGCTCCTCTTCTTTGTCTGGGGGAGGCAAGGATGATTGGAGGAAAGTTGAATGTGCTGCTTATTACTTGGTTTTTGACATTTGTTTAGTGTAGGTTTATAGTCTGCCAATATGACAGTAAAACCACTTGGATGGACAGGAAGCCAAGGTCCTCGTGGTTTCTTGTGTTTGTGTGGAGGGAGCAGGAAAAGGACTTTGACCATAGATCTGAACATTTCAAGGCAGCACAGCTTTAAGATAAAGACAGTTAACATTGTATATAATCTATACATAGTACCGTGGTATTTTCTAGTAGTTAAATCAGCGTAGTACACAGATGACCCTTGAACAGCAGGGATTTGAACTGCACGGGTCCACTTATACGTGGATTTTTTTGTTTGTTTTTTGATACAGTACAGTACTGTAAATGTATTTTCTCTTCCTTATGATTTTCTTTTTTTTTTTAAATATTTATTTATTTGAGAGAGAGAGAGAGAGCACATGAGAGGGGGAAGGGTCAGAGGGAGAAGCAGACTCCCCGCCGAGCAGGGAGCCCGATGCGGGACTCGATCCCGGGACTCCAGGATCATGACCTGAGCCGAAGGCAGTCGCTTAACCAAATGAGCCACCCAGGCGCCCCCTTATGATTTTCTTAATAACATTCTTTTCTCTAGCTTACTTTATTGTAAGAATATAGTATATAATACATATACAAAATGTGTTAATTGACTGTTTTTGTGATTGCTAAGGCTTTCAATCAACTGTAGGCTATTAGTAGTTAAGTTACGCAGAATCCAAAGTTATACGTGGATTCTCAAGTGTGGCCGGGGGGTGGGGGTGTTGGTGCTCCTAGACCATGCGTTGTTCAAGGGTGAATTGTATTATCGCTCATCAATTACATTTCAAAAATCTTATCACTTGGCAGATTTTGAGTGTTTATCTTTGCTTAGTTTCTGTTATTTTTTTTTTTCTTTTACACTAAATCTGTAAAGTGTGCTCTTTCTGTGTGCTTTTACTTTTCAAAGAAAATTTATTTTTTGAAGTTAGTTTCAGTATATAGGTTCTCTGCCCTCTCCCCCCAAGTAACCTAGCTTTCATTTTGTACCATTGACAATTCAAGGATAAATGGACACTATTTTGGCCTAAAGTCACTGTATTTTTCAACATCTATTTCACTGGGCAGGAATGTGCAATAAAAGTGCTGTAGAAAAACTTGTATTCTATGATAAGGAATAGTTGAAGACAGTCGGCTTTTATTTAATGTCAACCTTGTGGCTGGGGAATTTTGCAGTTATTGGTATTAGTTTTATCAGAGCAGTTTCTTTTTCTTAGCAAGATATTCTGATATGGCCATTCTTTCTTTTCTCATAGATACTCCAGGCCAAGAAGGACATACTCTAAATACTGGAGGAAACCTAAATATCCCAAATTGTTGGGAGAAAAGACACATGTATAGGGAACGTAATGAGACAGGGGAAGTATTACCTAGAGACTCTGGTTGACATTGTTTGAAATGTAGTTAATAAACTTCTATGAATTAATGAAGGTAACTTTAAATGTATGTCATTCAGTTGGAAGAGCCTTAACTGACTTGGCTAACAATGATTTAAAATGCTTTGCATTTGATTAAAATGCCAACACCTATACAAGACTGAAATGGAGCACTCTTACTTTCAGTAGACCTCTAGACTAGTATGCATACACTTAAAGTATATTTCTCATTAAGAAAACCCACAATAAGAAATGTAAAATGACAAACCAAATCAGTAGTTGTGTTTGAAAATCCCTTCTCTGTCAAGCCAAATCCTATTCATTTCCCAAAGTTTAGCCTGGACCAACACGTCCAGAGAGCCTTTCTTAGCGTCTTACGTCTCTTTACCTCCATGGCATTTTCTTCTGGCACTGATTACACTGTAGGGTAAGTGGTGGTCTGTCTGTGTACCACACTTGGCAGTTTTTTTTTTTACTTGAGTTGCTAGTTAGAGCACAAAGCACATCATAAGCATGATTATCATATAAGGGAATAGATAAATGAATGAGGCAATAAATGAGTGAATGAATAAATGAATGAATAATTGTTCATATCACAGAAGGTGTTATTTTTAAGTTTTCTGCCATTGGAATTAAAATTAGTTTCATCTAAATATGATTTTCTCTCTATTTTTCAACACTGTATATTCCCCAAATGAGTAACTCCACAACTTAAGGAAGTTCCACCCACCAAGGATAAATTGATACTCCACTGCATGATTTGGGTAATAGGAAAAGACAAGAGGGGCGCCTGGGTGGCTCAGTCAGTTGAGCGTCTGACTCTTGTTTTCAGCTCAGGTCATGATCTCAGGGTTGTGTGATCAAGCCTTTTGTTGGGCTCCGTGCTCGTTGCAGAGTCTGCTTGAGATTCTCTCTCTCTCCCTCTCCCCCCCCTCACATACATGCTCACTCACTCTCTCTCTAAAATAAATAAATCTTAAAAAAAATAAAAATGAAAAAGATAAAGATATGAGATACACACTGGAGTCCCTAACAAGCTAACAAAATAGTTGTAAAACTAAGAAACCTGGACATGAAATGGTTTTTATGATATTTAACAGTGCCAGCTAGTATATAGGTAAGTGTTTTGGGAGGACATGAAAATACGACATAGATTCTCATAGGTTAATGTGCAAGAATATGCTCGTAAAATACACAGATTCCTGGCCTCCACTCCCAGAGATTCTGATTTACTGGGTCTCAGGTGGACCTGGGAATCTGAACTTCTAATGAGAACCCTTGGTGATTTCCTGCAGGAAGTCCCAGGGAAAATACTTTTCAGTGGACTAGGGAGAGACTTCTATGGGCCAGAGTTATCAGGAAAGCAGGAGGTGGGACTCAGGCTGGAGCCTGAAGGATGCTTGGATAGGCAAGGAGGGGAAGTAGTGAATCTCCTTTTTCTTATGGTAATTGGCAGAAACATCTCTATCCAAATACCAGATGATTATGATGATTGACAGAATGCATTTTTGTGACATCCCAGTGCCATGTTACTCTGGGAAGTAATATGGAAGGCATATTACTCTGATGCTTCCTTTTTTGTTTATTTTTAATCTAGCATAGAAGCAGATTTTAAATTGACTTCTTTCCCCCAGTTTTCACTTTTTACCTACTAAGTCTTGACAAGTTTCTAAAGTTCAGAGTTTCTAAGAATCAAACATGCCTGTTATTGCCATACCTTAAGTTGTGATGACATTTTAAACAAGGGCTATTGGGTGAAGAGTAGTGAAACATTAGATGTCTCCCTCCACTAACACCACTAGGAAACCATCTCTTCCATTTTCTTGCCAATAAAACTCAGAAGGTTACAAAAGTTTTGTGGACATGCAGGTTGTTTTTCCATGTTGATAGATATTTACTATAAAATAAGCTGCATCAAAAACATGACTAACCACTGTCATGCTGAAGCTTGATAGTGTGTTTTTCAAAGCAAAGCAGACTTTGAAGGCGTTTGTTTGAAGATTCCTTGATCAGAGGGAACACATTTGTGGGTCATTCAGAATGCTCAGAGAGACTAATTGCATAGGCTGGCAATCAATTTGGCATGAATGAAAGAAGAGTGACAATCAATATCTAGCTGGGAAGTGAGAGGAATTTCAATAGTGACAGCTCAGTTGCCCAGCAGAGGGAGATAAGTAGCACCCAGTAAGAAGAGACCAACAAGATGCTTCTTGTCTTTCTTGAGTTTGGGCACTGAGTCACCTAGAGACAACTTCGTATTGTATCATGATCAACACAGTTAACTTATTCTCCAAACCAGTATTGTCTGAAACATTGGGGAGAGGTGCTTTATCTCTCTACACTGTCTGAAAAAAGACAAGGTGGGTGCCTCTGTAAAGTCTTAACTTGCTTGGCCATTACTCCCAAGGAGCCTGTTCCCTGCCCTTCTCATGTCATTGCCAAAAGATCTCTGTTTCAAAGGGTCTTGACTTCTGAAAGAACTATCTTTAAAACCACAATAAAAACAAGCGCCAATGTATATAACATTTTACATTTTGTCTTAACATCTCTCTATGGTAAGGAGAGCTGGCATGAAATACCCGTTTTGCAGACAAGGACGCTGAAGCTCAGAAAATGTGATTTTTCCTAAGTTACATGGCTGGTAAGATTATCTGCTCCCAGACCTAACTCTGCCACTTTAGGGAATGCCAGGGACTGAGATATACTGACTATTATGCCACGAGAGTTGAGGTTGGGAGAGGATTTGATAACACTACTTCTCTGGGTGTGCTATGGTTTTGTAATATCTGCTTGCATAAGAGAAACCATTCTGAAATCTTGTGGATCAAACATCACAAGAAGTATGTGATTTAAAGAGCAAGCCCAGTGAAGAATGCCCTATTGGCCTTCATGAGGCTACAGAAGCCAGTTTTGTGGATTCATAATGTACTTCTTTGCCATGATTGAACCTTTTTGTCCAAAAAATTTAACCCTACAGTTTGATCCCAAATATAGCCAACTGTATTTTCCTGACCTTCTCTGACACACTCACAAAAAAAGGGGGGGTGGGGAAGAGATTGCTGCCAGTTACTTACTGTTCTGCCCTTGTACATTATTCATATCCGGTGTGACTGTTGGTTCGACCTCTCTGAGCTTTAATGACTTAACACTTGTCAAGGTCCAAAAAAAGAAAAAGGCTTTAAGGTGTGGGAAATGAGATCATGATCAACACAGTAGCTTATTCTCCAAACCAGTACTGTCTGAAACATTGGAGAGAGGTGCTTTATCTCTCAAATTCAAGATGAGTTTGTCAATGAGAACCAAGTCTAATCATTTCATTCAAATATTAATTTTCTGTGGGTCAAATCCCAAACAGATCCTGAAGCATGAGAGAATGGAGTATCATCCATTTGGTGTATATTTTGGGGGGTTATAAGTATCTGATGAGGAGATAGTTAAAACTGTAGAGAAAGATGTAACTTATCTGAAACATGGTGAACCTCATTTTGAATATCTAACATCATTATATTGCTGTATTTAAACTTTCAAGAGCCCAGTGAATATTAAGAAAGAAATCTTGATTGTCTGATCCACATTGTATTATCTTTTGACTAAGGTAAAATTATAAAATTCTCATTTTAAGAAATGGGAAAATGCTGTTCCAAGTTGTTATACTAGTTTTATAAAACAGAATAGCCTTTGATTAAAATCCAGTGACTATTCTCACATTATATTCAAATATTTTTTATTATTCATATCAACAGTGACCAAAAAGAATAAATATTGAGGGCCAATGATAAATTGAACTATCTGCTATCTTAAGAGTTCTCCAAACATTTGAATACTGAACTATAAAAATCTATCCCCCAAATAATACATTTATATTAAAAGTACTTATCCTGTCAATTCAAAGTCTTTTCTGAGCCATATCAGACTCAAAGAACATTCGTGCTTTGGACTACTCAAGAAAATTTTTAAAAAGAACTAAATCTGAGTTTATTTGTGAAAATTCATTATTTCAAAGAATTCTATTAGGACACGTTACAAGGATAGATTTAGAAGTTAAGTAGGTAAGCTCATGAGGCTGGGCATGGGTGGTTATGTGAATTGTTAACTATTTTGTAATAACAAAACATGGTCATCATAATAATTAACAATTATTGCATTAATTAAAACCTCTACTCCATTAAGGGAAGTGACCTGTTTTGTAGACCTCTTAGGGATTCTTGGGATATAGTGCAAACCCTGCCTTCAAAGTATTAACCAGGACAGTGGAAGGTACTGAGCTACACTTCTTTCTGGCACTCACTCACACATATAGGATTCTCCCTCTTTCTCTTTTTCTTTCTGGATGAGTGTGAACTCTGTAGTCACATGAATCCATAAATCCAACTCCATGTTCTACCACTGTTGAGCAAAAACACTTGAGGTTTGCTTGTTGACATTCAGGCGATTCCCTTCAACTCCACGTGGAGAATGGGACTTCCCTGAATGCATATCTCTGCTTCCTTGCCTTCTCCATGTCTGCCTCTCCCCATTCAGTGGGCTCCCTGTCCAGGATCAGCACCAGCCTGCCTACGGGAAAATTTATGGCTCTTTCTGCTCACATACACATGGCTCTGAGTGAATATGATGCAGTAATTCAAATTGGACTAGCACCTTTCGATCTATTTATGAATGGTGTAGCAGCCTCATGAGTGAATTAGAGCACTACGGTTTCTGGGCAACAGTATTATTCTTGCAAAATTTGTGCTGAATTAAAAATACATATCATCTAGGAAAGAAATAAGAGATTCTGGCCCTCCACATTTATCCAGAGTGAGCTTCGGTTTCAGGGCAGTTTTCAATTATCTTTGCTGTAGATTTACTGTCCCTAACCATCGCAGCGGGGATAAGCAGAGATCAGGTTAAGAACATCAAAGTCACAGCCGACCTGGGGATTGTCCCTGCTTACATGCTTAGATGTGCTAGCTTCTATGTGAGGAAACTCTCGTTTTCTGAGGAAACGAGTTGGTTCAGATGGGCGGAACCCTATACTAAACCAGCAAAGTTTCCACATGAACAGTTTCCTGTTAGAATTGAAAATTAGTAGGCTTTTCTCTCCACTCCAAAGCTTGAAGAAAGCTTTGCACTGCGGTTAAAATGGGGAGGTAGGATGGGTTGTTGAGCAAAGCAGTGGGAATGGAATGGGAGAAAGAAAATAAAAGCAAATGATATGGGAGGTCATGCAAAATATGTTTTTTTTTTTTTTTTTTTATTTTTTTTTTTTTTTTTTTTTAAAGATTTTATTTATTTATTTGAGACAGAGAGAATGAGAGAGAGAGAGCACATGAAAGGGGGGAGGGTCAGAGGGAGAAGCAGACTCCCTGCCAAGCAGGGAGCCCGATGCGGGACTCGATCCCGGGACTCCAGGATCATGACCTGAGCCGAAGGCAGTCGCTTAACCAACTGAGCCACCCAGGCGCCCCAAAATATGTTTTTCATTAAGATAATTCTATCCTTTCTGCCCCAGCAGCAGAGCAGTGGACTGCCTGTGCAGAGGTTAGTCAGCCAGGAGTCCGATGGTGTTGAAGGGTATCCAGGCTAGGGCCTGAATCTAGAACCCTGATCTCATTAGGGTACTGTTCCAGCCCTCTAAGCTAATTAGCTGCAGATGAAGCATATTAACTGTGGATGCATATTCAGGGTGACAAAAAGAGCAAGGAGTTATTACTGGGAGATGGTTGGTTTGTTTTGCTAATGACCAGAAGCCCGGCATTTAGCCCCAAGTATCACAGCTTAAGACTTACCCTCCAGTCTTGCTGGCGCCTCTCATTTGTCACTACTTCTCTCTGGCCACTTAGACTCACATATAGGTCTGTGAGGAAGTGAAAAGGAGCCAGGGAATGGATGAGGAAAGAAACTATTAGATTGATTCATTCACTCAAAAAGAATTTATGGACCACCTACCCAGTAACGGTAGCTATGCTCAGTTGCTAGAGATAAAATAAACAAGGCAGAGCCACGGACCTCAAGAAACTCAGAGATCATTAATAAGGCAGAAATGAATGGGTTATGGTCTTGCAACCTCTCACAGAAAAGTCAATGAGGGAATATTGAGTAATTTCATTGTTGATTTCATTATTAATGTATTATGTGATTAATCAGCAAGCACTCATTAGAATATTTCTTGAAATGGGACTCAGTTCAGCTTTCAGTTGGAAGAGCCCCATCAATTATCAGTTTGAGTTGGGGAGAATGGCTTCTTATTTTGCATTTACTTCGTTCTATTTCTGTCAAAAATGAAGTTATGCTAAACTGAGTGTCTGATCATAGAAGTCACAAAAGAACACTTCAATCTAGCATTCTGATCAGTTTCTAGCATGTCATTAGGCAAAAACTCTTATATTTATACCTGCGCTGTCTGAAATACACTGTTGACATATGAATTCAGTTTCTCTTCTCTGACTTGTGTAGGACTTAGCTTTTTAAAAATAGTTCACTTAATATACTTTAGAACTTAATACATCTCTCCAAGTAAAATTTTGGCCTATGTATTTTTAGTTGACAGCCACTTGACCAGTATTTAAGGGAAGAAAGAACTTAGTTTCAGGTCAGAACAAAAATAAAGAAAGAAAGAAAGAAAGGACTGGAAGACATTGATTAAGGGTGGTGTTAAACCAACTAGCAGTTTTAAAAAAATGAAAGAGAAAAAAACCAAAAAAGACAATCTCTGCCTAGACCTGGCCTGGAAAAAGGAATCAGCTTATTTTTAGCCACATTTGGAAAACAGATTGTAGAGCTGTTCTATGTGAAGACTGGTAATGCAAACCCTCACACATCAGCTATCAAAATAATAAAATGAAGTAAAATGTCATTGGGCATCAAGCAACAATGGATAATGCTTCACAGTCTTTGATTTTCAGGAAAATAAATAGAGATGTTTGCTAAATGAGAATTTAAAAAAAGGAGATGTCATCAGGGAATAAATAATAGTATCTTCTCATCAGGTTCAAAATATTTTCTCTGTGACCAGATTCATAAAAGTTATGAAAAGATGACACAACTTAATTTCTTACCAAAGGTTAGGATGGGTCACTGCAACTCTGTTCCAAGCTGTAGTTTAGAAATGTAATTGGTTTTAATTAATCATGAAGTGGTGCCAGAAAAAAATGTTCACAGTATTACTGTGGGTCTTGGCTGCTTGAGAATCTAACAACTACCAGCCCACCTCATTTTTTCCTCTTTTTTTTTTTTTTAATATAAAGCCAAGAAGAATGGGGGAAGGTGAAGAGATGTTTTTCTTTTTGATCTAGCAACTTCTGCATAGAACTTTTAATTATACAGAAGAGAGAATTCAGCAAGATACGCACTGACATAATTATATTTCAACTTATGAAGAAAAAAAGACAAGATTTTATTTTAACTGAGTCTAACATTTGGGACACATTTAAGCCAAATGTTTATAAGTGGATGAAACGTGGATTAAAATAAGAAAGACCTGCAGCTTCTGTGCTAAGGGAGGAAGAAGGTAGATGAATATTTAGAAAACCAGAGACCAGTCCCTGATCTGCCCTGCACAAACTGCCTGATCTTTGGCAACTTGTCATCGTTAGCATTACTTTTTTTGTTGATGATTGATTTGGCAGACAGCATGGGAAATCTGCTACCATTGAAGAGATTGTCTTTGTTTTTTCATAGAGTGAAATCGAATATTAGAAATTGGCTCTGATCACTTAATATTTCAGGATCTGTGCCTTCTTCACACCTGTTTTTTTATATATATATAAATTTAGTTTGTCTTTTCTACCAGACTTTAAGCTCTCCCCAGGTCAGAAATGGTGTTTTTGCCTTTTTGGGCTCAGCATCCCATAGATGTTCACCAAGGTAACTCTTCATTAGGAGTTAAGACTCTTTTCATTTAAAATCATTTCCTGGGGCACCTGGGTGGCACAGTCGGTTAAGCATCTGACTCTTGGTTTCAGCTGGGGTCGTGATCTCAGGGTCATTAGATCAAGCCCTGCATTGGACTCTTTGCTCAGTGCAGAATCAGCTTCAGATTTTCTCCCTCTCCCTCTGCCCCTCCCACTTGTGCTCTCTCTCTACAATAAATAAATAAACCTTTGAAAATAAAATAAAATAAAATAAAATAATTTCCTGGATGTAAAAAAGGCCTAGTGGAACGAGGACGCTCTCTTACGGTCAGGAAAAATGGTTTAGTCCTAACCTACCCAACTAACCATGATCCTGTGAGGAAGCCGTTAACCTTTCTGTGTCTCTGCTTTCTTATCTACTACATGGATGTAATGATCTTTTACAAGTACATTATAATGATTAATAGATGAGAGTTCTTTGACAAGTTTGAAAGTACTGTTTAATTTTTTTGTTATCATTAATAACACAAGACTTGTGAAAATACAGGGAACAGATTTTGCTCTCCTGGCTAGATGCACAAAAGAGGTAGCTCATATAAATGTAGTCACAAAGCATTCTTTGACACTTGTAATGGTGTCCCCTGTCTTCTGAAATCCTGAGTGGGTCTTGGTGACATCCCCTGTGGAGGCAGAATTTCCCCAGTTATAATCCAGATTTGGACTGGCCCAGATCATCTGTAATTTCCTCACTCTGCTGCTAAGTAGTTTTATCATATTAGAAAGGTTGGCATTTTCAACTAAACTCCTTTGGTTACGGTAATGGTCTTGCCACTTCATGGAATTCATTGGCCTCCTAGAGCCCTTAAATTGCCATGCCAGAAGCTCTTAGTAAAAGAAAGAAGCTGATCAGCCTGCTTTCCCTCAAGTCTTTTAAACTAGTAAAATACATGCTTCAGAATGGGACTAGAGGAAACAGCCAACTCAGGTTCTGAGAAAAGAGCACTCACTGTGTTCAGTGCATTTAATTCAGGTGTCCTGCTCTAAGTGTCTGGTTCATGTATCCTCATGGATCGGCCATAAGGACAAGGTCATTCAAACACAGAATATACATGGTCAGTTCCTGGCACAGAGTAACTACTTAATACTTTTTAAAATGAATTAACAAAGGTTTCATATAATGGCATCTACTGAGTACCTACTTTATCTATAACTGAGGGAGACACATAAGAAATCTATGACATGGTTCTTTACCAAATATTGTAATTTACTTCAGAAGACAGAACATACATATGTGAGATATTTGAGCATTAAAGTGGGGAATTTTTAAGTGATAGAATGAATGATATAAAGCATACGACTATAAAAATTCAAAGAGGGGCGCCTGGGTGGCTCAGTCGTTAAGCGTCTGTCTTCGGCTCAGGTCATGATCCCAGGGTCCTGGGATCGAGCCCCGCATTGGGCTCCCTGCTCGGCGGGAAGCCTGCTGCTCCCTCTCCCGCTCCCCCTGCGTGTGTTCCCTCTCTAGCTGTGTCTCTCTCTGTCAAATAAATAAAATCTTAAAAAAAAAAAAATTCAAAGAAATGGGGCGGGCAATGAAGATGTCTCTTAGGTACTGAAACTTGAAGTAGATTTTGGAAGATGGTTGGAAATGAGAAGATGCGAGGGTTTGGCATTTCAAGAAGTAGTAACAACATGAGACAATGTCTGGAAGTGGAAATTGGTGTGTTTGTTTTACTCTTTATTTTGGGTAATGGGGGATGGGCACATGAAGTAGGTATGTAAGAAAAGATAGGATTATAATATACAATATACATTACAATATAACCCGCAGAAATACTAATTAATATGTACCAGGATGTATGTGTAAAGATGTTTATTATTTAAAAGAATAAAAATCTTAAAATAATTTAAATTCCATCAGTAGAGGAAGGGTTAAATAATTTATGGTGCATTCACATCATGAAATACCAGGAAGTAGCTGAAAAGAATAAAGTAGATCTTTGTGTGCTGACATGGAAAGACCACCATGGAAAGACATAATAGTGTGTTAACAGTGAAAATGCATTCATACAATATTCGTCAACTTTGAAAATTAATTTTAAAAAATCAAAGTGGTATTTCAGGAAGATTAAGGTGGTGACATTGTGCCAAATTAAAAGGGAGTGATTGGAAGTGAAGAGGGATATTGGGAGATGTTTGCGTCAGTACAGATGCAGAAGGCCAAGGATAGGGACCTGAATGGTAACGAGAAAGAGAACTCAGAGACATTCTGGAGAATGATTTTAAAGGACTTCGTGACAGACTTCTAATATAGGGGATGAAGGAGAAAGAAAAAAAAAGTAGATTTCCAGGTATCAGCTTAGGAAATACACTGAAGAAATATTTCTCCTAACTAGAATAGACCCATTTTAATCAAACCTTCTTTAAAGAAAATTCTTTATGTATTTTGCTTGTTTGTTCATTTCTCAGGATGGAAGAAACAGTAAGAAATCTACTACAGAGTCAAGGGCCTCCAGAGCAGAAAAAAGAAGAAACTGTTAATATAATGGTCTATCAGGTACGCCATGTTTCTTACTCTTAGCTGGGCACCAGTTGGCTTGTTTTTGTTGTATTTCTTTAGCTCTGTCCTCCCTACCGCAGAGATAAATAGACAAGTATGGTCCAGACCCCGGTGCTGGGAGCCATGCAGTCACCTCTGCTTAAGGAATCATGTACATGTTTACTTATCTCCTTCATTTCTTGAAGTGTGGCTGTGAAACAAATTGTAGATTTGGTTGTAGGAAGGTGCAAAAAGTCAGTTTATAATGAAACAGAGAGACCTATAAAAGTATTGTAGTACTCTGTGGTCAGGGCAATAAGACAGGTATCTATAACATTCTCTGGGAACACAGAGGTGAGGGACTCATTCCATCTAGGGAGTTAAGTGTCATACCTCTAAGAAGTATGACACTTCGTATATTTCAGAGGTGTGACACTTGGGGGCCTGAGGGATAGGGAACAGGAGGAAGGATGTTGCAAGAAAAGAGGTGCCTAGAGGAAGATACACTGGTTGAATTTGCATGGCAGACCCATGGAGAATAAGAAGCTCAAGGTAAGTAAATAATGGCCTGGTGAGATAAAAATCTCAACGGTGAGACTGAGGGGACATGGAAGAGCTGGGTGGGGTCACGCTTGCATGCTTGCAAGGGCCTAACCTTGAACCTTGGGCAGTGTGGAGTTTAAAGAGGTCCAAGGACAGTAAGTGGTAGATGAACTAACCAGTCTTTGTCTTCTGATAGTCCTCATTCCATGGTTCTTTAACACTAGCAAAGCAGCCAGGGTGGCAAGCAGGGCATCCGATCTGAGCATGACTGAAGTTGGCCACACAGACGAGAAGGCTCTGGCAGTGTGGGGAAGGGAAATACAGCAGAAAGAACACAGACACTCGACATAGATACATTGAAGACTTTTATTGAAATAAAAGACTTCAAATCACAATAGAGAACTGATAACCATCACACAACTCTGCATAGGGAGCTTAAAAAGCTAAAGAAGACAAGGAAATGGGAGACATTTGTGGAAATCACTGGGCAGCCCTAGATTTTTGCCGGCTAAAAAGCAAGTGTGTCTGGGGAGGCAAGCATAGAAACCCCACTGATAAAGATCATGTCACATGATTTTCCCTGAATTTATGGAATCAGGGGTCTACAACCCAACTTGTTATCAAGATTGGGAGGAATCTGATAATAAAAGTCGCAATATTTTTTAAAGATTTATTTATTTATTTGAATGAGAGAGAGATAGAGGCGGGGCAGAGGGAAAGGGGAGAGAGAATCTCAAGCAGACTCCGCAGTGAGCATGGACCCCCAATGTGGGGCTCAGTCTCACGACCCTGAGGTCCTGACCCGAATCAAAATCAAGAGTCAGATGCTTAACTGACTGAGTCACCCAGGAGCTCCAAAAGCCATGGTATTATATGAAGTTAAGAAATCTAGGCAGAGTTAACCTTATTAAGTTTATGCCCAAAGTAGTTGACTCTTGAAGCATACAGTCTACTTTATGACAAGGGGCAACTGTTCTCCATCTCCAGGGAAGACTATACAAGGC
Source organism: Neomonachus schauinslandi (assembly GCF_002201575.2). NCBI lineage: Eukaryota > Metazoa > Chordata > Mammalia > Carnivora > Phocidae > Neomonachus > Neomonachus schauinslandi. The sequence goes on along the minus strand of NC_058405.1, from coordinate 98,020,339 downwards.
ACTGACTTCTTACCAGGGAAGGAAATAAATTAGCTCCAAAGGACAGTAGGAAGAAAATCACTAACATCCATTTCTAGGGGGAGGGTTTAGATTCTTCTTTAGGGGTGGTCTTTACACAAGGAATGCATGGTCAGCTTTTCCTGATGTGTGTTGGCCTAAAGTCAGGATAAGGATTTAAGTCCTCCTAGCTCTGGATCTTTCCTAGGTATTATGTGTGCTTTGGTAGAAAAAGGAGGTCTAAGTCAAACACAGGACTTGCTTCTGCATTAAGTGGTTCTGTGCAGCCTAAAAGAGTCCTGTGAATCCCAAACTGAAGTAAGTCATCCCTTCCTTCTCACAGGTAACACCAGGCTCCAGTTAGAACTAAATCATTCAGTGTTTGTCTGGTACCTTTCCCGATCTCCTCAGGATGGTTCTGTTTCACCCAGGTTCTTGTTTTCTTTCGATCTCTCCTTTCTAGTCTCCCCACCACTTATTAGCCAAACCTGCGGTGTCGACACATACCCTCAGATTTCATTTTGTGAAGTTGGAAGCTCCTTAGAAAAACAGATACAGTTTTAAAAATGTGGTTTTTTTGTTTTTGTTTTTTTTTTAGACTTATTTATTTATTTGACAAAGAAAAAGCATAAGCAGGGGGAGCTTCAGAGGTAGAGGGAGAAGCAGGCTCCCCACAGAGCAGGGAGCCAACACAGGGCTCGATCCCAGGACCCTGGGATCATGACTTGAGCCAAAGGCAGATGCTTAACCATAAAAACGTGTTTTAAAACTATTTCCTCTCTATAACCCAGCCTATTGGGTTTGAGAAATTAGCTCTCCTCTCTGGGGAGGAGACAGTTAATAACTTGAATGAATGCTACATGGAAGGGATTTTTCAGTCATGACTCTAATTGGCCTGTGGCTCATTGTCCAGAAAATGGGAGAGAGACATTGGTTGTAAGAGCCATAAAATCACTTATATCTTCAAGAGATATTTATTGGGCTTCTAGCATATACTGGGCACAACCTTGTTCTCTGGGGGTTCAAGGAACTGAGAATGAAGAGAAGAGAAAAAGGAATGTTGCTGGGTGGCACTGAGTCCCAGGAAGGTCCCTGCTATCTCACAAATCCTAGTCTAAATATGGCTGAGGGGAGCAAAAGAGGGTGTGCAAAATGCGCGTGGTGATGCTGGGAGAGTACGTAGTCAACACTTCCCTGAAGCCACGTTCTTTGTTTCACGTAAGAGCTGGGAAATTTATTGCTTCATCATATGGGGTGTTATTAGCACCGCTGACTCAGATTTTCCAACTGTGAGATTTCTCTGACAGGAGCCGGAGGCCCAGGAAAAGGTTAGGCCCATGGGAAAGCTAGAGTTTGTTTCATTTTCCATCATGGAAGTGTTTATCCTGAGGCTTTTATCACTGAGTTAATATAATAATAGCAGAGTAATAGCTTCCTGTGTCCCAGGCCCATGCTAATTGCTTTGCATGCATTAAAGGCTGGTCATATTTTGTTCTAGGGGTGTGTTCCTGAAGACCTCTCGTAATTTGTTATTTATGTTGTTTCTAGCTTGCATAATTGAGCATGGATTCTCTCAAAGGACAGTGTTTTTTTCTGTTCAGCAGCTGAAGCAGACCCACCATGAGGCAGCCGGTGGTTCACAGTTTACCAGCTTTACCACTGTGCAATGCTTGACTCTTTTTTAATTTGGAGAATTTTTGTGATTTCAAGGTCTGCGCACGAAATAACATTAGTCACATTTATATGTGACCACAGTTTCCCATTTGCCTCACTCAGAGTCCCACTGAATGCGACTAGATTGTAGCACCCTCAGTCCCCACCACAGTAGTGTTACTGTCGCCATCTTACAGACGTGGACATAGGTTCAGAGAGGGTGAGCACTTGCCCCAAGATGCACAGCCTGAAGTCGCCCCCAAGGCCCTTGCACCCTAATGGGTCTGACTCCATGCCCTCAGCTCTTCATGCTGAGGAATTCAGAGAGACTAAATGATGGGACCCAGCTTACCCAGCTGGCTCTTGGAACTTCAACCTGGGTCTTTCCTCTTTTTATCTAGTGCTCTCTTTATTCATTCATTTCCTCATTCATTCCAATGATAGTTATTCATTTACTTTTTACCAAACTCAGTGGCTTGAAACCACACGAATTTATTCTCTTGTAATTCTGGAGGTCAAAAGTCTATACTCACGGTGCTGGTGGGGCAACATTCTTTCCTCGGGCTTCAGGACAGAATTGTTTCCTTAGTTTTTCCAGATTCTAGCAGTCCTTGGATTGTGGTTTTTAACTCCCATCTTCAAACTATGTCACTCCAGACTCTGGTTGCATTGTCATATTCCCTTTTCTGAGTTTGACCCTCCTCCCCCTCTCCCTCTTACAAGGGATCCTATGATTCCATGGGGCCCATCCAGGATAATCTCCCCATCTCAACATCCTTCATTTAATCACATCTGCAGAGTCCCTCATGCCATGTCAGGTGCCATATTCGCAGGCTTTAGGGGTTGGGATGTGGACATCTCTGGTGGGGGGAGGGGCAGGGCAGGCATTGTCTGTCTGTCACACTTACATAGCATTAGCCCAGCAGGCTGGCAGTTCCTAGCAGACACCAAGCTAAGTGCTGGAGATGCAAAGATGCCGGCCTCACAGAGGCCTTTTCCTGGAAAGCTCAATTTATAAGATGCTGAGGAGTGGTGAGGGAAGGCAAATAATCAAATACGCACTAATGTGATAGGGGCCAAAATAGCAGTTTGCATGGATGGGTTCTGGGAACACAAAGGAAGATGCCACCAAACCTAGCACGTTGGTCTTCCTGGAGGCTCTGCCTCCTGACCAGGACTTACATTTAATAATCCATTTTGCTTTTTTTTTTTTTTTCTTAGTCTCTGTTGTCCCTTGATATGGACCCAGGAATCATGAGCTTCTTCCTGAGTCCTAAAGCCTGCCTGTCTTTCTAAGAACATCTTCTATCCCTAGTGTTTTAATACAACATCTGACTGTTAGGACACATGTGCTTGGTGTTTTACAGTTTACAAAGTGCACAAAATGGATCCCATTTGCTCCTATCAGCAGTCTCTAAAATAGACATTACCATCCTCATTTCTAAGGGTGAGTCTCAAAGAAGGCTGTTCCAATTCTGGCAAATGTTCAGTGGTAAAGCTGGAGATAAATCATAGACTTTCCTAAATGAGATACATGGAGGAAAATTGAGAAGTTACCTGTGGGGCACTTTGATGGTGGGGTGGGGAGCGAGCACAGACTAAACTCCCTGGCTCACGGAGTCCCTGTGTCAAAAAACAGAAATGAAAAATGAGTGAAAGTAAACGGAGCTAAATTAATAAGCCATGTAATGTTCACGCCTGTCATTTCTCCTGTGGGAAAGGCGTAAGGAAAATAGCGTCTTTATGTGTACGTAGGGAAGGGGCTACACCTGGGACCTAGGACAGTGTCATTTCACTGGGGGGGGGAAACGAGAGACCCCAGAGATTGTCTGCGAAGCGACCTGAACAAGCGCGAATATCTGCAGCTTTTCTTCTGCTTTCTTTCTTTCTCCTGCTCATTCCTGCCAGGTATTTGGGGGGCTCTTATGTGTCATCTTATATATCCTTGGCACCCAGGTCACCACGTCATCTAGTTAAGTAAGTTAGGAAACACGTTAGGAAAAAAACATGATCAGACATGAAAGGTGGTGATTAAGCATAAATGAAATGGAGCAGTTGCTTCAGAGGAGTGTCATCCCCTCCATGTTGGCCGTCAGAATATTTAAGACAAAAAAAGAAAAAAGAAAAAGAAAAGGTGAGGGCACCTGGCTGGCTCACTCTGTAGAGCGTGTGACTCTTGATCTCAGGGTTGTGAGTTCAAGCCCCATGTTGGGTATAGAGATGACTTAAAAATAAAATCTTCAAATGAATATTTTAGACAGGCACCCTAAGAAAAGAGAATCCTGCCACTCCCAGGGGATCACCCTGTTTACAGGTGCCTTGTATCTGTAGTGGCCTGGGGCTTCCTTGCTGCAGCTGAGGGGCTTCCTCGCATCTCTGCTTTGTCATACAGAACATGGATTCAACCCACGTTAGCTGACCCATTTAGAAAGAAAACAGTGGGTACAAAAGCAGAAACACCGATGAGGGGAAAAGACCTGTGTGTGGCAACGGCTTCTGCCACTAACAAGGCTTGTGACCTCAGATGGTCACCTAACCTCTCCGGGGTCCTTGTTTTTCACATGTGTAGAAGAAGAGGTGTTGGACTAGATGTGAGATCACAAATGAAATACGCACAGTGGCCAAACAGCGCAAATGGCCACAGTGGGCCAGGCAGGAGAAAAATCAAGTGTTCTCTAAGGGTTAACGTGCTCCTTTTTGGCCTTTGAAAAGAAATAAGTACAGAGAATGTTTTGGGGGTTTGTTTTATTAATAAACAAAAGCCTTGCTTTGAAGACTACACAATAGCAACTCACACGTGGTTTCATGCCAAAGGGCATGAGGGAGTTTTGGGGACTCTGGCAAACTGAAGAGCCTTTGGTCTAAGAGCAGCAGTCCCACCCAGAAGTACACACCAGTGTGGATGGACGGCCTTATGTTTCAAAAGAAGATCAAAGTTGAAGTTCTTATGGGTAGTTTTTTAGTCTGTAAATAGTGGCTTATTTTTTTATACAGGGACTAAATAAAAATCTGCTAGACTAAAGACAACCCTCAGAACAGAGAGAGAATTTCTGGGGGTTCTTCCCGCTCTTAGAACTCGGGGAAATTGACACTTCTTTGCTCTCCTATGTGGCCTGGTCTATACAGAGTATAGCACAGAGTGCCTCGACCTATAATACTCTGACCCACGACTGGCCACCCACTCGCTGAGCACCTACTCTGTACTGGTCATATTCTAATCGTTTTATGAGTGTGAATTCACTGAATTTTCACAAGAACCCTTTGAAATAGGTCCTGTAATTTTCCTTATTTTACAGAAGACGAAACTGAGGCACAGGAAGGTTAAAAAGCTTGCCCAAAGTGACCCATTACCCTCCTTAGGTTGCTTGAGTTCCTTCCTACCCTTTAAAGCAGAGTACATAGATCAACATGACAGTGGACTGTAGAGATGTCACGGAGAGATGCCTAAGTCATTGTCCCAGCAGAGAGCACATTACACTAGTGTCCTAGTGTCCTGGTGGCTGAGTAGCAGAATTACCTGAGGGCATCATCATAGATCGAGCTATCTGGGCTCCTCCATAGGATGATCTCCGTTGTTTTGTCATTTCCAAGTTTGAGAAGTCATTTTGACTCCTCTGGTCCGTAAGTGCATTGGGAACCTGTGAGGTGCTTTAACTCTCCTCACCCCTTTGCTCTGTCCCACCTTCGTAGAGAGCCCTGAGCTGTGTTTTTTGAGCCCAGCTCCATTATTTCCAATGATGGCTTATGTTGGGTCACTGATGCTATAGCCTGTGTTTAAAGCAATACAGTATGTTACCCAAATCATTTCCATTTGAAGTGATTTAATTGATAATCAAAATGACTTTTTCCTTAAGTAGTTCCTTCAAAATAGTCTCAGATGTGATGAAGCAGGTGATGCTTGGGGAAAGGGATCCTTTCTAGTTATCCTAAAATCTGTCAGTCATCAAGAATGTATCCACATCCTTTTATGCACATGGAAAGCACCGGACATAGGCTGGGACCTTCCTCACCGAAGCTCAAGGCCTGCCTGGCAGAGATGTTACTTATTTCACAAATTCTAATTTTTATCAGGAGGGGGAAGGTTTTGCCTTTAAACTTCACCTCTTTTCCCTGTAACGACTTAAGCAAATTCAGAAATTTCAGTGCACTAGGAAGAAAAGTTAAGGTTGAAAAATTAAAGAATCAGTTACAAAAGTTACCGTTCTAAGAAAGCTCTTTTCAACAGCAATATTCTTCGTATATTTTAAGTGTGAACTTTTCAAACTTTTAACATAAAACATTTTTTTCATGAATATATGTAAACGCAAGGCAAAATTGAAATGTCTTTGATTTTTGGAAGCTACAAGATTCTTGGCTCTATTTTCTGGCTCAATAGCAGAATTACCTGAGGGAATCATCACAGATCGAGCTATCTGGGCTCCTCCATAGGATGATCTCCGTTGTTTTGTCATTTCCAAGTTTGAGAAGTCATTTTGACTCCTCTGGTCTGTAAGTGCATTGGGAACCTGTGAGGTGCTTTAATAGCCATCCATTCCACCATCCCTGTTCTCTTGCTTTGCAAAGAAGAAAAGGGAATTGAGGTTCAAAGCTCCCTTCTCAGTCCAGCGCATGCATACACATCTATGCTGATTCTTTCATGTACAGTATTTGTCTCATAAGTGCCCTGGCAGTTAATTAGCCAAGAGAACTGAATTCTTCAGAGCTCTTTAGAGAGCTTGTCTGTAATTCATCCAAGTTATTCAGAAAAGTGGGGTTGTTTTATTGTTTTTTTTTAACGTAAATAAAATTTGGTAAACAAATGCAAAAACAGATCAAAAGTGAGTACATTCTGTGGGTGCATACCGGTTGGGAAAAAAATGATTTAAAATTCTATTGAGTGTCTGTTGATAGAGTGATTAAGCCTTTGCATAGTTATTTATAAAATTATAATACACAATGGGACATGAAATATTTTTGAGTTCTTTTATGTATATCTGCGGCCTGTAATCTCAGGAAATCTCAAGTGCCTTTGATTCTGCTTTAAGAAATTTGGCCTTTTCTTTGAATTGCTGTGAACTTTGAATAGCTGCTGAAGTGAGTAATGGTAATAAAGGGAGTATCTTTATTGTGTGTTAAGTCCTTAAATGGCTAAAACCGATCCTCGAGGAAACAGTTTTCTTCCTCTTTTTGTTCTTTTTTATTTTGTGTTAAACAACATCTTCTATTCGGATAGCAAGTTTAGGTAAAGGAGGTAGGATTTCTCAAAACCAAGGTGTGTGATGAAGTTCCGGACAGCCAAAAACATTGCCTTTCATAAAATATTCCTTTTCTCTTTGAAACTGTTCTCTAAGATGAACTTATGATTTTACACTCTACAGAAGACTTTCCCAAATTGCAGAAGTTTTCAAAACAATCTCTTATGGGGGCATCTGACTGAGGAGAGCATTCACCTCTGAAATGCCAAAGTCATATTAAATACTTTGAAAGGAACAGAGGAGTGGTTTTAAATAATACCACTAAAAGTTTAAGTAGCTACCTCCGTTCTTCTTGGGAATTTAAATTCCCTGGTTTAAGGGGCTCTGACTCTACTTTCTTGTTCTCAATTTCTGTCTAAATTCTGTGTTCAGACACGAATATTTTCCCTGAATGAAACTCTTACCAAGTCAAAGCAGAATATGGTCTCTCTGTTAAAACAAATGTAACCTATGGATAAGATGGTTCCCTGGAGAAGCACCTTCTCTTCATACAGGTGAGCTGTTATTGCCAATGAACCTGAGAGCCGCTTTCCTCAGCTCATCTCACGGAGGGCCAGACTTTACTTTGGAATACCCAGTAAATGTTTTAGGTCAGGAGGTTCTGTAGGTAGAAACCAAAAGATGTTGGCCTTTAGTAAGTGTGTGGCCCGTGCAAATACTTTGGGTACTTCAGCTCATTAACCAGGCATATCAGTTATTTCTTCCTCTTAGGAAACAAATGAATTTGAACAGAGCAAAATCACAGCGATATCCATTCTTGAGCTTTGATCTCATTTTTGTAACTCACCTGAAGCAACAAAACTATAATTTTCTTTGTTTTCAGACTTGGTTTATCAATACTTTGGAAAATGGAGATAAAATAGTCTGTTGGGGGGGGGGATGGTCAATTTTGGAATTAGGAAATAGTTCAGGAAGAAGTGGAAAGCACCTGCTGGAAAAAAAAAAGTACACTTTCATTACAGAGAGCTCGTCTACAGTAATCTTTCAGCTCTGTTGTCCTTATTGATTTTGTCTGCACACCAAACACTGCATGGCAATGACGAGGAATCACCGTGTGTGGGGTGAGAGGAGAGTGGTCTGCTAGGAGGCTGCCATCTGCATCAAAGCCGTTGCAGAATTCAGGTGTTAAGTGGCTGGACCAACAGATCTGAGGAGGCAGAACCACAGCTCTGGCAGGCTCAGGAGCTTGTCCCTGTGCTCTGTACAGCAGTTTCTGGGCTTGGGAAAACTGGCCATCTGCTAACATGTGACTTTCCCAGGACTCAACTGAAAGACAAAGGGTTGGGGTGTGTTCTAGGTCTCAGCTCGCCTGGGTCTCAACCTAGAATGTCCCAGCAGAGGAACCTGAGCCTTGGTATGTTTAAAAATGTCCCCAGGTGATTCTAATGTCACTAGGATTGGGAGTGAGTCAACTCCATGATTCTGGAGGCCTTTGCTAGCCAGCCCAACTCTGTGAGGAGGAGAGGAGGAAGAAGATTCATAAGGAAGTTTGACTTACGGGGGAGGGAAATGCAGAAGGTCAAAGAAAACTCAGTGATTGCTTTCTCTCCCACTCATACTTTGCTCTTGCCTGGAAGGGGAGGTTATCGAATCTGAGGATGCTGAAGGCCCGCACCAGCTGTGCTGGTGCCCAAAGGTGGAGGATTTGCCCCCCACGCATGAGGCTTTTTAAGTCCTCAGGCTCTGAAAGGATGGAGATAGTGGAGAAGTTCATCGAACATGCATTTTCCCCTCCATCCCGTGTCAGTCTATCAGCCACTCATTCTAATACAGATGCAAACAGTGTTCCATGTTTCTTCTTTTTCCTATGTAAGAGCTCACTCAGATTAATAACGGGAAGAAACAGTCTGAGGAAAGGAAAGTTGTAGGTCATGAAAAATGATGCTGTGAACTCTTAGCAGCCCCTAACTTTCTAGGGACTATGCAAATAAAGAATTGTGGTTAAGGGCACCTGGGTGGCTCAGTCGGTTGAGCTCCCACCTCTTGGTTTCAGCTCAGGATCATGATATCAAGCCCTGTGTCGGGCTCCATGCTCAGCAGAGTCTGCTTGAGATTCTCTCTTTCCCTCTTCCTCCCTACCGCTTGCATGCACACTCTCTTTCTCTCTCTAAAATAAATAAATAAAATATTTTTTAAAAAGGATTGTGGTTGGAGAATGTGTGAAGGGGAATTAATGTAAAGAAGTTGTTTCAGGGTCAGATATACCTGGGAGAAGATCTCGTTTTTCTCACTCAGTTTTGTTATCTTGAGCAGCTTAATCAACTTGAGTCTCCTTTTTTTCTTCTCCATTGTGGGCATAACAAAGATAACTTTTAGGCTGTTATTTTAAAGGGCTTCCCTAGACATGATTTCATCTAACAATTGGAGAAAGCAAATGGTAACGTGTACAGCACATGTTGGGTATTCAACAGACAGTAGCTAGTATTATTATGACACATCTAGCCCTATCTGTCTACTCATCTTTCTCTTCATACAGGCAGATTCCCCTCTTACCCTGCCCCAGTCTAGTCTACCTTATTGACTAGCACCATGGAAGTTGTTGAGAGCCTAAAGGTTCAGAATTGGGGAAAATGAGGGCGCCTGGGTGGCTCAGTTGGTTAAGCGACTGCCTTCGGCTCAGGTCATGATCCTGGAGTCCCAGGATCGAGTCCCACATCGGGCTCCCTGCTCAGTGGGGGGTCTGCTTCTCCCTCTGACCCTCTTCCCTCTCGTGCTCTCTGTCTCTCATTCTCTCTCTCAAATAAATAAATAAAATCTTTAAAAAAAAAAAAAGAATTGGGGAAAATGATAAAACTCTGAAAAATGTGGATTTCAAGAGCACTGAACCCAGCCCACGTTCCTAGACAGGACTGGCCTTTGTGGTAGTATCGTCTCCCACTGCGCCATCTGTCATCCCCAGGCCCTATCTATCAACATTTTCTCCCTTAGATATGGTTCTCTGAAATTCCATCCATTAAAGCACCATTCCATGTAAAAAATAAAGAATCCAGAAGATAAAAAGCTCAAGGGAAGATCATTCAGATGTTAGTGTGAACGGGTTAAATCTGTGGGCTTTGCTCTATCAGCTTATCTCAGAATACTGGAATTTAGGATGTGGGGTTTGGAGTAGAAGGAGATAGGAAAACCCTTTTTCTGAAGTAATTTAGGAATTTATAATCCTCTGGATTAAGTCTGAGTGAGTCTTCTTGACCAGGGGTGCCAGGGAAGGGAGGTATTAGGAAGTAGCATAGGGATACGGAAGTGAAGAGAAAACCAACAAATGCAACTTACAAATTACAGCCAACTTACAAATTATAGCCTCTGGTTTGCCATGTGGCATATGCATACAAAGGAGAGAGAAAGCACTGTTCCTCTTGGTCCTCCTGCCCTCATACTCTCCGGACCCAGACCTCAGGCTGGTACTATCATAATGAACTACTGAAGGACTGGCCTGCATTCCCAATCCCATGTACTGCACGTTCTCTGTGGAGTGCAGCAAGTGGCAAACCGAGAGGTTGAAAGGAACTTTTAGAGCAAGCCCACTGCATTGGGGTCTTACAATGGCTATATTCTTTCCTTATCTGTTTACATGAATACCGAAAGATAGATTGTCATTCATGATGATTCCATTGTCTTTAAACAGATCAAAATACAAGGATGTTCTACTACGCTAAATTAATAAATTAGCATAATAAATCCATTTTCTCTCCACTAATGCCAAACTTATACTTTATTCTAAATTAGCAAGCTTCTGCTGTAATTATAAGTGATGATCTGAAAACAATTCCTTTGCAAATACTCTCTTAAAACCTTTTTATTTCATTTACAAAATAACTTATAAATGTATTCGTAAGATCTGTTTCTTGGGTCATTATATTTAACTTGTCTAACCCTATTATTATTGTATTTTTTCTTCTCCATGAATTCTTATTACCTATTTTTACCTAAATATTTGGACATCACCAATGGAGGAAGAGTAGTGAAAATTGCCACAACAACAATTAATATGTGTTTTACAATTTACACTTTGACAACATCATCTCATTTGATCCTCACATTAACCTCTCAAAATAGGAAGGACAATAAGTTCATGTTCACTTTAAAGCAACTGAGTTTCACAGAGGCACTTGGACTTTCTAAGGGTCATACAGCGTCAGGCTACAGTGGATTCAGCCTCTTGACTCCAAGTCTCATAGTCTTGCGGGAGTAGCATTAATTACATTCTACATCAGTGGTTCTCCCATTTGGCTGTGCCTTGGAGTCATCTGGAGAGTTTCAAAAATTATCGATGTCCTGGTTCTACCCCAGGGATTCTGATTTAATTGATCTGACATGTGGCCTGGGCACAAAAATTTTAAAATCTCCACAGGTCAATTCTAATAGCAGCCTGGGTTGAGAACTATCACATGACAAGGCATTAGATTCAGCTCTGTGTGTGTGTGTGTGTGTGTGTATATATATATATATATATATATAATTTCTTGCTCATATCATGCTGAAGCTTCCTCCAGCCATGGTCTTGTTTTCAGTAACCTACCACCAGCATTTCCCCCAGAACAGCCAGCCTGGTGCCTTTTGTTTAAGAGGCACGTTGACCTTCTGCAGAATGTGGGAGTTGGTTCTTGAAAGATACTAAAATTCAGATAAATGGAAGGGTTCTTTGCTTCTATGGATACTGTGATGAGAGGCAGCAGAGGATTATGGGTACTCCAGGGAGGTACAGCAGAGGATTATGGATATTCCAGTGAGGTTCAGCAGAGAATTATGGGTACTCAAGTGAAAGGCAGCAGGGGATTATGGGAACTCCAGTAAATGTGGCAGAGGATTATGGATACCCTGATGAGAGGCAGTGGGGGATTATGGGTGAGCTTAGAGCCTTTAGAGACCAACAGCCTAGGCCCAGATCCCAACTGATCCTAACCTCTCAGGGCCCTAGGCCTAGGGACCTTACTCGTAGTCATTCAGTCACAGTAGTGAACTCGTTGCTAGGGAGTCAGTGGAGAGGTGGAAGGCAGGCCAAGGCTCTTGGGAGAACAGGATGGCATTGACTGGAGCAGAGGCCTGGATGGAGTGAGCACTAGTGCTGATGTCTAAGGAAACAGAAGTGTCCAGGAAAGCCCTGTGGGTCTAAAGGCCCTGCTGAAAATGGAAAACCGTAAATAGGAGGGAACGCTGGAAAGACAGTATAAACTTAGCAGACAGGATGTGGGCAGCCAGGCCCCAGGGCTGATCCTTGTAAGGAACTCCTGGAACCCCTCTCAGCCCAACAAGTTCAAAGCCTTTTCATTTGGAGCTGAGTTTTCAGAGTGGCCTGAACCAATATTTTACCAGTGTCTGGGATAGTTCTGGGCACAGAAAACCAGCTGAGTTTCATGGGCTGTCAGATGATGAAAACTGGGTGGCATCCTTACTGTGTAGCCAAAGTTATGGCCAGAATGCTTCAGGGCTAGTGTCTGTGGTGATGGGGAGAATCTATAAAGTGGTCATCTGGTATCTTGGAGACAAGGACTGCAGAAGAAGTTGGATAATCTCACTATGTGGGTAGTCAAGAGCAGAAGTCATTTTCGTGTAGCTGTGTACAAGGTGGCCAGTCTCTGTTATCCTTGATTTTCTTGCTTGCTTTTTAAGATTTATTTATTTATTTGAGTGAGAGAGAGCAAGGGGAGGGGCAGAGGGAGAGAGAGAATCTCAAGCAGTCTCCCTGCTGAGCAGGGAGCCTGATGCAAGGCTCCATCCCACGACCCTGAGATTATGACCTGAGCCAAAACCAAGAGTGGGCCACTTTACCAACGGAGTCACCCAGGCGCCCCTGCTATCCATGAGTTTCTAAGGGAAGATTTGCGTGGCACATGAATGTCAGCCATGGTGTAGAGATGAGCAGGGTAGTTAGCAAGTCGTAGGTGCTCCGAAGGAGGACAGTTATCTCGAGTATCTAGCCACCTCACTTTGCATATGAGAAAAACAACGTCACAGATAACCAAGGGGCTTTAACAAGGCCACACTGCCCATGAGTAGCAGACATGGAAGAGGAAACCAGTTCCTTAGCTAGTTTTCTATTTTCTCCCTCCCTGTGGCAAGAGAAGGTTGCCTAGCACTAAGATGATCATAGATGAATTTAGAAGACGATTTGTCAGAGTGAGGTGGAAGACCTGTAGGAGAGGTGTTTGTCTCAGGAGCCATGACTTGCCCAGTTCATTTATTCTTTAAATGCACATGATTTTGCACAAAGAGTGGCTATACAAGTTTTTGATGGATAAACATGACTTTTCTGATGATCTTTTAGGACCATGCTTATTTCTTGCTAACGTATCTGAATATCCTTCCCTCACTTACCAGGATGAATCATCTGGCAGGGTTACAGGTGTCTTCCCCAGACAGCCCTTTGCTTCGCCGCTCCCACTGTGGCTCTGAATGGCTTGTCAGAATGTACATCCCACTCGATGACAAAGAAGCACCTCAAGTGAGAGCTTCCTGCTGCTTTCAGGGGTTAGGGATAAAAATAATAGTTTTAATGTCAAAAAGCACACCGGGACAATATTTCTGGCAACATTTCTGCAATAAAATCTTTAGTCGGGTCCTACTCTATGCACTGAGTTTTGCCTGACTAGAGAGAGCAGGTATTATGTAAATTACACTAGAAAAAATGTGATATTCTTGCTTTATCCTTAAGTTCCATTTAGGTGCAAATAGGTGAGGCTTCTCTCTGATCTGACATGAGCCCCCAGGAGAATTAACTACATAATCCGTCTCTCACTTTCAAAAGTCTAACTAATGCACCTCATTAGAGCTTTTTTTTTAGGTATAACCCCAGGAAGGAAGGAGGTGGGAAGAATAGAGTACCTTGATTAGGAGTGGGTATATGAGTCTCCAGAAATTCCCAGGACATTTTAGGATAGATAAGTCTATGGCTTAAACACTGATGTGTTCTTGTGTGAGATGCATGTGGTGGGCATGTCAGTTAAAGGATAAGCATGCAAAATCTCATTTTCTAGGAGTGGAAATCAATTTAATGGTGCTTTTATCTTCTATGCAAATATTCTGTCACTCCATTGCTTTATGTTTCTGATGGCACAATACTTTATTCAAAATAGTTTTCTTTTGAAAGTACTTAAGAATATTTAAGTAGTTCGGTATTAATTTTACACAGTGTCATTAGGGGTAAAACAAGGTGATACCATCTGCATCGAATAGCATCATATTCGACAACATTGGATATTCATTGAGTGCCTTCTGTGTTGTGCAGGGTGTGGTGATGGGGTGTAATATGTAAAATGTTGTTCCTGCCCCTGATGGTCTTGAATTATAATTGGGAGCTGGCAAACTGTATACAGTGTCTGTTTACTGAACTTAGAATGACATATTCTCTTCTCCATATAAGCTATTTATTGTTCTTGTTCCTGTTATTATTATTATTATTATTACTGGTCTTCTTATTGAATTTGAAAACTTAAAGTATTCTTTCCTAGCAGAGGCAATCACCTCCCAATTCACTGGTGTTTAACAAACACAGAAGATACATAAGTTTCTGCCAGCAATTATCAAAAAATATATCTAGTCGGGATGCCTGGGTGGCTCAGATGGTTAAGCATCTGCCTTCAGCTTAGATCATGATTCCAGGGTCCTGGGATCAAGTCCCGCGTCTGGCTCCTTGCTCATCAGGGAGCCTGCTTCTCCCTCTGCCTGCTCTGCCTGCCACTCCCCCTGCTTGTGCTTTCTCTCTCTCTCTCTTTCTGACAAGTAAAATCTTTAAAAAAATTTATATATATATAATAAATATACAATAAAATACATATTTTTTGACCATATTTTCTGAAACAAAAATTTGGACATATTAGTCATATGACAATGTATATTTACAGGGACAGTGAAAGTAAATTTTAAATTACTTTAATTTACTTTAAATTGAAATGTTTTCCAGGAATCTCAGACATGTGGCTATTATAGACATATATAAAGACATCAGTAATACAGCACCCCACATACCACTCACTAGTTAACGACCGAATTATCAATTCCTTTGGGGATGGCCATTGCTCAGTTCATGAGCTCAGCTTCCCTCTGGAGGCTCTCTGGATCCCCTGTCTTGTGAATTCTTTCAAAAAACGGGCAGGGGTGCCTGGGTGGCTCAGCCAGTTAAGCGTCTGACTCTTGATTTCAATTCAGGTCATGATCTTAGGCTCCTGGGATTTGAACCCTGCATCAGGCTCCTCACTCAGTGGGGGGTCTGCTTGAGATTCTTTCTCCCTCTCCCTCCGCCCCTCCCCCAGCTCACGTGCACATGCACGCAGGTGCACTCTCTGTCTGAAATAAATAAATCTTAAAAAAAAAAAAGGGCAGGGAAAATGGGGGCAAAGGAGGAAGAGAAAGATTGAGTACAAATTTTGACATTAACTTATGAGTGATTGTTAATGACCTCCAAGTGTTTAAGTGTAACCATCAACCACTGAAATTCCTCATCTCCATGACACTCTGACTGTTGTTGGTTTCTTTATGCATATGTTACACTCAGACAACCATCCAGGGACTACGAGCATACAATTTCTGTTGCTAATCTTCTTAGATGTCCAGCCGTCTGGAGCATACCTTAAATGAAAATTATGGCTCAATTTTTTATACCATCCTGTTCCACTGTGGAGTTTTCCTTTATGTAAAGTGGCTTTAGAATTTAACTTTTTTTTTAAGGAAATAAATGTTGCTGATAGATGGAACAGACAATAAAAGCATCATCTGAAAATTTATTAATATAACTCCCCAGAGCTGTTCAATATGGAAGATAGCTGGCAATATTGAGGAGTGTTTTGAGCGAAGAATAATGTGGAGTAGATATGAATTGATATGCCAATGGCCATGGGTTCATATTAGAGACATAAAGAAAACACTTTGTTCTCTTATCCATCATACACATTTAATCTTGGGTATTTTACCATGTGCTTAGATCACTTTGGAAGTCAAATCCAGGGATAAAAAAGAAGAGTCTTATATGTTTTTCCTGACAGTAGTAATGTTAAACTGTGAACAAATTGGGATGTTCTTTTAAAATCCTGTGATTTATATGACTCTATTTTCTCCCCTTTAAAATTTAGTATGCTAGGGCTGAACAAAAGCTGCTAGCAATCCCTGGGAATGTTGTTACGGTGTTTGCTGAAGTGCGGTCTAAAGTAACAATATATTCTGTGCACCCTCCCCACCACCAGAAAACAAATGAGTAAATAAATCACAGACGCCAAAACCACCAGGGCACACTGGGGCGGTTGTCAGCCAGACGACTAGCCTCTACATTTGCATTTAGCTTGTATTCTGGTGTGTGTTTATGTTTTGAACTAATTGAATCATCATTAACTATGAAAGTGGTAGTGGTTTGTTAAACCTATTCTGCTGATAGTCATCTGAGGCCAGACCTGACGTCTCTGATAAAATCACCCACTCCCTGGAAGAATGGCCTGGGAGCCTTGGAAGAGATGCCATCAGCAGCATGGTTCACGGTTAGATAAAGACTGCGATTCTCAGATAAAGTTATCACTAAGGAAAAATCTAAAGGGGCAGGAGAAAGTCTAAAAGAAATACCCCGAGTCTGTGGAAAGAGCATGACAATTGAAATCAGAACAGCATTTAAATTCTGGCTCTCCCACTTACTGTGAATAACCTATCAAGAGCCTGTTTTCTTGTCTGTAAAGGGGAGTCTAGACTATTTGCCCAATATCCCCATTCCTCTGAGCATGTACATGGTATTATGAGGTTGTTTGGTTTAACTCTGAGGTCTTATACTGCTACTAGATGGTATTTATTATGTCTTTTATGTTCTGGAGGGAACTTGATGTTTCAGGCTAACATCACCCACGTCTCTGCCTTTATGTGATCAGTCCTAAATTATAGCTTTTTGTATTTTCACTATTAATTAGTAAGTGGATTTAATGCATGGTTGGATATTCAAAATGAGTAATTCTATTCCAACTTCTACAACTGTCTAGCTTTTCCAAAGTTGGATAGTTTGATGTCTCTTCACATTCCCTGTGGTCTCATTTTGCCATCTTCAAGTTAGACAATTATATGTACTTGGGTTTCTTTTTTCTTTTCTTTTCTTTTCTCTTCTTTCTTTTCTTTCTTTTTTTTTTTAAGATTTTATTTATTTATTTGAGAGAGAGAAAATGAGAGACAGAGAGCATGAGAGGGAGGAGGGTCAGAGGGAGAAGCAGACTCCCCGCCGAGCAGGGAGCCCGATGCGGGACCCGATCCCGGGACTCCAGGATCATGACCTGAGCCGAAGGCAGTCGCTTAACCAACTGAGCCACCCAGGCGCCCTCTCTTCTTTCTTTCTATCTTTCTTTCCCTCCTTGTTTTTCTTTTTCCTTTTTTTTTTAAAGATTTTATTTATTTGACAGAGAGAGACACAGCGAGAGAGGGAACATAAGCAGGGGGAGTGGGAGAGGGAGAAGCAGGCTTCCTGCAGAGCAGGGAGCTCGATGCAGGGCTCGATCCCAGGATCCTGGGATCGTGACCTGAGCCGAAGGCAGACGCTTAACAGCTGAGCCACCCAGGTGCCCCTCTTTTTTTGTTTTTTTGGTGTGTGTGTGTGTGTGTGTGTGTGTGTCTGTGTTGAGCAGGGCTAAGAAGAAAAGGTAATACCCATCAGAAAATGAAGGAATGTGCTAGAACACAGTGAAACTGTCAATAACATCCTCACAGTGCAGTCTCCATGTTGGCCTTGTGTCAACCATCAGAGTTAAAAATAATAAAAATAGAGAGATGAGTAATTTATTTTTTAAATTTTTCTAAAGCCTTGTGACCAGAAGATACTTGGAATTATTCTTTCCATAAACATTGGTTGGGCATGATTTCCTGTGAGTGTTAGAAGTATCTTTCCCTAAATTCTGTTACTGTTGCTCTCCAGGCCTTTTATGTTTCTTACAGGTAGGGAATGGAATGTGCTAAATGCAAAGGTTTCATTAGGTGACTTCTATCTTAGAACCTAAGAGAAGTACCCAGCAAAAAAGGAAAGGTTTTTTTCAAGGAAAAAAAGTGAGAGAGAGACATGCATGCTGGAAAAGAAGCATAGAGATTTTATGAGGCACGTTATCATCTGGATCTAATCTTAATGGTGTTCTGTATTAAAATCTCTGAACTTCAGCAGTATTTTAAATACTTATCCTTCCAAACTGAGTTTTTACAGATGATCAAAATCATAGAAATTTAAATCTAGAAGACACCTTTGGATTAGGCTATTTCTGTGCATTTTATTCACAGATGAAGAAATTGAGGGACAGAGAAATTATGTGACTTGACTAAAATCACACAGCTGGTTAGCAGCAGAGCTAGGACTGGAATGTAGATTTCTTATTTCTACTTGTTATGAAATTCGGTAAAAAAGTGGGGGGGGGTGCTGTGTTCCCACTCTTTTTTTTTTTTTTAAAGATTTTATTTATTTATTTGAGACAGAGAATGAGAGACAGAGAGCATGAGAGGGAGGAGGGTCAGAGGGAGAAGCAGACTCCCTGCCGAGCAGGGAGCCCGATGCGGGACTCGATCCCGGGACTCCAGGATCATGACCTGAGCCGAAGGCAGTCGCTTAACCAACTGAGCCACCCAGGCGCCCTGTGTTCCCACTCTTGATCAGAATAGATCGCAGTGAGATGGAACTTAATGGCCCTAAAGAAACAGATGAGGTCAACTCTCCTTTTCTCCTATCAGATAAAAAATAAAAAACATGTGTTCCAAACATGACATACACTGCCTTTTCCCTCTGCTCTGATTTGGGGTCCTTCAGTTATCCTTCTGGTCTGAGCTGACCTAGTGTCACTCTCCTAAGGATGGAGTGGAAGACAGCAGGGCCACCATGTTGAGGTCAAGCCTTGCACTGCAACCAGGCAACCACATACCCAATGGGACTGAAGAGGGGAGAGGGGGCAAAAATGTTTAAACTTCTTATATCACTTTTCTTTCTTTTTTTTTTTTTTTTAGATTTTATTTATTTATTTGACAGAGAGAGAGAAAGAGAGAGAGAGCACAAGCAGGGAGAGCAACAGAGGCAGAGGGAGAAGCAGGCTCTCCACTGAGCAGGGAGCCCAATGTGGGGCTAAATCCCAGGACCCTGGGATCATGACTTGAACTGAAGGCAGACACTAAACCAACTGAGCCACCCAGGCACCCCATCACTTTTTGTAACATAGAAACTGTGGGGGTGCCTGGGTGGCTCAGTTGGTTAAGCATCTGACTCTCAATTTTGGCTCAAGTCATGATCTCAGGGTCCTGGGTTGGACCCCTGTGTCAGGCTTCATGCTCAGCAAGGAGTCTGCTTGAGGATTCGTTGTCTCCCTCTGCCCCCTCCCCACTTGCTCTCTCTCTCTCTGAAATAAATAAATCTGAAAAAAGAAAAAAAAGAAATTCTGAACTCATCGTGACAGCCAGCTGCGCCTTTCCTACCTCACGTTAAGACGCTAACGGACAGATTTCTCCTTATTTCTCTTCCATACAAACAAGAAGCAAGCAAGCATCATTTTTAAATTAGGGAAGCTTTCCCAGCAGTGGAGTCACTTTTCCCTTTCATACTGCACATGTAGAACCTGTCTCTTGGAAAGTTAGTGTCCCTTGCTGTAGAAGCCATTCAAAGTAGCTATAAACTATTAATGCCATCTGTGAGAAGGAACAGTCATAACTTGGTGGGCACCAGCGTCTTGGAACTCAAATAGAAATTTCCCAAGGGCATCTTATTACACTAATATAGAGTGGTTTCTATTATAGGTCAAAATCTGACATCTATTACTGAAGTAGAATTTAACAAGTTATGGGTGAATATGTCCCAGTTGGCCTGGTTTACACCTACTGTCACCTATTATGAGTAGCCACTCTCCCCCCTTAGTCTCCAGTGGGTATTGGTTTGGATGACTAATTATATGTCCATTTTGCATATTAATTGTAAGAATTAAGTATTCAACCTCAAAAGATTATCTGAAGTAAGTGATTTTTGTTTTATGCTGAAGCCTCTTTGTCCAGAGGCCTGTAACCTTAAGCATGGATTAGAATTGCCTGGGGTGTTCTCTAAAATTAAGGATTCCTGGCTCCACCGCGAGGTATAGTGATTCACTAGGGCCCAAGTTGGCCAAGGTATGTGCATTCTAAGCAAGCGACATTTCTTCCTTGCCCCTGCTACCTTGACTCTGATGCCAGTTGCTATTGGCCCACTATATGAACAACAGTGGCCTCAGGAAATATTAGGTATTTGTCATTGTTGGAGGAGCTGCAAACCAAAGAATCAGAATCACAAGATGATCTACAAACTATGAGGTCTCATTTTGTGAGATTGTCATTTTAATCATTGTTCAGTCAACTCCTACTTAGACGACTGCAGTAGTATCTTATTTTCCCCACATCTGTGTTAACCTCCCTCCCGCCCATCCTCCACGGTGTACCACAGAGCTGTTCTAGAACACAAATCGACCCTGTCACCTCCAACACACGCAGATATGCATGTGCGCACAGGAAAACAGTCAAGGGCTTCCCATTGCCCTTAGGGTTAAGGCAAAATTCCTTGGCTTGTGGCCTGGCCCTGTCAGCCCGTCCAGCTTCATTTCCCTCCTTTCAGACTTTTTAAATTGTCCTCTCTTCCTCCCACCTCATGGTCATTTCCTGGTTAACTCCCACGCTTTCCTGGCCTTTCTTTTGCATCCTTCTATTACTGATTCTCGAAATCTTTTCTGCACCACACATATAGCAGTGCTATTTTACGCTGGTTTGGGACATTTTGATTAAGTGTCTCCTTCCACAAGATGCTAAGCTCTGTGAGAACAGGAGCCACCTATGTTTTTATTCACCTTTGTTCCTCAGACGTCTTCTACAGGGCCTGGCATGTAGGAGCTGCTCAGTAAATATTTATTGGATGGATGGATTAATTAATTAGTTATAAAGTAAGGTGACCACATGAAACCCTCCTTGATTCCCGCTGTGTGCTAGGCTAGGGGAAACTGGTGACCAAAAGACGAATGAGATACTTTTGGGGGAAGGGCATTATGATCATTTTCTTCCCCAATGTTTTTGAGTGAACAGTCGCCGGCCATCAGTGAAGAGCTATACTGAGTGCTCTTTGCTCCCTGGACTATCATGTGTCTCAGATGAACTGATGCAACTTGAGCTTTGTGTTGATTGATCTTATTTTACATAGGCCTGATGATGCCGACTAGCTGAGAACAAAAGATGAGGGCTCCCCCAAAGGTGAATCATTACCCTGGTAACCACTTAGAGAAATTTACAGCTCTAAGGATTGCTTTATGTACTGACAAGGCAAAGTTTGATTTAAACCCTTGGATACTAACTGAGCTCCTAAATCTTTAGCTTCCTACGTACTGGCTGGTATTTGTTGAGGCAAACAAGCTTATGGTCTCAACCATATATGAAATATGTGGGGAGTGAGAGTTGTTTGTGTGGTGGCCTCACTTTTATGGAATTCACTGCTGATTAAAGTCCATAAAGAACTAAAACATGAAAACAGGTCACCTCTGGAATCAACTTATTCTGTTCACAGCTTGGCATCTTCAGGCCTAGACTTGGCTTATTTTTCTTGTTTCTCTCATGGAGGTTCAAGAGAAGAAATTGTTTTCTTTAAAACCACGTTTCTGTTCTCTCTCTTTTGCCATGTGCGTCATAGATGATTATTTGGCAAAGGAACTAAAATCTGATTGAGATGAGTTATTTATATGTGGATAGAATACACATACTTGATTTTTTACAAAAATATTCGCATGCTTTTAGGAGTATGATATACACTCAATAGCTATCCTTTCTGAAATGGACAGTAGTCATCTGTCAATGGGGTATAGCCGTATTTCCAGCTCTCTCCAATTTTTGTCTCTTCTACCACTTTCTCTTTGCTTATTTCTCTTGCTCACCTACTTACTTAGTATATGTCCTTTCTACCACCCTCTTTCTCCTTATTACGTTATACTCTAACACTCTCAACTGGGAAGTGATTAAGGAGGCAAGAGTGAAGAAAAGGACAGGACAGATTGCTCTACCTTCTGGTTTCAGGGCATTTTACAATGTAGAACACAGCAAAGTGTGCTTTTAGGACTGGTCTGAGTAGCATACAGATGTGGTTTCTTGGGCAGTGTCACATCAGAGGCCTCACAAGCCTCCTCTCTGCCTGTAATGCCCTGCCCTGCCTGTAATGTCCATACCCTAGAGCCATCTAGAATGCTCCTGTGACTTCCAGCTCTCAGTGTCTGTGCCAGGGGGTACTTTTATGTGAGAAGTATGCATAGCCTCACTGCCTGTGGCAGGCTGGAAATGCCAGGAAACAGACACCCCAGGAGGTACTTTCAACCATTGATTCCTATGGGGTTGGTGCATTAACACCCCAACTACCTCACCCCTGGGGTGGGATGATTCTGAGCCTATGTTTGGCCCCATTTTCCTGAGTGTGCCATGGATTTAGCTCTAAAGATTTTATTTATTTATTTGAGAGAGAGACACAGAGAGAGCACAAACGGGGCAGAGGGAGAGGGAGAGGCAAACTCCCTGCAGAGCAGGGAGCCTGACACTGGGCTCGATCCCAGGACCCTGGGATCATAACCTGAGCGGAAGGCAGACACTTAACCAACTGAGCTACCCAGGCACCCCCATAGATTTAGCTTTAGCTGCTTAATATTATGCCTTTAATGGCTCCAGTCTCTTCCCTGGTCACTTCCCCACTGGTGTTCACTGTGTTTCTGAAATGAACTGCTTGTACTCAAATTCTTGTCCTTTAAGAACTTAAGCTAGAACTGGATGTTATATGTAAGTGATGAATCACTAAATTCGACTCCTAAAACCAGCATGACACTATATGTTAACTATCTAAAATTTAAGTCAAAATTTGAAAAAACAATATTTAAAGAGAAAACCTATCTAAAGCAAAAAATAAGGAAATAAACCTAACTAGGTATAAAGTTACTGGTATAATCACTTTGAGAAAAATTATCATGACTTTAAAGCACTGTATTTTGACTATCTACCCAAAGACAAAAAAATACCTGCAAAGAAGTCTTAAATTGAATTCAGTAGGTTTGTATTTCTAATATTATTTTGAAGCTATTACAGTATTTTATATGTATGTCATATTTAATATCTATGTGTGTATATTACAATACAATCAAATAAGTAATTACAAAAAAAAAAAAAAACTTAAGCTAGACACTAATGAGTGATTTATAAATGCTAACTCGGGAATTAAGCTGTAAAGTGATACTTTTCAGGGGACCGCATTTGAAAAACCTTGACTTCTCCAGCAGCGCCCTTCATCCTCTGCCCCCTCTGCTTTGGAGGTCTCCTCTTAAGCATCCCCACCTGTGCTGCCCTTCTTCTCTTCAGTTCCTCTAACAACTCAGTTTTCTAGCTCTTGAAAAAGGTTTCCACTTAACTCTGCAACACCCTTTGGCTACGCTTCTTTCTATTGCCTTCCCTTCCCTGCCAGACTTTCAAATAAGCATCTAAGAAAATTGCCTCTATTTTCTCTTTTTTTCACTTTCTGCTTAACCACTGACAGTGCGGGGTGTCATCATCATGCTTTAGCTCTCCAGTCCCTACTAATACCCTTCTTATTAGAAAATGTAGAGGCTCTTTTTCTGTTCTCCTGCCGTCTCTATCACCATGGAGCATATTGATGACATTTCCTCCCTGAGAATGATGTCTTGAGTAATTGAATTGTTAGAACTTCAGCAATGGAAGGCGCAGTTAGTCCAACCCCTTTCATTTTACATCTGGGGGGCACTGAGAACGAAAAAGGTTGGAGAATTGGCCCAGCAAGGTGCAACGGTGTAAGAACTGGGCTTTGAAGCCAGGGCTTCTGACCTTCCATCCAGTATGAGAACTGGTTTTGATAAGCCTTTGTCTGAAAACTTCACAGTGTTCCTAATTTTTATTTCTTCTCATATAAAGGTGTCCCTGCGGGTCTCCTAGCTCCTTCTCTGCACAGCCCATTCTCCATGATGGCAGTCAGGATGTTTCTAAAATGTAAACCAGAACCTGTCACTTCCCTGATTAGCCTTCAATTCTTCTCGACTACAGTTAGAATAGAGTCCAAACCTCTTTTCATGCCCTGCAAGACCTTTCATATTCCAGTTCTCTCTCTCTGGTCACATTTCCGGCTAGACTTGCTCCTACAATGACTCTGCTCCCTTACAAGGACTCCCTCCCAGCTCACCAGCAAGGAAAGCTTAACCCTGCCTCTGGGCACTGGTTTTGCTCTAACTTGTTTGGAATGCTTTTATCCCAGGCCATTGCTTGACTGCTTCCTCCTCATCATTTGGTCTCTGCTCAAATGCCCACTTCCTCTTACACTGATTCACCTTACGCTGACATCCCCATAATCTAACATTTTCTTTAGACACATCGCTGACCATTGCATCATGCTGTTTTTTCTTCTTCATAGCATTTACCACTAGCTACAATTACATAACTTCCTGATTTGACTTGGAGTTTAGCAGGTTTCCCATCATTAGAATATAAACTTATAGAATACAGAAATTTTGTCTTGTTTGCCATATCTTCAGCACCCAGAACAGCAAATGGCCAGGAGTTCACACTCAATAAACTTTTGTAGGATGAACAAATCAATGAATGGTGTCTGAATTTTTATTTCTCATTTCCCAGAATCTTTTCTCTTTTATTCTACAATCCTGTACTCAACTACTCTCTCAATATTTCTTTGTGTGTGTACTGTCATCAAACTGGTTTTCTCATAAACCAATAAGGACAAAACTTATTTCTCACGGGGAGCCTTTGTTTCAGTTTTCTCTTCAACCCCAAATCCCACTGTTTGTTTCTTTAACTATTCAAGTTGTATTACTGTGTCAAAACGTAAGTCATGTTACATTTCCATGAAATCACATCCCACAGTCCCCATTGATCACCCGTTTTTCAAACTATGTAAAATCACCCATGCATGTTATGCAATCTAAACGCTCACATATAATCTATATCATCTTGAATTGTTTCCACTTGTTTTATATAATAACATTTAGGCACTGTGCCTAGACACTTCAGGTGTGTGTGCATATGTGTGTGTGCATGTACAGTCAATCCTATTTTTGGATTTTGTATTTCTGAATTCACCTACTCCCTAAAATTTGTTTACAATCGAATTGTGTGGTGCTTTGATGATAAATCACGGATATTCACAGGTTAGTGAAAACCTTGAGGCACCTGACACATATGTTCCCAGCTGAGGTAAAACAAGGCACCACTCTGATTTCTTGTTTTTGACCTCCTACTGTTAACAAGTGTCCTTTTGTGTTCTATTTAGTGCCATGCTTTTCATATTTTATGCTTTTTATTAGTGATTTCAGTGTTTAAAATGGCCTTCAAGCATATTGCTGAAATGCTGTCTAGTGTTCCTAAGGGTAAGAAGGCTGTGATGTGCCTTATGGAGAAAACAGGTGTTAGATAACTTTGTTCAGGTATGCATTACAGGACTGTAGGCTATTAGTTCAATGTTAATGAATTAACAATGACATTGTTAATTGATGTATTATATTATATTAAATAACGTGTCTTTAAATAGAAGCACTCATAAAACAAGATTGTGTATTGATTAGTGATGGAAATGTTGCCTACAGGAACCTAACCCTGTATTTCCCCTAGGAGCAGTATTTGCTAATTCAGTGTTCATGACAACTTTATAGAACAGAATTACCAGAAATAATGAGAATTGATTGTATATATGTGTATACTATATTTGTTGGCATTAACCTCACTTAGGTATTTAGAAGACAAAGAAACCAAGAGTTATTGAAATTTAGTAGTTTGCCCAAGATACTTGCTAAGCTGGTAAATGGTAGATCTGGAACCTGGCTGTATTACTCTGAAGTCTTTTGGCTTCTCATTCGCCACACCAGTGACTCTTGTTTGTTTTAATTAGTTGTAGAGCCCTAATTACTAGAAGAGAGGGAGGGAGGAAGAGAGTGAAAATATAAGTGGAATTGGCTGAAAGAGCAGTGAAAAACCATAATTTATACAGAAAAATAGATGTAGATGATATTTTTTAAAAAACAACTTGCTTTATAGTCCCAGTTTAAGGTTTAATTACAGTCTCAAATCTTCATTTCCAAGTTGACTTGGCAACTCTACATATTTCATGTTCCTTATCATGAAATGAAAGTATGACAAGTAACCAGACCTTAAGGAATCAAAACCATAAAAATACTGTCATGACCTATATTTTTGTCCTGCCCTGAGGATGTCCACCTTAAACTTGCATGACATTTATCTGAGCTGAAATCATCCGTGATATGGAAGTGAACACATCTGCATGTTATATCTGGTTAGACATGCCAAGGCCTGATTTCATAAAGAGCTGTCACCCTCCTAATCAATTGTGCATTTGTATAGAGAGATGACAGGAGAAATTATAGCTTGAAATTTATATAAATTTATATAAAACAGATTAACATGGGTTAAGTTATTATGTGGTCTCCAGGTGTATGTATGTATGTATCTATCAATGCATATTAATACATATGTACATACATATTAAGACCTATTTTTACATACTTCATAATTTGCTTTCAAAAAATAAGTTAAACATTTTTAGAAGCACTTTTGTGAACACAGTTTGAAAAACCGACTTTTCCCCCTCTAAGTAGATTTTATAAGGGCCTAGAGATGAAGATTCCTAGCTTTTTTGCTTCCTATTGGCAAATGATCTGAGTTAATGCTAAGTATAAAGAAGTTTCTCACCATTGATAATCCAATTTAGCCCACATGGTTGACAACCAGTTGTATTAAGACAACAATTTCTGCAGTGTCTGGGTTAGAATTCAATAGTGTGATGGAATGATGTCACCTGGTTCTGTCGCATAAGGGTCTTAATATATGTACAGAATGGATGAGGTTTTTTTTTCATATGATATTCTCTTGACATTTCTTTTTCACTTAAAACAAGAGGCAATCATAAGGCTCAAATTAACACTTCTCAACTTCCAAAAGCTGCCAGAGATAAGGTTGAGTGAGGAGCTTCCAACAGGGAAGAAAGACAAGATAACGACATTTTGTCTGCCTCAAGGCTATACTACAAATCCTGGAGTGTTAGAAAAGGAACTAAAGGGTCCTTAAGAGCTGTGTCATCAAGCCAAAGGAACTAATTGGTTTCAACTTAGAATTCCAAAATCACTCTCATTTCAGTATTTCATAATATTTTATTTTCTCTTAGAATAATTAAATAGTTGCATGTCCAGTGACTTTAACGATCCTCTTTTGGGGAGCTAAGCTCTTCACAAATCAAGGTATCAAGGTTGATTTGTTTTTTCCCAGTTTAGAGTATAGCTGAATTCCATGGTGCAGATAAAAATGGATTACCCCCATGATTCCACCTAAGGTTTTGTTGGCTGGGTCAGCTTCTCCAACAGGGCAGAGTTCGGCGTTCAGAGGTATTGGCCCAATGGCTTTGTCTTGCCAGCATTCATTAATTTATCTATTGTGTTTTACTAATATAACACCACTGAGAATTTGTTTAGCAAAATCTTCTCTACCTCAGCCTCCAAAAGAACATAAACGCAATAGAGAGGTTCCAGACTTTTCAGCCTTGTACTCTTGCTTATTTTTCAGGGGAGATTATTGAAAACAGTAATTCTTTCTCGCTTCAGGAAAAACTGTCAGAGGAAGAGAGAAAACACAAGGAAACTTTGGAAGGTCTTCACATAGTGGTGGACGAGGACTCGAGGAGTGAAAGCAGCAGTGCAGACGAGGGGAAAGAAAACACCAAATTCCTGTTGGAAAGATTGAAGGCTCTAGAGGTAAGAAGTGAAACAATTTTTACATGTTTAAAGAAAAATGACAGTGCTTTCCTTCTTTTATTGACATCGGTTTTGAGTGAGTATCAGTCTTCCTTTCTCAGTTCTAGACGAATAGGATCCCTAGTATCTCCCATTGTGATTCATTTGTCACTGATGAGCAAAAAGTTAAAATTTGTAGCCCTGAGTGTCTTGACCTCATGATTCTGATTGCAATGCCTTAGAAAGCATACATAGGACAATAATTCATTTTAAATTCAGTTCGGCCTTCAAACTGGATCAGGACTCCTAAAATTGTATGCTCCGTGAGGAAAGGTGCTGTGTGGTATTTCACTTTGCTTTCCCTAATATATAATATAAGGAATAATTGAGCAAATGAATAAATAAAACTATCCAGTACTATATAAAGATGACTGCAAGAAAAAAAATCAAATTTTTAAATAGTCTAAGCATTTCTTTAAAAAAAAAATCTGTGCAGAAGTTCGACATGTAAAACAGGTAGAAGTGAAGCTGAGCTAAGGGCACTTTAAGGAGGATCTGGAGCTACCACAACCCTCCAGGACAATCTGAAACCACTGGTCTCTTACTGAGTGGCCTTTGGCATCACTGCACATGCTAATTCCTCAATGCTTATAGCAGTCCTCAGAGAACATTCCAGTTATTAGATCTTGATCATGCTGAAAGACTCAGTGAAGGTGGCTTTATCTACAAATTGGCTTAGCACCTCGAACAGGGACATAGTTACTTTTAAGCCTGACTATGATGAGCCCATTTCATCTTAACTAGGTGAAGACACAAGATCCAGTGAGGTCTTGTTTTCTATGCTTGGTTACTGCAGTTCTACCTCCAATCCACCATGTTGTCTATAGTGAGCACACCCTTTCTAAACTAATTTCCTCAGCAAAGGTAAAGCAAAGGAGTTCAGATTATGGACTTTGGAGCCAGATTCCCAGGGTTTTGTTTGAATCCCAATTCTGCTCCTTTCTAGTTTTGAAACCTTCGGTCCGTTCACTAGGCTCTGTGCTTCTGTTCACTGAACTGCAAACATGGGGATCCTAATAGTAAGCTACCTTCCAGGGCATTGATGCCGATGAAATGAGTTAATATTTGTGTGGTGGTACCTGGTACATGGTTTCCTCCATGCACCCACTCCAAGGCTCCTGACTTTGTTATATCATTTTTTTTTTCTATTTCTCTTGATTTAGCAATTAATACAAGAACTATGAGTGGAAAAACTGAGCTACTCCACACACGGGTGACAGGATGGACAGACAGGTTGAGCAAGTGATACCAAACATGGGGCAGAAGAGAAGTCAACGTAGGGAATGTCTGGCAGCCCCATGGGGCACACAGCCAGGAATCCTCCTTGTCTCCCCAGAGCTTCTCACACTTGTGTCGTTTTTAAGAAAGTCACTGAGGAAGGTGGGAAAGCCTTCTCAAGGGAGACTGAGGTTGCGGTCTGAGAGCTTTGAGAAAGTCATAGCTTCATCTAGAGTTTGAATTACATGGATTTAATAGTAGAAATTTAGTTGCTACTACAATTTCTTATTTCCCTAGAACCGTGTACTTAAATTGTTAGTTTTATTCCTAATTACAGTGACTCTAGCTCTTAGTTCATCTAATTGTCACTGAGACAGCTTTATGAAGGACATTTCATTTAATCAAGCAAAGAGGTATTTTAAAAATATCTTTGGCAGGAAATGTTTCTTAACCCCTCACTGAGTAAAAGAGAAGCGGTATTTTTTTTTCTTTCACAGAGGTCTTTATACTTCAGGCAACAACTCTTGCGTCCAGCAGTAGTTGGATGCAATAGATGATACCTCTAAGTGCCATTAATCCCTGCAATTTTAATTCACAAAAACATTTTATTTTCTAAATTAATTTCTTCTGGTCAGTGTCACTGCTTGTTTCCTAAAAGTCTTTGCTCAATAGTAAGTAAACTCTCTCCTTACCCACAATTCTCACTACTACCCATTTGAACTTGATCTTTAGTTAGCCGTTTCCTCCAAGTCCTTCAGCTGCAGGGCATTTCTCCCTTGCCTGTTTCTGCAGCTCCGTTCCCAGCCTGACAAGAGAACATGGCCAGCTTGTTCTCACATGCTACGTCTCCCTCCACAGGGTTATGCAGGGCTCTGTACTCGGTCCCTGCACTTCACTCATGGCCTCATTCCATACTGCCCCAGAGCTCATCAAGGTATTTTGCTAAATAAAACATTTACCTTCCAAAAACAGCTCCAGGGCCAGCAATCAAAATAATAATTAATATTCTCTCTCTCCATCTCTCCCCGCCCTCCTCTCTCTTTTGTCTGAGCAATTGGCCGCTACTCTCCCTGGGCCTAAATTGTAAGATTCGTTTAGGGTCCTGGTGTCTGGCGGAGGGGCTGTTTGCTGTATTTTATATCTGTGCCATACGAGCCACACGGGTGGTAAAGACGCCACTTGCACATTTTCTGTTGCCTTTTAAGTGCCAGGTGTAGTGTTTTCTATGTTTTCTAAAAAAATTCTCATTTTCAAGACTTGGGTTTAAGAGACTGCTTACTCAACTTAGGATCAAACTCAGTATTTTCAACAGCTCTGCCCTGTCACAGTCTCTGTCTATCAAATGCCACCCCTCTCTCCTACCCCATCCACGACCACTGAGTCAAGGGATTTTCCCAGACTTGACCTCCACAATCCATTGACTTGACTTTGTGTCTGCCCTGGATTTTGGCCTCAGGCCCCGGATCTGCTTATGGGCATGTTCCTTAAAATACATGATTTGCTTGTCTCAGGCCTCCCTCTGTCCATTCCCACTTGCCCTTTCTAAGCACTCATTGACCAGCTTCACACCTGGCTAGAAATCAAGCTGGACATGCCTTTTGCTCAGTCTCAACTACCACGGCATCTCTGATTCCCAGACTCTAGCCAGGGGGAGAGCAGGCCTGAGACAACCTGGGAGTTCTGAGCCTTCAGGTAAGTGCTGATGCCTTAGCTATAGCCTCAAGGTCAGAGGAACTTGGCTTCTTATACAAAAGATTTATTTTGTGCAGAAAAACATGGCAATTAAATGTGCTAAAGTGAACAACAGCTTCTTCTACTTAGCTATACCTTTCCCTGAAAGTATGACAATTAAAGTGCTAAGCATAAGCATTTTTGTTAATCAGTAATTCCTATTTAAAATGAGGTAGTTTAAAATAGTAATTCTCAAAGCTGTCTGCACATCACAATTATATGTTGAGTTCATATTCAAATAGATATTTATTGAATACTTTCTCTGGGCCAAATACTAGGAGTAGATCAATTCTCATGGTCCAAAACCCCAGTGAACAGAGATAGAAACTACACACTTAAATAATAAATAAGCAAGCAAACAAACAAATAGACAAATGAGTGCCTCTGAATAAGAAAATCCAGGTGATAATAGTCATCGAGAGAGTAGGGGGTGGAAATGAGAGACTTATTTACCTACAATGGTGGCTGATTACCAGGCCATTTGGGTGCAGTATAAATAACACAAGGGAGGGGCACCTGTGTGGCTCAGTTGGTTAAGAATCTTCCTTCTGCTCTGGTCATGGTCTTGGGGTCCTGGGATCGAGCCCATAGTCAGGTTCCCTGCTCATGGGGGGAGTCTGCTTCTCCCTTTCCCTCTGTCCCTCCGCACCCCGGCTCCTCTTCCTGGGCACTCTCTCTCTCTTTCTCTCTCAAGTAAATGAATAAAATCTTTAAAAATAAATAAATAACACAAGGGAGACAGCTGTATGAAGATCTGGACAAAGGACAAGGAGAAACTGCAAGTGGGGAAGCCTAGATATATGGTGGAAATGTTGGCAAGTTAGAGAACAGGAACAGAAGAAAGAAATTTGCCCTGGAACATAAGTATAAGGTTAAAAAAATGGGAAGAAGATAAAGTCAGAGGGGGTAGACAAGGGTCAGACCCTTTAAAGCCTTATAGGCCACAGTCACAGTAAAGACTTTGAATATAATTATACATTTAAAGGGAAGCCATTAGAGATTGTTTACTAGGGAAGTAACATGGTCCAACTTGTGCTTTAGAAAGACAACTTTTGCAGTTTGGTGGGCTAATAGCAGGACAGGAAGTCTAGGCAGGAGATTTCTTTTAGATTCCAGATGGAAGTTGTTAGTAGACTAGTCTAGAGCAGGTAACTAGGACTAACAGGAAATAATAATATATAATAATATCATTAGACTAATGGACTAGAGGGGAATAATGATGACGACAGTGGTGACAAGCCCTGACATAGAGCTTAGTATGTTCAAGCACTGTTCCAGTTTATCTTTCTATATATGTACACATATACACACTATTTTAATCACTGTAATAACCATGTGGGGGGAGGGGAGATATGATTATCTCCATTTTACAGATGAGGAAACTGAGCCCCCAAAAGTTGGGTAAGTTGCCCAGGGTTATGTAGTCAGTAAGTGTGAGACTCAGAATTTGAACTCCACTATGGTTCCATTATGCTGTGCTGATAAGAAATGATCAATTGAGTATGTGTTGTAGAAGTAAAAGCTATTGGAATTACTGAAGGATTGGATGTGGAATGTATGAGAAAATAAGAAATCAAGAGTGACTTTTAGGTTTTCAGCCTTAGCAACTGAGTTACAGCAGATTTCTGAGAAAGGCCAGCCTCAGAGCAGAGGGGACTTGGGGGAAGGAATATACAATCATCAGTTTATTTTGTCCATGTGAAGTTGAGATTCCTACTAAACATTCAAGTGACGATGTTTGGTAGGCCTTTGGATATCCAAGGCCACGGTCAGGGCAAGAGATATGGATTTCAGAGTCATCAGCATATAGATGGCATTCGACGTTGTGGGACTTAGTAAAGCCAGAAGTAAGTGTAAATGTGGGCCATAAGAGGGCAGAGGACAGACCCCTGCGCTGCCCTGCCATTAGAGGTCCAGCAGAGGAAGGAGAGCCAGCCGTGAGCCTGGGAAATAGTCTTCATGAGGTGGGAGGAAAATCAGCAAGGTGAGGTGTCATAGAAGTCTAAAGAAGAAAGTATTTCAAGGGCAGCCTTGTCAGTACCACTAACGGAATAAGAAAGGTAAAGCACAGAATCCATCACTGGCTCTGGCAAGGGATGGGGATAGCTAAAAGCTTGACGACAACAGCTCTGATTGGAGCAGGTAAGACGAAAGGAGGTGGAGACAACACATACAGACAGCTCTTTTGAGAGGTCGTCCTATGAAGGGGAGATGACATGGAGACAGTCACGCGAAAGAGAGACACAGTACAAGAGAAGCTCTTAACAACAAAAAGCAGGGGACCGTTGTCGACGCGCTAGTGTACTGATGGGAATGATCCAGTGGAAAGGACAAAGGCCATGATGCAGGACAGAGAAATAGAAATGTTGGAGTGAGGGGCGCCTGGGTGGCTCAGTTGGTTAAGCGACTGCCTTCGGCTCAGGTCATGATCCCGGAGTCCCGGGATCGAGTCCCGCATCGGGCTCCCTGCTCGGCAGGGGGTCTGCTTCTCCCTCTGACCCTCCCCTGTCTCATGCTCTCTCTCTCTATCTCATTCTCTCAAATAAATAAATAAAATCTTTAAAAAAAAAAAAAAAAGAAATGTTGGAGTGAAATCTTCAGGGGGTGAAACTCATGCAGAAACAGCTTCTAAAACTTCAGATGCCTAGTTGACAACCTGGGAAACTCCAACTCTTGAAGTCTGAAATGGAATCAACATCTGTGTTGTCATAAAGCCCTGCGGGGGATTCAGATGCACAGCCAGG
The DNA here is from genome assembly GCF_002201575.2 of Neomonachus schauinslandi. Lineage (NCBI taxonomy): Eukaryota > Metazoa > Chordata > Mammalia > Carnivora > Phocidae > Neomonachus > Neomonachus schauinslandi. The sequence goes on along the minus strand of NC_058405.1, from coordinate 97,986,988 downwards.
GCTGAGAACCACAGATGAGAGTCTTTGAGTGATATTAAAAGCTCTTCAAACACCTCAGGTCCCGTTCAGTAGAACTGGGTAGAACTTTCCCCAGATCTTCAAACTCCAATGCAGAAGCCCCACCCACCCTCACGTGCCCAGTGCCAGGGAGCATTGGAGCCTGAGGAAAGCTTGTAATCACAACCATCTTCCTCCCCACCTTGATGGCCCCCCTGACATGGCAGTGGGTATGATACACCCAGGCTTAGCTTTGGCTCTTTGCTGATGGGAGGAAGTCTCATTTCTTAGCATTCCCAGTTGGCTTTAAGTTCTTACCTTCTCCTTCCTCTCGCTTTTATCCTCTCCTATCTTAAGATGACATAAAAAGACATTTTAAAAGTTATAAAGAAACATGCTGGTGGTAGTCTGAATAGAAATCCTTAACTGTTTCCCTCTCATCTTTAAGTTCTGTGACAGTCTGCTGACAGGTACCTCCAGACATCCCTGTCTTGAAGCGTCTGGTGTATATCTTTCTCCTAATTAATTTGTATCCAACTCTGGGTCACCTAGCAACAATCACTAAACTAGGATTAGAGACAAAAACTCCTCTTTGGCAAAGGGGCTTGAGGTTAAAAAAGAAATTCCTATGTCAGTATATAACTTTATACTAGCAATTTTCTGATTATAAAAGTAGCCATCACATCATAGGAAGTTAGGAAAATATAAGGCAATAGAGAAATTGTAATTATACCACTCAGAAATATCTGCTGTTGACATTTTGGCATGTCTATTTCCATTTTTTTTTCCTGTTGTACTTAATCAAATTAGGAAATTATAAAATATCACTTTATACCGTTTATAGTTTGCTCTTTCACGTAATATATCAATACTGTTTTTCCATCTTATTCAGTAGTTCTTAAAATATGATTTAACGGCTGTGCAGAAATTTATCAAATGAATGCAGAGTACCATTTATTTAATATCTTTCCTTTGGATACTTAGGTCATTGACACATTTTCATTATTATAATGTTGTGATGAGAATCTCGGTACATAAACCTTTTTACACATACATTTTAATGGAATATTAAAACATGCCCATTCTTTTAAAAAAAGTTATGCAAGTGGCCATTAGATTTCTTCATATCTAGTTAAGAATAAGTGGCTCTCTAAAATGAAGAACTCCAGAAGAGACTCCAGAAGGATCAGCACCTCTAGGGAAAAGCATCCAACCCACCCTTTAAGTCACCACTCTTGTTGCTCAGTATAGGATAAAATGAGCGGAAGGTCCATGGGCTGCTGAAAGTTTTAGAGACCTGAATCCTTGGAAGACTTTACAGTGCAGGCCATCCTGTTGCTCTTTCAGGGAACTCTGTTCATGATTGTTTTTTCAATTGCAAGTTACAGAGGCTTTACTTAGGCTGATGTAAGCAAAAGCGTGTTCGTGGAACTAGAAATGGAGGTGTAACAATGGATGGAGGCCAAGTGCATGCAGAGGTTCAGACCAGGTCAGGGCGCTGTTTGCATCTCTCAGCTTTGCTCTCCTCTAAGTGGGTTTCAGGCTCTCTGATGCAGGCTCTCTTAACATGTTGGCAAAAATGGCAGCCAGAGGCTTCTAGGTTAGTGTGCCACCGAATCAGCAACACCAGGGAGAGGACTGTTTCTCTTTCTAGTAGGTCCACAAGAACTCTTAGGCTCCAGAGAGGGATGTTATATGCATGTGTTCACATCCTGGCCACTGGAGGGTAGAGCATCTCAACTGACAATCCTATAAATTCCATGCTTTAGCAAAGTTCTAATATTTTGGTTATTTCAATGTCAGAAACGCTTTCATATCACTCAGGAAGGTAGGTTGCTACTTAGTCTTGCCCTTTACTTCTGCGGCATCTTCTTTCTTCTTCTGACTTCCCCCTCTCCTCCTCCATCTCCTCCTCCTGCTCTCCTTCTCCTCCTAACCCCTCCTTCTCCCTTTCCTCTTTTTCACTCTCTCACTCCTTCCTCTGTCCCTTCTTTGGCATCTCTAGGCCTGGGCTGCTACTGGATGCCACCTTACAAAAGATCCACGGAACATTTTCTCTGTCGTGAGATACTCAGGTTGTTGGAAGGCAGACAAAAATATGCTAATTGAAATAATGAACATAATACATATTACAATTTCAAAAAATGTTAAAAATTGTGTACAAGAGTCCATGAAACACCAAGGTAGAAGTGCCTGACTGGATTCTTTTTAGAGAAGGCATGGAGATAAGAAGGTGCTATTTGAACCAAGTCTTGGAGGCTTCGTGCAAATTTTCCAGGCAAACAGTGAGAGGAGAGGTGGAGGGAGTTGTCTGGGTAAAAAGCAACAAAGCCTGAACCAGTCTCAAGGAGTCACCAGCGAGTGGGCCTGCCTGAAGCCTGGGGAAGTCTAATGGCCTACTTGCATAACTTTTTTTAAAAGAATGGGCATGTTTTAATATTCTATTAAAATGTATGTGTAAAAGGTTTATGTACCAAGATTCTCATCACAACATTGTGGCCAGAAATTAGACTCAAAGCCTTAGCCTGTCCTATGTGTGCAAGTGTGTGGAGCTTCCCATCTACCCAACACATACATATTAAATAAAGCTAACATTATTTCTTTCTTCTTCTTCTTCTTCTTTTTGAATTTACGGCATTGTCAATTCAAACCTCTAGTCTGTCTACAGATGTTTGTAACTACCAGCCCCTCGAGCCCCCACAGTACCCCAATGCCGCAGCCCCCCGTGGTGTTTCAGCCTCTCTTCACAGCATAAAATAACACGGCCAAACAAACACACCAAGGGGCAGCGCAAACAGTTCTGAGCCACGGGGAGAATATTTATGGCCTGAAAACTTAGGCCCCCCATGACTTCAGAGTGTAGGAAAATACGTGCTTGCCATAAATTGAAGTTGTACCAATCACCGAAAGCCTTTGATCGGCGCTCCTTGTCTTTCCACCGGTCTCTTTACTATTGATGTGCAGGAACTGAACTTGTCTGCAGTTTACTCTCCCCCATCACAGGCAGCTGAGGGCTCCTCTTGGGTTTTGTTAGCATCCACAGCGCTGTTTTACAGCAGCCCTTCCAGCCTTCCAGCTCCTGGAAGCTTGCTCAATCAAGACATAACCTTTTGGGGCGGCTGGGTGGCTCAGTTGGTTGGGTGGCTGCCTTCGGCTCAGGTCATGATCCCAGGGTCCTAGGATCGAGCCCCGCGTTGGGCTCCCTGCTCAGTGGGGAGCCTGCTTCTCCCTTTTCCCCTCCCCCTGCTTGTGCTTGCTCTCTCCCTCTCTCCCCCTCTCTCTCTGTGTCAAATAAAAAATCTTAAAAAGACGTAACCTTTTATTGGTTATGACCAACTGCGGAGGGAAAGGAGACTTCCTCAGTGGGAGGTAGTGGGCTCACGTGTGAGGACACTTGTCACTGCAGTGTATCGTGGGGCCAGATTTGGGTGGGTGCTTGTTGGAAACACTTCAGATGTTAGGGAAAAAAAAGCCAATATGTCAGGAATTAATCTGCATAAATGTGTTAATTGGCCCTACTCAGACTTATATGCGAGCTTGTAAGGAAACCCCAGATCTTAGAGAAGGCCAATGCATCAAGGACTAATCTCCATAAATATACTAAGAGCCATCAAAGAAGAAAAATGAACCGTAGAGCCAACATTAATTGTGCCCACAGATAATTAGAACAAAGTGTTGTTAATTGTGTGTTGGTTTAATGTTATGTAGCCGTGGCCTTGTTTTTTTTTTTCACGGAGAGTATAAATTTTGATGTCAGAAACTGAAAGCTGGCTGGCTTGATTAATCAAAAGGCCTCAGTTTGCTTAGTTACAACCAATTAGCATTTTAATCCTTACTCTACAAAGTATGATTAAGCTTAGTATGTCATGAGTATAATTGGAAAACAAAACCCCAAATCTTGGTTCTTTTTGCACAGTGGGTGTCTGAGCTGTCCTAGATGTGATGCTTCTAAGTAACATACCTGAGTGTCATGAATAAAAATTAGAAGTTGTGATTCAAAAAACAGTATGATTGATGAGCAGTCCCAGTTTCAGAACCACAGCCTTCTATAAACTCTGCTCGTTTGCCAGGAGAAAATGTTCCATAGCCTTGGGGGAGGGAAAAAAAAAACAAAAAACGTGGCTCCAGAATGGGGTCCAGAAAAGTGCCCTTGTTATATGGATAGGTATTACCTTTAGCAACTGAGTCAGGAATACGGTCACTCTAACACTATGAAGTGTTATAAGGAATCCACTTAGTCTGATTTCTCATGGTAGCTTTCTGAGGGTGATCTAATTCATTAGCATTCAAAGCAGCCCCAACCCTAGAGCCTTGCTACTTTCAGAGTGAGAAATATACAGTTTTACTTTATTACCGAAGCAGTGTGACCCAAGTGCTACAACGGATCGGGGATTTTCAGATTTGAACGTGGGAGGAGAGATTATAAATGCAAGCTACCATGGGTGCAAGGATCTCTACAGTATTATTTGGATAATCACTCCCGTTTCCAAACTATCTAAAATATGTCTTTGCTTTTATTTGTGAATGTAACTTTGAAAATGTAAACATCCTCCACATGCTCAGTAGCATTCCTGGTTTCCTAATTGGAGCTCATTAGCACACCAAGAATAAGCGCAACCTCTCTTTCAGAGTTCAGTGTTCATAAGTATTCCACTAATACAATGGAGTGGGCTCTTCTAGAAAGCAAGTTTCCACTGTGTGTTTAAAAAAGATGTGAGTTTGGGCGCCTGGGTGGCTCAGTTGGTTAAGTGACTGCCTTCAGCTCAGGTCATGATCCTGGAGTCCCGGGATCAAGTCCCGCATCGGGCTCCCTGCTCGGCAGGGAGTCTGCTTCTCCCTCTGACCCTCCCCCCTCTCATGCTCTCTGTCTCTCATTCTCTCTGTCTCAAATCAATCAATCAATCAATCAATCAATCAATAAAAAAGATGTGAGTTTGTAGAATGTGTCTATTGTTTGTTTGGTGAGGACAGTATCTCAACATAGCAAAGGAGAAAGCAGAAATACTTTTAAAATTACAAGGGGGACGCCTGGGTGGCTCAGGTCGTTAAGCATCTGACTCAATTTCGGCTCAGGTCATGATCTCAGGGTCCTGAGATTGAACCCCACGTCGGGCTCCTTGCTGGGTTTGGAGCCTGATTAAGATTCTCTTTCCCTCTCCCTCTGCACCTCCCCTTGCTTGTGCTCTCTCTCAAATAAGTAAAATCTTTAAAATTACAAGGAACATGATCAGTCTGGAAATTTTGGATCTTCTTTCTCAGGACAGACGCTTTTCCTTCACTTGTGTCTCATTTGTAGTCAACAGACACGGGAACTTTCTTAGAAACATGAAAAACGTCCTTTCTTGTGGCATCATTGTTTTTTGATTTTTATGTGCCTAGGGTCAAAGTCAAATAGGTTTTCATAATCTCATAAAATACCGAGATGATCATGAATTCATTTAGAGGAGACTGTCTCCTATACAGTGTAGTAACTGGGGGGAAGTAACTCTGTAAGTAATTCCAGCTTAAAACGAAAAGAAACTACAGGCAAATGGCATACGAAGTACAGATGTTTCTAAGTCCATAATGATAAAATGGGTTCCTCAGAAATCCGAATAACCAAAAATTCGCCTGCAGTCTAGTTTTATGAGAGAGAGACAAATAAGAAAACAAACAGATTTACTCCCCCAAATGCAATGTCTGGGTATTTTCTGAGATGAATATAAATTCTTGAGGGCAGACCCCACTTATGGCCTTGCCCCCATTCTCAGTGCCCCAAAACTGATCCCCAGGGCCTTGTCACAAAGGTGTAAAAGCTTCATGGATCATCAGAAAGAATCTAAATTATGCTTGTTATTAAGTAATTATAATAGTTTTAGTAAGTACATATTGAATTTAATAATGATATTATAGCAGTTATATAATATTGCAACCTCTTGTTGCCAGCCAGATGTAAATTTGGTAAATTCACTAGTAATACATTTTTTGGGAAAAATATTTTAAAAAATATTTATCTGGTAATCTTATGTGAATCTTCAGCTAGATCAGCCTGCAATTACAGAAAAAGGCATTTTTTTAAAAATATTTTTAGTAAGGTACATGCTAGGAGTAATAAATGTAGAGTGAACAGACTAAAGCTTGGTCTGTTTAAAAATTAATTTCTTTATCCTATATTCACCTGTTACAAAATGCCGATTTTCAAAGAGCTCGAAAAGAATTCTTTGTTCTTCTTCCTTCTCTCCTGTCACTCTAATATCCTCCTTCACTTATTCTCAGACAGACATACGGATAGACAGACAGACACATACCTCAGATGCATATGCATCACGCACAGCTGCAATGCCCCCTCAGACTGCAGGGGTATCTGAGAGTGGACATTCTTTCAGTGAGTCGTGTGACTTAAGGACCATGGGCCATTTTGCTTTAAAACTTCTAGACTGTTTTTTTTTTTTTCCCACTAGTGATCCTCATATTTTACTTACTCACCAGCTTCTTTGCTGCTTCTCACCACTAGGGAGATGGAGAGCGGCAGGTCTCTTATCCCTCTTCCCCACCATGTTTCTTTTTGCTGGTTTATCTGCATCCTCATTGCTTCTGAGTTGGGATACCAAACATTCAGTGTGGCATCGTCCTTTTCCTTCCATTTGTGTTTGCCTCTCCTTCCACATAACGAGTTGGTTAGAATGAATCAGCTCATCATCTTATATTAATCTTAGGATGTTTTAGGCTCTAAACGTGATTAATGTGTGCTCAGGATTGCTTTCTGTTTGCCAAAGTGGAGGGAGGAGGCAAAGTGTTGTACCCAGGTCTGTAGTCATTTCCAGAATCAGGGCTTCAGGGTTCCAGCTGGCCAAGGTTTGCCTCTGTGCTGGTGTCTTTCATCTTGGACTTTGCACGGAGGGCCTAGAGGATGGGTCTCTTCTCACTCAGCCTCTCCTTTGAGGTTGTCCACATAGCTTGTCACCATTTGTCATTCCACCTCCTAGATTCCCATTTGGTCCCCAAGCCTTCACTCTGCATGGCCAATTTATGTTTTCTCCAACTGCTTTTCAGTGAGGCTGTCAGCTGCTACTGTTTTCTCTGCCCCCCTTGCCCATGCCCCTCTGCTGCTGGAGGCTGTGCTTCAGGGTGTCTTTAAAGCAATCCTTCTGCTCTCTCAGCAGGCAGCAGTCCCTTTTAACTTATTGGGTACCTGCCACCAGCTGCTGTCTGCACATAAGCAGCTGAGATGAATCACGTTGCAATGAGCCGCAAACCTGCATATAGCGAAACTAGTTCCCCACACCAGCCATTCATAAAGAAGCCCACTCTTCTCTGGAAGGCTCATTTGCATCATGGCATCAGGAAAAGTACAGAGAAAAGGTTCAAAGGAAGTAGCAAATGGAGTAGGATCTGTTTTGGGGATGAAAGAAATAAAGTCATCACTGCGGTCTACCACTATTTAAGCCTGCAGACACTTGTCCCCATGCCCCTCCCCTTCCCTGTATCCCTCGGGCTTAAGAGCCATTCAGGAGGTACCTGTAAGGATGCCGAGGAAGGAGAGGAAGACTTCAGAAGTCCCCGTATGTCTCAGGTCAGGATGATTTCAGTTTTGATAGCAAGTTTGCGTATCTCAGCACTGGAGCTAATTTCATAGCAGAAAGTATATATTAATCCTTTCTGAAGAATAAGAAGCAATTCTCACACGGCAACGTAGGGCGGTGACCCAGTGCAGTGTATTTATCCTCCAAAATGTGGTTTTGTGAATTCACATTTCCTTCATCTGGGATTTAAGTTCCGAGAGAAAATGAGTATCCTGTCAGCCCTCACTAGCGTGTGGGCTCCTGGAGGGCAAAGAGAGTTATAATTTCACCCTGAATCCCTGTTGGACAGTGCCCATGGGCTTGAATTGTGGCCTTTGCCTAAATCTCTGCAACTGTGGACTCCACATGTCAATACAAAGGCTTAAAACCCAAAGAGGGGCCCTGCTGAAGTGATGGTAAGACAAGATAATAGTCTTGGAACTAGTCTACGTTTTCCATTCATGGCCTGCGGGGAATTGTGTGCTATCTGTGGAAGGAATCATTTTATTTTGAAATTACACATAATTATTAACACTGATAAACCAAGAAATGACACAGCCCAGGATAGACTCACCTATTTTGCATCATCTCTCATTTTCATTTATTCTACTATCAATACATAAATTAGCATATCTTATTTTTAAATCAGCACTGCTGTGCAAGGCCATTTAATGACTTTTAGGCAGAGTTAACTAATCCATAGGTCGTCTTTTTATTTTTTTTAACACCCAAGATAAGAGCTTTTTAAAAAAAATCCAATGTTAACAACTTGAAAGGTGTAATTCTTGTAATTCTTGTAGTTCTCCCATTTGATTTCTGTGTCTCAGCATAGTTTTCTTTAATTCAAGGATTGGCCCCTGTATTTGAACCCACATCAAGCATGTAACCTTTTAAACCAACTCTGACCCTCTGGCTAGAAGTAATATGCCCCCTGGGAGAATGGAGTCTTTATTGTATGTGTAGGAAACACCTGTTCATTGACTTCATCCATTTTGCTCAAATGCCTTATAACTTTCACTTTTCAAAAATCCTGTGATAATTTGGCCTCATATATGAACCTCTGAAGGTGATAAAACATTCACGAAGTGAAGCTACTAGCTCACTTTTTAAAGTTTTTACTTATCTGTTGGCTTTCAACGCAGAAATTGGAGACTGTTTGGGGAGGTGGGAGGCAGTGAGTTTTTAGCACCCACAGAAAGATAGATGGCATTTGAGGATAGCTGTTTCCCGTAGGGTCATTATAAATTCCAAAGACCAGCAAAATATCATCATTACTCATTATCACTGAATTAAATCCGGGTGTTCACCCTGCAGACAGCTCTGGATATGGTATCAGTTGCCTCTTTTCCTCTGGATGTCCTAGAAGGTCACCTACTTTGGCTCTGCCAGAGGACAGCCTGTTTCTTAAAGAATATCTGGCTGAGTACCTCACTCCCAGCTGCTTTTGCAGAAGTAGACTTGAAAATTGATTATCAAGCAACCTCAGAGGTGATCGCATGGCCAGCCTCCCTTGCCTTCCCCTCTAATTGACAGCATGAATTACTCCCCATATCACTCATTTCCTCTAGTTTTAGCTCCCTCCAATATTAGTCCAATATTAAAATGCAAATATCTTGGGGTAACGGTCACACGAGTATGAATTTTCTGACAAAGCCAAGTGGGACTTGCCTTTACCTATTAGCCAAAGAAGTAAATAGAGCTTATCCTGTTTGGTTCTGAACTTTTCTGGACTTTGAAATTTCCCTGATGTTGAGGCAGCATGGTAGAAGGAAGCTCAGAGTTTGAAGTCTTCAGTTCTGGGTTCAAATTCTGCTCCTATCATTAACTTCGGGGAAGTTTATCAACACTTCTGAGCCTCAGTTACCTCGTCTATAAAATGAGGTAATAATATGCATGCAAATGGATTAAATGAAAAAGTAGTATCTTTAAATGTGAGTGTAAGGTGTACCAAGATAAAAGGCACTTTTTTCCTTTTAAACTGAATAGCAGAATCTTAAGGGTTATTCCTTTAGGTAAAACTGGGGCAAATTGTTTCACCCAACTTGTGGGAAAAGTGACCTTTTAAGTATGTTAACTCTGGGTTCTGTGCTCTCCTAATGACTAGTCAGGCATGCAGATGATGGGATGGTACCTCGCTCAGTCCCCGAGTGCTTACAGATCCCCTTTTCTGGTCCTTTGGGCAATTTTCTTGTTGTCCTTGACTGCCACATCCCCTCTGTCACTTGTTCAGACCTCCTGTCTTCTTTGTAAGTGAAGGAGTCCGAGAAACCCGACAGTGCTCTGATCACCATCCCCTGTCCCTCCAGGGGGGATAAATCACATGCCAGTGTTTCATGCTGTCGGTGGGACTGTGGAAGACGTGTCAGCCCCTTTCCCAGGGCCCTAAATTCCCCAGGGCTCTAGGTGTAGGGAGCACATCATCCACGATCCCCTTCTCCTGTTCTCTGAGGACCAACAGCACAACCTTTCCCCGGCCAGGCATGTAGGACACCTGGCCAGCTCGGGGCCCATCCTGCTTACAGACTGCCTCGAGGTCTTATCCCTGTTGTGGGACTCAAGCCCAGGTCTTGTCCACTATATTTGTATTGCTTCTCCTGTGGCTCGGCCTTTGGAATCCGAGCATACACACTAACCCCTGAACTCACCTGGACCAAGTCTTCCCTCAGTCGCTGTCCTTCATGCATCTCAGCTTGGCTACTATCCTCAGATACTTAGGCAAATGTCCTGTTCCTCTTCTCGGAAGCCCCAACTCCACCCTGAACTATGTCCTCTTTGTCCCAGGGGAGCAGTAACTCCTTAGCTGACAGTGGTGCTTAGGAAGAACCCCAGGACATTTTCACAATGTCCATAGAGTCATTTTCTCTTGTTTATGCAAAAAGTTTCTATGTGTTTCCTTACATTAGTGTAGCTAGACATTCTCAAAATGTGGCTCTCCTGTTTTGACAAAGCACAAAGCCTCAGGTTCTCCTCACTGGAAGAGCACATTAAGGTTATGTTTAACAGCCTGTCTGCCTACACTGGGATACCTCGGGTGGCAGGAAACTTAACATTTTTCAAAGCAGCCCAAAGCAGTGTGCTCTAGGGGTTGAGCACCTGGCTTAGCAGAGAGCCTGAATTTGAATCCAAGCAGCCACATGGGCTAGCCAGATGTGCATTCTTGGACAAGTTATTCAAGCTTTCTATGCTGTAGTTGTCCCATATTTAAATTGAGGATGATAATGTACCTAATACAGCATTGTTAGGAAGATGAAATGAGGTAACAAAAAATCCTTAGCACAGAAGTTGGCACAAAATAAGGATTCAATAAAATGTTAGCTCAAATTTTATTTAGCTATCATCCATCTCTGAATGGCTTTCATTTTTTAGAATTCTCTGAAGTCTGTCTTTCAGGAGTTCTGCCAGAGAATGCTGTTTCTGTCTCCTGAGGCCATACAGGACAGTTTCATTCCTCTTCCTTGACAAGTTGTCTTACCAAGGGACAACTTTCATCACATACCCTCCAAGAGTTTTTTACTATAGGCTAAGTAGCCATAGCTTCTTCTGCTGTTGCTTTATGTGACACGGTTCCAGGTCCTTCCCCATCCTGATGCTTCTCTCTGATTGATCTCATTTTTCCATAGGCCTAGTGAATGTGAAATCCGGCCAAACATAACTCCAGGTCCCACCTGAGCCGTAAAGGGCAAAGCAAAATCTTGTCCCTCTATCCCCTCTGCACGTGCTATACAACTGATAAAACACAGGGGCGCCTGGGTGGCTCAGTCAGTTAAGCATCTGCCTTCAGCTCAGGTCATGATCCCAGGCTCCTGGGTTCCAGCCCCGCATCGGGCTCCCTGCTCAGCGGGAAGCCTGCTTCTCCCTCTCCCTCTGCCTGCCGCTCTGCCTATTTGTGTTCTCTCTCTGTCAAATAAATTAAAAAAAATCTTAAAAAAAAAAAAAAGTGATAAAGCACACCGGATGTGTGCTCACACTCTTGACTTAGGCTGAGGATACCTACTCAAAGTCTGTAAGCTGTGAATCTCCTGTGTCACATGCTGATACCGAGTCTTTTCCTCCCCTTCTTCTTACACGGCTGTTTTTCACTAGAGTGTGGGACATTGTGTTGATGTAAATTTTACCTGGTTGGATATATTCCAGTGTGATCCATTGTTTCAGGCTCTCGGAGTCTTTCCTGATTCTGAGTCTTTTGCCCAACATCTGTGTTCTCCACTCTACTCTGTGTCATCTGCAGGTATGTTGAAAAGGCGACTCTTTGCATTGCTAAAATAAGAAACTTTATGACCGTCAATATAGTTTTCACAGCTAACTGAACTCCCGTGACAAGAAATTGCCATTTTATAAGTTTGTTTCCCTCATTTGTATAAGGAAGGGGTTGAGCAGATGGTCTAAGATTTCCTCCAGCTCTGTACATCCATGTTATCACACCTCCTTACCATACAGAAATAAACATCCTTATTGCCAGTTGTGATTTACTGGCTTTAAAGCTAATGTTGGCACATTTTTACCTTTCAAGTATATATTTTTCTTTGGGGGAGGGATGCTAAGATGGACTACATTCCTATTGATAGCCAATCAGAGAAGATATTTTACATGTAATTTACAACGAAGTTTCTGTTATAATCTAATCTTAGTTGTTAAGCCATGAACAATCCTTACTTCATCGGTAGTGAAGCCGTAAATGGGAAGATAGAGGGAAATGTGATAGTTTATCAGTAGACAAACCCCATTTTGGCGAGTCTAGAGAAAGCCAGTGGGATTTTGGGCTTTGGCACTATAAAACTCAGACCCTTCCCTATTTGAAAGTCCAAAAACCTCTTACTTGAATTAAATTGATGGATATCATTAAATTATTACAAAATAATAAGGCATTATACCTGGGGATCACCAGACTCTTTGACTTATATTTTCATTTTAATGACTTGATGCAGATGAAGCAGGCTTTGCCAAACAGTTTACTTGGTCCTGCTTAGAGTTACTGGCCCTATTGGCAGATAGAAACCACTTAGTTCTATTAGACAGGGCTAAAAAGTCACCTAGGAATTTGTGGTATGCTTGATTACTTTGACCTGCTGAACTTTGCTTAATAAATGCAGCTGGTCAACATTTAAGCCTGACTTTTGCTTGATGTAGCAGAATGCCTGACTGATCATGTCATCTATTGGAAATTAAGGTTGATTGGCTTCCATAATGAATTATTTTAATCAAGCTTTTGCCCAGATTACTTTAAAGTGTGCTATTCCCCATCCACCTTTAAAGCACATCATTATCTTGATGTCCCGAATTTTCAGATCTAAAATACACTTGCATCTCAGAAAATGTGGGCTCATGCATTTAATCAAAATTACTTACAAATAGATATCAGTAACTGCACCAAAATGCAAAACCTTAAAAAACAAATCTAAGCAAGTGATCCTCAAGCTGTGGTTCTTGGACCAGCAGCATCAGCATTATCTGGGAACTTGTTAAAATGCAAAGTCCCAGGCTCTCCCTCAGACTCACTGAATCAGAAATGCTGGAGAGTGTGGCTAGGAACTGGTTTTTTCATAAGTCCTCCAGGCGATTCTGCTGCAAGCTAAACTTTCAGAATCACTGATCTAAATTATTATATTTAATCACTACTAATAAAAATGTTTTTGGGTTTAATGTTAATGAATAAGAATGGCTAGTTAAGCACCTTCTTTTTCTGCTTTATCAATTAAGACTTGTTGATCAAAACCTGTTTTAAAACACCATAGGTATGAAAATTGTCCAGTGTGGGTGAGCATATCTAAAGTAATTTGTTGCCTTGCAAAATTAGTAAGGAACTATAACGCACACTATTTTAACACTGTTATAACAATTATAACTGTTTAATTCAGTATTTTCCATTTAGTATCTTATAAAGTACTCAAATACATTTGCCCAAAGAAGGAAGTAAAATGGATCACAACAGTGGTGAATGATTAGAGTTTTGATAACCTGATATATAACTATAATGCTTTCTTTAATAATCATCTGTTTAACCAGAAAGGATGTTTGCGTACACTTTGATGGATAATTGCAGAACTATGAGTCAGGGCTCTTTTGGTTGCAAGTAACAAGAACAACAACAAAGTTCAAATTACCTTAAGAAGGTAACAGAATTTATTGACTCCTGTGAAAGAAAAGTCCAGTGATAGCAGTCAAGTCTCAGGCATTGCTGGATCCAGGGTTCAGACAGTATCATAGAAAACATCTCACTGTATTTTCAGATATTCTCCTCTTTGGGTTATTCCATTCTCAGACAGGATCTTTCAGAAGGTAGTAAAAAGGACCATCGGTAGCACCAGGTTTCTGTGCTACTGGCCTAACAACCTGATTGGAGACCATATCATTCCAACTAAAATCTCAGGGCTTACTCATACTACATAAACTTGGAGTCCATTAGACTGTGCCGACTGCTGTCCCATTGGACTTGGCCATTGCATAACTATGGACCTGCAAGGTAGCGTTGGCTCTACCTAAACCTGTATGGACCACGATGAGAAAAGACTGGCCTACCAAAAGAAAATCCGGGTGAGATGCCAGAAAATGGTACAGTGGTTGCTGGGCAGGTAAAAACAGCAGAAATGCTATACTCAAAGGCATAACAGAAAGGGATTTTTTTCCCCCTTAAGTACATTCTCTAATATATGTGCTTCTTTTCTTTTTTTTTTTTTTTAATTTTATTTATTTTAGAGAGAGCGAGAGAGAGCACAAGCCAGGGGGAGGGGCAGAGGGAGAAGCAGACTCCCTGCTGAGCCGGGAGCCAGATGTGGGGCTGGATCCTGGGACTCCGGGATTATGACCTTAGCCAAAGGCAGACACTTAACCGTCTGAGCCACCCAGGCACCCCAAGGCCATATTTGTTGATTGCATCTATGGTGCAGTGTTTCCTGAGTTCTAGTTGTTGACCAGAGCATGGGCTCTTGTCTTTGGAACTGACTCTAGTCTCAATCCCAGTTTGGTCTCTTCCCATAAGTAAACCTAAAGATTTATGCCTAGCACACTGGGTGCTTAGTAGATAAAATGGGCACAGGGGTAGTAAGGGCTGGGCACTTATGCAAGTAGAATCCCTTTTATGCTGTTGATCAGTATTAAGTGAGTACACAATCAGGCATCTGGAATCCACAAAAAGAGTTGGAAACGTTTACCCTGCCCCCCTCCACCCTCCCTATAGTATTACCTTCCCCTCCATTAATGAAAGAAGCTCATCTGGGAATGAAAGGAGGCTGATCTCAGGCTACAGAGATTGCTGAAGTTGTTGCAATTTTGACTTTCCTTATTCAAGCCTAATTCATGAGTGGCAGTTCTATTACATGTGCACAAATGGGACTCCATAAAATTTTCAATAAACTGCATTATAATAGTTGTAGTGATCTATCCCCTAGAATGCCTAGCCCAGACTTCTAATTATAGTGGATTGCCCTCTTGTCTTTCCTAATTTATAATGTCAAGATGTGTTTAGTTTTAATAAACTAAGCTGGGGAGAAGACTTAGGATCAAAAGTTAAATGTTTAAGGGTTTTTAAAAGGTCATTTTTCACATCATCTCTATTAAACAAATGAAGAGGCTTGTAAAAATTATTACATTTTATCACTCATCAGAGGACATGGATGATTTGATATCTTAAAATGGAAAAAGAGAATATACACATGTATGCAATCCTCCTGCCTCCCACCCTAGTTTAATTAAAAACCTCTTAAAAATGAGCTTTTAAAAATGTGCATGCTGCAGCAATACTTAGAAGAATGGGAGGGAGTGAGGGCAAGGGACCGATCCTACAACCACTTTCCATTACCTCTGTTCACCTCTGCCCCACTGATAACACCTTCACCCCCTTTCTTTCCTTCTGACTTCCTTCCTTCCCTTCTGACTTCCTTCCTTCCTTCTTTCTCTCCCTCTTACCCAAGTCCCTTTCCCCCTTCCCTCTACCTTTCTCCAGTAACATTGTTTTATTTTATTACTAATACCCTAGCTATAGGAGTGACCCATAAGGAGCAGGTACAAAGGGAGTACTTGGACATTTTCCTCAGCAAACTTTGAAAGAGGGCCATTTGCCTCTACACACACACTCACACACACACACACACACACACACACCCACCCACCCACCCACCAGGCTGAAGCTCTGAAACTAACCAAGTAGGGCATTGGGGTCCTCAGAAATTTATAAACCTTAAACCGAGGGATGGAAAGTTTCAGTATGGGACCACCTGGCCAGTTAGTAGCCAATCAAGCATAAAGAATACAAGTCTCCTCTCCATTTTGAACTCCTTCCCTTGAAAACATAAAAAAAGCCCTGGATTCTGTTTCCTCAAAATACACTCAAATATATATACATGCAGTATTTCTCAGATAACTTCATGGGATCCCAGAACTCCTGAAGTCTATCCCCAAAATCTCATTTGCTGTGGGTAAGAATCCCTGACTACCCCTGTGCATTTTTGCTCTCCACTGTTGCTTTTAATTCCTAAAATGGCCCATACTGGTTGATTTTCCATGGCTGAGAGACCAGGGGAGGGAAGAAACAGGACTTTCCCAGAACACCTTAAATTATGCCACCATGGCAGCCATCCACTTAGACTTATGATTGGGCTTTCTGGGATTGGAGAAGGAAGCCTATTGAAATGTTCAACCTATTGAACATTTATTGAAAAGAGAACTTCGAAGGTCCGAGGATGGAATAGCCTGGTCCAGTCCATGTTGAAACATAAAAAGAGCCCAGGGACTTACCAACATATAACGTACCAGTGAGCCTCCCCTTCTTATTAACAAATATAAGAAAGCATTGGAGTTTGTGCTGGGGTCAGTTTGGTTGGCTAATGCCCTCAAATCTGGCATTTTCTCTTTCTCCTTAAGGGATATTTACTTCAGGGATTCATAATTGACGGCAGTCCCAGATCTTCAATGGAAACCAAATAGTTTACATTCCACTCTAGCCTATTTTACACCATTTGAATAATTCAGACCACCATTGATTTTTGCAAAGGTTCTTAACAGTCTGGCATGTTGCTGGCAGGAAGGGAGATTTCCTTTCCCCAAACTTCAGCCCTTTTGACTCTGTAACAAGGAGCAGTCAACATTTGGTGTCCCCAGATGTCATCAAGTTTTACGTCCGGTGGTCCTAATTTCTAACATACTCATTTTAGAATGTAAGACTTTTTAAATCTCTCTTTCTAGAAGTTTGGAGCCAATAATACATCATTATCATTTTTTTATCAAAAGTGAACAGTTTTAATATGCATGAACATAGTCATGAAATCAAGGTTTTCATATTTATTAAATGAAACAGTAAAGACTTCATATTCTGAATATGTCTAGCAGATGCAGTGTGCCATGCGCACTCCCTCAGAACCCTTTGCCATTTTCCTACATGTTCCTAACAGCCAACACCTGTCTCTCTTGGTGGGTGGACTGCCCTCAAGTGTTCCTCCCTGCAAGGAGAATCATTAGTATCTCCACAGGGTTAGCCCTTAACCAATGAGGAATAGGCAGAGGGTAAGAATGTTTCCAGCTCCTCTGACCTTGAGGGGTTGATCTCAAGTCATCCCCAATTGGATTCCCCCGATATTACACCTTTGATTGGCCTCCTTCCTTGATTATCCTCACTCCCCTGTCCACCTACTGGTTTCTCCTGAGAACACTTCCTAACAAATCACTTCCACACAAATCCTTATCTCATTATCTGCCTGTGGGGAACATAACATAGACAATGTCCCCTTAAAATTATACAGTCGATACATGTGCATTTTAGGGAAAAAAATAGAAATTATAAAGAAGTCAAAGAAAAAATACTTTACATCTTACCACCCCAAGTTAATGATTATAAACATAATGGTGTATATTTTATTTTTCCTATGTGTATATGTAGTTCCTAATTTTCAAAACTGGCCTCACATCAGAACAGAGCTTCTTTTAGTTATTTTTACCCAAGTCTCAAGCATTTTTCTTGACATTCTCTTTTATAAAGGTTATCAACCATTGGGTGCCCAGGGATCTATTAGTGGTAGAGAAAGAGATGGTGTTGAAATGAACATGTAACCCACCACCTTGCTGCAGCCATACAGAGCGAAGAACCTTTATTATGGGGATGTGTTTGGCACGGAAATATTAGCAATCAAGTGAGCCACCCACAGGAAAATGTTAATAACTCACCGCATAGTATTTTACTCATTCAATGAATGTGCCATAATTCATCTAACTTCCTGTTATTTTGGATTTAGATTGTTTCCGTAACTGTCTTTAAAAAAATCATATAGGGGGCGCCTGGGTGGCTCAGTTGGTTAAGCAACTGCCTTTGGCTCAGGTCATGATCCTGGAGTCCCGGGATCGAGTCCCACATCGGGCTCCCTGCTCGGCGGGGGGTCTGCTTCTCCCTCTGCCCTCTACCCGCTCGTGCTCTCTGTCTCTCATTCTCTCTCTCAAATAAATAAATAAAATCTTTAAAAAAAAATAAAAAAAAAAAAAATCATATAGAACACATTCCTAAAATGATGTAAAGTGGTTTAACTCACGCCTCTGCCTGAATTCTTATTCCTGATTAATGGGAAGGCATTAGCCTTTACCAAATGCCTCAAGATTGAAAAATCACAGTCCATCTTTTTACTGTCTCTCTCTCTCCCTCTCGTGCAGTGTGACACCAAATCCTGTGTATTCTGTCATTGACACACCCTTTGAATTCTCCCTCTCCTCCGTCTTCCCTGCCAGTGTGCAAGCCTGGGTCTTCATTATCTCTCACCCAGATTACTGTGATAACCACCTGTATTTACCTTTCCCTCTTCTGGTCCAGCTGCTGTCTGTCACCAGAGTTAGCATTCCAGAAGGGCCACTAAAAGCCCTGGACTCGCCTGCCCGGCAGCTTCACTTATGCTGTACTTGAACCTGACCACACTGCATGCTTTTATACCTGTTTGCTCTTGTTTCTGTAATTTTCTGACCCTGGAAAGGGCTCTCCGGACCCCCTTTCTTATGATTCACTTGTCAAAATCATATTCTTCCTACAGAAATCAGCTCTGACAGCACAGTTTTTATTACTGTTGTAATAATTAGAATGCGCTCAGCTGCAAGTAATAGAAGACTTAGCTCAAGTTGCCATGCATTGTAAAAGAGTCCAGAAATAGGTTGGGCTTCTGCTACAATTTGGTGAAGGTTCAGGCTACATCTTTTCTGTGTAATTTTTATTGCCTTTGACCTTTCCATATGTTCACATCATTCTAAGATGGCTTCCCTCAAGGCAGATAAATGGTTGTAGCAGATTCAAGCTTCATATCCACTTAATACGTTACCCAAGTTATTTCTCACAGGAGTCCCTGAAAAATACAGAACCATCTACAGAAACCTCCCCATCTTGGACCTAAAATGGATTACGTACTCTTTCCCAAAGCAGTCCCTTGAAAAGAAGAAAAGCCAGAGAAAACCCAGGTACTGGTTGGTTTACCCCTAGCATATATTAACCAATCACTGTGACAAGGAGAATGGCATAGCCCTAATATGATAAATTAAGGGAACTAGACCTAAAAATGTAGGATCCATACTAACCAGTCCTATGATTTTCATACACTGTGTTCTCATGGGAGAGATGGAATGCATGTCAGTAGATGAACACATAGTTCTCCACACTAGATCACAGAGGGCTGTTGAGATAGCATATTACATTACATATCCCATGTGATCCCTTGTTTGTGAGTCTTAGGAACAGGCACCCTTGTCTGGCACCAAGTAGGTCTTTAATTGATTTAAAAGGTATTTTTTTTTACTTTTATTTTCAAAGTTAATTTTTAGTTTGTGGTCATTATTTAACTTTTTAAAGAATATCTTTTGCATAGAGTGATTGTCGCCATATCAATTATCCATGCCTTTACATAGCTTTTGCATGTCATCACCAGAGGAAACGAATAATTGGCTGTACATGTGTCTATTTTCTGTTACAATGTAGATGTTGGTCTCAAGGGCAAGATTCGCGACTTGGCCAAATATACCAACAAGTTAAAGTTATAATGACTTTTCTAATTCATAGTTAAGATTAGAGTGAATCTCAGTGTACTGTATTTGAAATAGCAATTTCGAAAATCTCAAAAGCAAGATCCTGTAGAGAAGAGGCCAGGCTCCACTGGGCAAAAATCCCCCTTTCATGCTAATATGCCAGATGAATAGACAGTCTGCTGATGCTCTCAACAATTTATCCCGCTGTTTGGGGATTGTGCAATAAATGTCTCCTGTTAAATTAAAGCTATTGTTGTAGCTTTTTTCTCTCCTCTGAAAATACAGTTTTTTTCTGAAAATACATTTAAGATTCAGAACTCTCTGGCTTCTAGGTACAATCATCATAATGAGGTTGGACTCCACATGTATATGTAAATCCTAAATACCATTTATCTGTCTTTAAATTATGGTGACAAAAAAAGCAACTCATACATTTTGATCAGATCACAGTTACTTCTTTAGGGTTGAAGAGTTTTAATTTGGATCATGGCCATATTGAAGGCTTTTGCCATTGCCTTTTGTGATGTTTCAAAAGAATAAATATTACCTTTTTTATGTACAATTAAGGGCAGTTATCATCAATTCCAGAGAAACTGGTACACATGCTTGGAAAAATTTCCACATGGACTCCTATCTTAAATTTGGGTTTGTAGAGTAAACTCACAGAATTCATTTAATTCCATTCCGCATTCACTGGGCAATTGCCATATGCCAGGCTCCATGCTAGGTACTAAAAACAGATCAATGAATGAGACATTGTTCCCTCCTTTCAGTCACAGTCTAACAGGGAAGAGAGAGAGAGATCCAGTACATTTGTAGTGCAGGGTAACACCGTGTATAATAGCACCAGTGTGGCAACATATAGAAGTGAGGGTGATTCAGCTTGTGGGTAAAGGGTAGAATTAGAGGATAATTGGGAAGTATTTGTCTGAAGTGGTAGTGTTGAATGATGCACATGAACCCTTAATCCCCCTCTTCATCCCTTTGACTACCCCATCAAGGTTGCCCCTAGAAGGAGACTGAGAGTGAATTATGCTAACTTCTCAGGGATGGGCTGCATGACCTTTTTTGCCCTGTGTCCTATAAGCAATGGGATCTAGGATGTGTACCCAGGAGAATCATAATGCATGCATGCAGTGTACCTCTCCCCCTCTTAGAAAAGTAAACCCCTTGCCGGCAGAAGCTCAAACACAAAGAAAATAACTAGCACAGCTGTTGCTGCTACATGTCCACCTTTTGTTTAGCTATTGTTACATTTCCAAATGCAGTGTCACCTTAACCTTTCTGGTGCTTCTGGCCAGAAGTACCATTTTACTTTATAGACATTGGCTCAGTACAGGTTTGACCAAATTCTGAAGGTCATTGATTTGGTCTTTTGCCCGTAAAAGTGGTCATCTCCTACTCATCTTGGACTGACTATCCATTTTTTCTGAATTGCTTTTACACCCTGTCTTGTTTCCCTATCTCGAACTTGATGACTGCCTCCTGGCTTTTTAACCCGTGGAAAATCTTTTGCTAAAAGGTGGTAAAGACATGACATGACATTCCTGATCAGACGCTTTTATTATACCCCAAATCTCCAGATTTACAAACAACAAAACAAACCACAAAAAAAGGCAGTGACTCTAAAGGGGATAAAGCTGTGGCATTTAAAACTGTCCTTCTTTTGATTTTCAACGTATATTTCATGAGAATAATTACATTGGGAGCATAAGTTGAATAAAATTAAAATACATGAATAACAGTTGAGGAGCTCACCAAAACATGCCTAGTGTGTGCTCCACGAACCCAGGGAGAAATGAAAATGTAACTGCAAAACTTCCATGGATCAATAACCCCATGCAGTTTTTCCTTTAGAGTGAATATGTTTTTCAAATGCTTTCAGATGTTCTTATGATTAATAAAATTGACTTCTCTTAAAAGCATTACCAAATGTAGCATGGCCTTTTACCATATATTTCCTCAATTTATAGAAAAAGTACATTTCTTTTGTGGATATTCACAACTTTTTGTGCATGTGTGTGTGTGTGTGAGAGAGAGAGAGAGAGAGAGAGAAGAGACAGAGAGAGATTAATGGGGTCCTCACACATGAAAAGGATAAAAACCATTATTATAATGACATAGGAAGCTGGGGGCGCCTGGGTAGCTCAGTCGTTAAGCGTCTGCCTTCGGCTCAGGTCGTGATCCCAGGGTCCTGGGATCGAGGCCCACATCGGGCTCCCTGCCCAGCGGGAAGCCTGCTTCTCCCTCTCCTGCTCTCCCTGCTTGTGTTTCCTTTCTTGCTGTGTCTCTCTCTGTCAAATAAATAAATAAAATCAAGATTATAATGACACAGGGAGCTACAGAGGAAAATTTGACATGGGAAGTGGTGGGAAGCAAATGCAAGGAAGTCAGATCCATACGTGCAGGTTTTATGACCTGATTTTATGGTATATAGCAGCTTTCCTTCAAAGACCTTATAACATCATTTTTAGAACATTATAGATTTGTGAACTTTTTTGTAGCTGGAAGAGAACTTTGAACTCATTTTATGAATAAGGAAGTTGGCATGACCTGTCCAAGACTACGGAGCCAATTAGGGGCAATATCAGAAATGAGAAACAGCACTGAGGCTTCCTGATAAACTATCGTAATAAGCTAGCTTCCCATATGAAATGTTTCTAAAAGGCTGGGTAACCAGAGAATGAAAACCATTAGATGCAGGTTGATTTGAAGCCACGGAATAGTACATAATAGTACATGGTACATAGATTAAGGAGTCAGAATGTCTGAGCTTAATTCTTGACTTTTCCACTTACTAGCAAGTTACTTAATCTCTCTGAGCCTCTAAACACAGAGGAAGAGGAAATAATAGTGTGTATCTCTTAGGGTTGTTGGTAGAATAAAATAAGTCTTTAGCATTGAGAACCTACCCATAGTGTGTGCTGTATATGTATTGTCTCTCAATCATCATCTTCATTATCTGTCTCTTTGAAATTCCTAAGCCATTTGTATAGTCTCTTGGAAGCTCTTTGGTTTTTCTCCATAGATGTGGAGGATCTAGCAACCAGGGGACTGGAGATAACCTTATCAGTGTCATCATGGTGAAAACAATGACCATGCCAGTCAGGGTTCAACCAGAGAAGCAAAAACAGGGAATTTGTTTCAGGGACTTGGCTTGTGCAGTTGTAGGAGCTGGTTAAGTGGTCTCCATAAGGCTGTTGTCTCTGCATTTGATGCTGGTGCTTGAAGTCTACAGACCATGCAATCAGAAAGGGAAAATCAGAAGTAGGCTGGTGCCCACAGCTGTGAGCTGGAACTCCATAACTGTAAACTAAAACTTGTATCCTTGCTTCTGACCTTGGGCTCAGGGGTATCCTGCAAGGGCCCTGTGACATGGAGCTAAACACACATATCTGGCTCAGGAGTCAGAAAAAGTGAGGAAGATAGGGCAGTTGCAGACCCAGCTACTACTTCATGCCAACCAGGTGAATTAGCATACCAGTAACAACATGTGTGAGCTACAAAATGGCTGCAGCTTCATTTCCACCCTCCAGATCTCCTAAGAACCTTCCCTGTGATTCTGAAATGGACAAGAAAGGGGATTCTGGGACGTGAAGTTCTGCCTACCCAGGCTGACACATCACAAAGCCATCATAGGGACCAATAGTAGGAAAAAGAAGTAGAGGACAAAGATGAGGGCAGTCAAGAGGAAATGAGATACACATTGAGCCTAATTTACCCGTATACTGAAGGGCTTGTTTGTTGAGGACCTTGGAGCAAAATTCCACAGATCCCCCATATTCTTGCTCCCAGTGACTAGAACACTCTGCTCAGCTAAATAAAGGAGGGACATGTGGGTTCATTTCTTAGTAAATACTTTCCCTCAATAAAATACTTAAAACAATTCTCATAATCCTAAAAGATCCAATGTATTTTATTTTCTTAAAATGTGTTCCCAAAATCCTTTTTAGATTTTGAAATATGAACCATATATTATTTTATATTTTACCTTTTTTGTTGGTTCAGATAACACAGATCAAGCAAAACCAGTCGCCTCTGCATGGAGAGCCAGGAATTCTGCATTTAAAAATTGTTATTTTTGAAAATATTTTATATCAAAGAGTCATAGGTAGAAACAACAGAAGCGTTTTGTGTGTTTTTCCTTCTTTGACTCATTTTGAATATCTATATATAGTTCCTTAATTTCAACTTCATTTTAAGAGCTTTGGAAACTATCTGTATCAGCTGTCTATTACAGTGTAACAAACTAACCCCAAATTTTTAATGACTTAAAACAATAATGATTTTACTTGTTCATGATTCTGTGGGCCAGCAGTTTGGCCTGGGTGGTTTTCAGGCTGTTCTTGGTAAGATCACTTGTGTGGTCACAGTCTTCTGGCAGGTGCCTAAGGTGGCCTCAGTCATGTCGGGTAGTTGGTGTTAGTTGTCAGCTCTCTGATCTAGAAGCCTTCAGCAGATATGGATCACGTCTTCTTCAAGTGACTTGATACCTTCAGTTGGCAAGACCAGGCTTCTTCCTATGGTGATATAAGGGCATGAGAACAGAAGTTACAAGGCCCGTCAAGTCCAAGAGTTGGAACTCCCATGACCTTACTTCTACATTTTATTAGTCAAAGAAGGTCACAAGACCAGCCTAGATTCAAGGGGTGGGAAATAGATCCTGTATCTTGATGGGAAGGAAAGTCACATTACAAAGGATCAACATATAGAGATAAGAAAAAACAAAAGAAGTTGTGGCCATTTTTTGTCATTTACTCTATCTTCCATGCCAGGTAATCATTGGTATATTTTCTTTAAATTTTCTTTTTTTGGGGGGGGTGCCTGGGTGGCTCAGTTGGTTAAGCGACTGCCTTCTGCCTTTGGCTCGGGTCATGATCCTGGAGTCCCGGGATCGAGTCCCGCATTGGGCTCCCTGCTCTGCAGGGAGTCTGCTTCTCCCTCTGACCCTCCCCACTCTCATGTGCTCTCTCTCATTCTCTCTCTCAAATAAATAAATAAAATCTTTAAAAAAAAAAATTTTTTTTTTATTTTACTGTGTTATGTTAATCACCATACATTACATCATTGGTTTTTGATGTAGTGTTCCATGATTCATTGTTTGCATATAACACCCAGTGCTCCATTCAGTATGTGCCCTCTTTAATACCATCACCAGGCTAACCCATTCCCCCACCCCCTCCCCTCTAGAACCATTTCCCCCAATCTGATCTGTCATCTACTCATTTGCCTTTTTGATAAATTAATAATCACTTTTATTTTTCAATCTTCATGTTGAAAATTAACATATTACATATTTTTTTCAAATAAAATGCCCTAGTAAGTCAGAGTCTAATATCAACTTCATCTCAGACATTGAAATTCATACCCGACACTGATAATTTGGCTCTATCAGTTCTCCTGCCCCCCCCACCCCCCCCGCAACCACCACTGTGGCATTTGGCCATTTAGGAAATCCCTTTTAATTTACTTCAGCAGTTATGTTCAAATATCTGTATAAGCCTTACAGAAGAGAAGAAATTCCTCTGTTAACTCATTTGTCTTCCTGGACTTTAAAAGAAGATGAAACTTTAATGAGGTTTAGATGTTAACA
Source organism: Neomonachus schauinslandi (assembly GCF_002201575.2). Taxonomy (NCBI): domain Eukaryota; kingdom Metazoa; phylum Chordata; class Mammalia; order Carnivora; family Phocidae; genus Neomonachus; species Neomonachus schauinslandi. The sequence goes on along the minus strand of NC_058405.1, from coordinate 97,961,878 downwards.
TGACTGCTTTGTTCCTCCCTTTGCCCACTCGAGTTTTTCAGCAAGTAATAATTACGAAACATCGTACAAGATCGGTAAGTGTGTCATAGCTATGATTTATCTTCTGGCTTCTCTCAAAGAGTAAGAGAGCTGTTCTAAGTGTAACAAATTCTCAAACCACGTCTTGGTTAGGGAAACCTCAATTGCTGAATAATTGGTATAGGTGCAAGGAAATATTTGGTCATTCGGCAAAGAAATCTTTTTAATGCAACACTTACATAATGCTTACTGTGTATCAGGTATCGTTCTCAGAGCTTTGTGAATACCTCACGTAATCCCCACAACAGCCCTCTGAGTGGATAGTATTATTCTGTTTTACAGATGAAGATACTGAGGCACAGAGAGTAACTTACTCAACCTACTTAAGTAACTTACTCAGATCAATTGGTCCCTAAATGATGAAACTGCAGTTGGATCCCAGGCAGTCTGACCTCTGAACCAGTTACCCCAGGCTGCTCCCCACTGACTTAAAACCCACATTCAGGGCTCCACACTGGGTGTGGAGCCTACTTTAAACAGAACAAAACAAATCACATTCTAAGCACTATGGATACATATGGAGAAGTCTAAGAGAAGGATAGAAATCTGCTTCTACTTGAAGAGACAAATATATTTCATACATGTGGAACTGGAAAACAATTGTAAATCAACACGCATGACCTCTTCTCCGTGAGAAATAGCAAAGGGAATATTGTAGATGAACTTGTCTTGGTGAACCCCCTCTGTGGCTTACTTCTTAGTGATAGAACCCAGTTCTTGATTTAAAGCATAGTAGTTACTATCATGCAAAGAGCCTAATACCTGATATTCGGGAAATCTCAATTTTATAACTTTTCTCCTCTACTTGGCTATGTCACTATGGACAAAGTCAGTTTCTCGACTGTAACAGATGACCTTTGGACTAGAATTAACCAGCCCCAAAGGTAGCAAACAACTAGTATGTCTAAGACGCAGCTAGTATCTGTGGAGATAGGAGATGCAAAGCATGGAATTCTGAATCTCAAGGTGCCGTCTTGTCCCTGCCTTGTTCTTATTAAATCTTCATTTCCTCCCATAGCTTCTTTTTTAATCTGTCTTGATCTATCTCACATTCTTCGACCTGTAATGAAAATATTTCAGTTTTTTTTTCATGTTAATTCTTCAATTCAGGTTAGACCCCTCCAGCTCCCGTGTAATTTAACATGATTTGGTGTGGGTTTTCCTGCCTCTTGAGTTACACTGGTTAACACTAAAGTAATCACTAAGATTAGTCAAATAAAATCCCTAATGTATATGAAAGGCTTGGAGATTAGTTGTCATTTATACCTTTTATAATCTAATTCACACCGAAGGATTAACCTGCACTAGCTGTTAAGGGTTGTCTTCCACCAGTTATTCCTGTTTGTATTTTATTGGTCTGTGTTGATAAGAGGAAATTTCTTATAATTTTAAAAGAATTAATACTATTTTAGGATTTGACATGCTGCATTTAAAGTGTGACTCACTGAATAAACATGATCAACGCAAAGGAGAGATCTCTCAGTAACATTTTATATTTTCTTAATTTGGGGATTTAGGGCCTTTTCAAAATTAACTCCTTTTAAGTTATCCTCACTTCTGGGTGGCTGGTTGCAACAAAACTTCCATCCACAGTATAGTCTTTTTGAAATTCTGAAACTATTTTATGGGCCCAGGGTACAACACAAGAAAAATGAGCCCATTTTTGATGGCCACCGCAGTTTTAAAAAATTGTCTTTTTTCCTAAGTAGAACAGTGGCTTTTTTCTGCTCACAGAATGTCTCCTGCCAAGTATGACATTTTCAGGGCAGAAAAAGCCCCTGCCCATGAGGGGCAGCCAAGGTGTGTGAGGGTTGCCTGCCCAAAGAGGCTTGTCTAGGTACCAGCGTGCACTCACCTCTGCAGACACTGTGGGATAGCGAGCCGCGTCCACCCACCGGTTATGGGACCAGCTGCTCAGTTTCCCTCCTGTGATGTCTTAATCACTTCTCGCTCAGCCCAGCTAGGCTGGTGGCCAGATTTTCATCTCTCAGACCCCATCCAGCTCTTGCTGGGGAAGGAAGGACCGATACATGTTGACGTTCACAAAAGGTGCTTTTTGATACTAGGAATTGCCCTTTGAATTTTTCCATTTCTCAACGATCTTTTCTTATTACAGTGTTTGTTAGCATAATTCCGTTAGCTTTTTCTACCATAACTCAGTGAGCTTTTTCTATCAGATAATATTTACAATATAATTATTCATTTTTCTAACAGTGCATTTAAAGATTTGAGCTTAAAACAAAATTGTTTCCCCCCCCCACTGGACTCTGGGTGCCCAATTTGTGGTTTGTGTTCTTTCTTTTTTTTTTTTTTAATTCTTACATATTTCATTCTCCACAAAGAGCCTATTGAGCGATGATCAGTTTTGTTCGAATTAAAGAAAAGAAAACATTCCTAGTTTGTGATCCTGCAGAATTGGTACTATTAAGAAACATTGTTCACTTTAGTGAGAAATCGAGTATAAATAAAGCAGTGAGAATTTCGTATGTTGTTAAATCAGTGATTTGCCCTGTTCATGACCCCTTCCAAGTAGGCTGTTTTGCAATCTGGAGCTTCACTGAGTAAGCTGTAACACAATTGATCCCAGCTATATAAGACACAGCACACTGTTTCCTTCACTGATTTATTCCCAGTCTATTCTGCACCTTATCCCATTTAGCTGATCAATTAATCTCTGATATAACTCATGGGCACTGGTTGAAAATAATGCAGCTGATGATATTTCCTCAGCAGCAGCAATGATGGAGTTCCATGTATACGTATATGAAAGCAGAAAGGTGTTATTCATTCTTACATGTAGCCAGGAAGCCATCGCAGTGAGAGTCAGGTTAAAGGAGTAGATTACCGTAAGCACCGTGAAGACAAGGGCTGTGGCTAGCTTTGTTCACCCCAGTAGTGCCTTCACTTTGCTCACTACCGGCACAAAGGAGATGCTCAGAAGTGTTGGTGAGCTAAATGAGGAAAATGCAGGTGTTGATTTTAGTAGCAAAGTAGCTTGAATTGACTAATAAGCATCTCTCCAGCCCCCACTCCAGAAATCCTGAAATTTTATTTATTCCATTAAAAGACCAGGCTGTGAAATATACAGATCCATGGGGCAGAAGTCAAAAGAACTAGGTCGACTGATGAGAACGAAGAAAGAATGAGAACTTTGGTGTCAGACAGACAGATCCTAGCTCTCTTTTCTAATGATTGTGGCTTCTGATATTCCTCAGATTCTTTACACTCTTTTTTTTTCCCCCCGCAACCTGGAAAATGAGGACAATAATGCCCCTTCGTGGGACTCTGGTGAGAAGTCAACAATGTAATGCATGTAAAATGAAGGCACAAAGGTGTGAAACAGCATGCATGTTTGGAAAACGATACGTAGTCCCACTTCTCTGGAGCACAGGGTACCCGTGGGAGAGATGTGGGAAATGGAACTTAAGAGAGAAGAAGCAGGCAGGTCATCAGGAGCCTTGGGTGCCAAGCTAATGGGTTTGAACTTCATCCTAAAACCTTTAGGATGTCATTAAAGTATTTTAAGCAAGGGAGAGGAATTCTGAGATCACATTTGCATTTTATTACGGTGGCTCTGGCAGAGTGACACTGGATTAGAAAATGCTGGCTCTGAGACACTTTTCTAGCTTCTTCTCCAGATCACTACCCACACCTACTCACTGCTCTCACAGAACTGTGTACACAGAATGGGCCTTGGTTTCTTGGCCTCTGGGTTGTTGCATATATGGTTCCCTCTTCCTAGAACATGCCTGTCCTCCTTAAGTGTGTTAATAGTGAGAGTGCTCTCAGTTGCAAATGACAGAAAATCCAAAACAAGCTGGCTTGAGCCATTAGAATGATGTATTTGATCAGCAGGAACTCCCTGCAGAGTTGTACTCACAAACCCAGACAATGTCAGAATTAAGGCTTTCTCTAGCCATTTTTCCACGTTCTTGCAAACATGTGTTCTTGTTTGTTTTTTAACGGTAGCCATTTTAATGGGTATGAAGTGATATCTCCTTGTGTTTTGATTTGCATTCCCCTAATGACTAGTGACGTTAAGTAGCTTTTCATGTGCTCGTTAGTCATTTGTATATCATCCTTGGAGAAATATCTTCGAATTCTTTGTTCACTTTTTAATCTGGCTTTTGGTTTTCGTTGTTAAATCATATGGGTTCTTTATCTATTCTGAATATTAATTCCTTACTAGATATATGATTAGCAAGTATTTTCACATTAATTTTTTTCATTTTTTTAAAATTTTATTTTATTATGTTTTGTTAGTCACCATACATTACATCACTAGTTTTTGATATAATGTTCCATGATTCATTGTTTGTGTATAACACCCAGTGCTCCATTCAGTACGTGCCCTCTTTAATACCCATCACCAGGCTAACCCATCCCCCTACACCCCTCCCCTCTAGAACTCTCAGTTTGTTTTCTCAGAGTCCAAAGTCTCTCATGGTTCATCTCCCCCTCCGATTTCCCCCCCTTCATTTTTTCCTTCCTACTATCTTCTTTTTTTTTAACACATATTATTTGTTTCAGAGGTATAGGTTTGTGATTCCCATTGGTTTTTCTAAGGACTTTCTTAATGTCTGGTTTTGACCTTTCCCCTTGCCCAGTTTTTGAGATGATCTGTAAACAAAAGAAGGCCCCTTTTTTATGTGGCTAACTGTTTGTGCATTATTAATCATTTTACATATTTGGGTGCTCCCATGTTGGGTGCATAAATATTTACAATTGTTATAGCTTCTTGTTAGATTGTTTCCCTTATTATTATATAGTGCCCTTCTTTGTCTCTTGTTACAGTCTTTGCTTTAAAGTCTAGTTTGTCCAATATCAATCAATCAGTGCATTGATAGTGCTCAATACCTAGTCAGGGAGAATAATTGAGAATATTTGTAGTATGTGAGAGCAAAAAAGGCATAGGTACCTCCTCAGGGGTGCATATTGTTATTCCTACCTAGGAAAAACTGAGCCTCAGAGAGGGCAGGTAACTTGCCCCAGGTAACAGAGCTAAGTAAGTGGTAAACTGGGTTAAGAACTCTCTGACATCAATGTACCACATGAGACTTCCTCAAAACTTAGCATTAGCAGGGCGCCTGGGTGGCTCAGTTGGTTAAGCGACTGCCTTCGGCTCAGGTCATGATCCTGGAGTCCCCGCATCGGGCTCCCTGCTCAGCAGGGAGTCTGCTTCTCCCTCTGACCCTCCCCCCTCTTCTGCTCTCTCTATCTCATTCTCTCTCTCAAATAAATAAATCAAAAAAAAAATCAAAAAAAAAAAAAAAACAAACTTAGCATTAGCAGCTTAATTACAAAAGAAAAGTCAGCAGGAAGCCTATTCTAATAAGGAAGAGAAGGTGGTCATGGTGGGACCCGGAAGTTCACTCACTTGGGCACAGCTAGATACGTAGGCAATAGCCAAAGAATAACACACTTGCTATTCCGATTCTAAATGGATTCTAGCAATTTGCCCTGCCACCAGCAGTGGCACCCAGACCACAAGCACTTTCCTCCTGATGATACCTAAGGTAGAGAGACACAAGCTAGGCTTGGCCCCTCCTCCTAGCTCTGCAGGTGCTTCCTGCCCATGAGGGAGCCTCATAGAATGACTTTGAGACAAATTTCTGTATTTCTCATGAACGCTAAATTTCCCTAGAGCTGATGCATGGTACTGCAGGAGGTATACAACATATCTGCTAGAGATTATATTTTTTTCTCTTCCCTCCCTTTATTCCTTTCCTTTCTCTTCTCTATTGTTCCTTTCCTCTCTCCTTTCTTCTGCTCTCATTCTCTCCCTATCTTTCTGTTGTTCTCTCTGATCTGATTTCTTTATAGTCGAGTATACCTGTTTTCAGAAGCTACACCATCACCTTCCTGTTGATTTTGCATCGAATGTTGTATACTTAATCCTATGATCGGTGTTTACATTAATTCTGTGGTTTGGTAGCATTTAGCCAATTTCAGTGAAGTATGTTCAGTGAACGATTCCCCATGAGCCGCAGTTCAACACCTACCCTCTCTCCAGATGCCCAGGTTCCAGCGGGCTCGGTGCACCACTGTGCAGAGCCTACAGTCAAAACAGAATAGACAGAAACATTCTTTACCAGAGGCTCTGCGCCTCCACATCCTCTGATTGCATGGCATGTTATAATCTTGGGATTCTCAGTGGCATGGTAATTGATGAATTTGTAGCTGAAGTGAACGCCATCCTGGTGTGTTCTGCCTCTAAGTGTGATTTTTGCTCCCTTCTCCACACCCCCAGACCAAGAGGGCTATATCAGCGGTCCAGCCATGCATGTAAATCCGTTTCCTCTCTTGTCACTGCAAATCCACTTTGCCATATGAATGGTCACATTGGCTAAGCTGAAATAAAGGAAACTTGACAATTTCTATTCCCCCCTTTGACTTGAGGTTGTAGGCCCAAGAAATAAACCAATAGAGCCTTTAAATCATTAAAGAAGAAGCTAATCCACACCATTCATGATTTAACGTGGTGCCAACTCTCTGAATGAATGAGGATATCTTTCTTTTGTTTGAAATCAGATGTTTGAAAACAGAAATTTTTAAAAACATCTTTGAGTTTACATCCTGATATTTGGCACTGTGTAGACCTTTCACTGTGGGAGATTAATTTTGATTAATTAAAAGTGGAATATTCAGGAAACAATTTCTTTTCATGGCTTTTTCTAAACTTGGAATCTTCAGAAAGCATTGTTATTTACATTATACTGACCTTTGAATCAGCTTGTATTTTATCATCCTTTTCTTTATTATTTTAGAAATCTAGATAAATGCAAAGCTTTGGAGAAGGACCAAAAATAAATCAATGTTGTTATCTTATAATAGCATTGCCATTATCATTATTGATGTTATAATATCATCACCATTATCATTATCAGTGCTAGATTTTAATTGGAGGGGAAACGATCCAATAAATGTGTTCTACTATTAATATTTAACTACTGGCTATGAAAAAAACCAATATTATATTATAAAATACACACTGTATGCACCATGGCAGACTTAAAACCTATTTAGAAAAAAAAAAAAATTATTCTCTGGCAAGAGAGAAACCAATGAAATCTCCAAGAAACCAGTCATTCTGAAATATCTAAGGGTAGATCTTTTATGGGAGTGCTTAAATATCAGATATCTTCTGTGGAGGGAAATAAAATGAAATTGCTTTGAGTACTACCTTTCAGAAATAAACTAGCCGTTTCTTGTGGCTGAGGAAAATGGTACAAGTTCCTTCTGAACTCCTTGCAACGTTGATGTGTAGTATATTAAAATAATCTGATTTATAGTGATGAGTTATTAAGGAGAAATTGAAAGTTTCCCATCTCAGGGGTTTTTACATGCAAAATTTAAGGAACCCATTATAGTCCATTAGTTTAAAAGGTAAACTTTTTAAATCCTTCATGATAAAATAGCTCTGATTTTATGTTGAAATTAAAAAGGCATGGACAGCATTTTAAGACTTGGTATAACACACTTCTTGGCTCCCCTTGCAGCCAGTGGTAGCTAGTGTTTCAGGTGATGATTTAAGGATGATTTAAACTGGTCCTTCTCCAGAGGCATAGAAAGATCCCCAGAGAAAGTAAATTTATGAAATGATGTAAGTGGGGTTCAGAGTAAAGTGATGGAGTGATTGGAGGGAAGTATTACAGTTCGTAGCACCAGGGACATGTTAAAAGGAATCAAGAGTTACAGACTGGTATTTCAGATGACCTCAGCCAAGAACCCATGGGGCTAGAGAGTGAAGTCCTACCTCTGCAAGGGGACACGAGTGTGCCGGCAGGTCTCTTTCTCCCTGGTCTGGAGGCAATCAAGTCAAAGAATGTTCCTTCATACTAGTTTCTATTTGTTCCTCAGGTTGGTCAGCAAATAAAAATCCTCACAGAATTATGATTCTCACAGCAGAAAAGATGTCTTTACTACAGCATCATCGAGTTTTTACAAAAAAGGAACAACTACCCAACCTATATAGATTAAAGGTCAAGCCAAAAGTCACCCATTCTAGAAGTTAAAGGGCCCCATTGCCTGAATCTATGAACTTTCATTGCAATGTGTACCTATAACGTAAATTATTTTTAATGAGCAACCAAATGTATTTATCTTATAAGTGAGTTACGAGAAAGCGTATCTTAAAATTAAGGGGGAAAAAAACCCCAGCTATTTGCTGAAAATCTTAACAAAGCCTTGAAGATCACTGAAAGTGTTTTTTCTGCCAGACTTAAGGGTAGCTGAGTTGTCTCAGAAAGGCCACTATAGATGGGGGAGAGATTATGCGTTTTAGTTACCTTGGAGAAGTCACTGCCCATCTTTCTATCTCAGCTTTCACATCTATGAAATAGGCATGATAAGAGTTCCTAATCTCATAGGGTCACTGTAAGGATTAAATAAAGCATGTTAAATAAAGCATACTGCCTGATAAAGAAGTACACGGAAGTCATTCTATAAATTTTAAAAGGCATCACTATTGAGGATTTGAGTGTCACCATTATGTAGATCTTGCTAAGTTAGAGAAACAAGACCTAAAATGTAATATTTCAATCTGGTTACCCCAGAACGGAGGCTACACACTAACATCTATCCACACCATAAACTGGTGTTATCCGAACCCCTCTAAAGATGTAAAACATGAAATAAGATACAGATTGTACCCTTGAGAAAATTATAACTTGAGTCCCCTGAAAAACAAATACTGATGATTCCAAATGTTGTCTAAAAATTGCGTTTCAGAATTAAGCAGCTAGTGCCACATATAAACTGTACTTTTGTTCCTAAATCAATTTTCTTTCACATTTTCATGTAAAATTTAGTTGTATAAGTAATGAATGTTCATTAACCCATAAATTGAAAACTATGGAATTTAAATATCCTTTTCTACCTTTTTACCCAGAAATAATCACTCTTATCTGCATGTGGACTTCCAGTTATTCTTTTCTGTGCATATTCCTATTTTAATGGGAGCGTATACCTGTACTGTTTTGTAATATGACTTTTTATAATGTCACATCGGAGCCTTTCCACGTCATGATGTGTGTTTTATGGGGCTTGCTTTAATGGTTGTGTAGTGATCCATTTTCCATGTGTAAGAGTGGCAGGGGTCCACCAGCCCCATGCAAAAATAGGGTACTGTCAGCCCCAGTTACCCATCCGGTTAGTGACTTTTTTTTCAATCTCAGTAGTTCCCGTGCTTGATCATAAAGTTTATGGTCACTGTGCAGAGCGACACTCCTAACCCCAGGCGAAACTTACCAGGTTCCTCCTGATGGCCCCACTTTTCCTTCAGCAGCAGAATGTCTCATCTTTGGTTGCCGATAAAGAAGAGGGCAGGCTCTGCTGACATGAATATTTCTGTCTTCAATTTGGCCATCAAATTCTCTGAGCGTTGCCTCTGCTCCGTGGGGTCTCAGGATGCTCTTGGGGTAACAGTGAGAATCCACCTAGTGCAGCTCTGAAATACAGAGAAAACATACACATATATTCTTCGAGTCCTAACCCTGCCTTCCATTGTATGGGTGTGTGATAATTCACTTAACTCGAACCCACTGATGTTGGATATTTTCTTTGTTTCCAAATTTCCTGTATTAAAAATCTAACTCCCCAGTCTCCCTAACTCACCTGCCTGTGAGTTCAGATTATGTCACATTAAGAACTCGAATGCTGCTGGCTGTTTTCCATCTTGTCCCACCTCCAGCTGATGCAGAAGCTCAGTTCACTCTTGTCCACAAGAAACTGCTCCCCAGTTATTTCAAATATCCCCAGAAAGCTCATATAGACATACATGAAAACACATTCTGGCATCCCCCACTTGACCCTCCAACACCCACAGCCCCCTGGATGGAAGACAGTTTAGGGAGGGCTCCTCTCTGCGACCTCTGTTCCAGGAACCCACCTCCACGGGCTCTGATGCCTTCTCCAGTAGGCTACATTATGTCTCCCAGTCTCCTACAACTACTCATCTTGAGAGTTCCGCTGTGCCTTATTTCATATACTTTGCTCCTATTGCTTTGCACTCACTGTGTCTCCCAGTAAAAAAAAAAAAAAAAAAATGGCAGGAACAGCCCTTTCCCACGTGGGCCCTGGAGTGGCATTCCAGTGACCGGTGCCATAGATTTCAAATCCTGTTGAAAGACGGCCCCATCCACTTTAGCCTCCTGCCCCTTACTCTACAGAAACCACACCTGCTCAGGCTGGGAAACACAGCCCATGCCCTCCTCTCCTTTTCCCTTATAGTACAACACTGTGGGACATTCTGCATCTCACCTTTCAGACTTCCTTTCCCAAGAGTGGGAACTCAGGCAGAGGCACACCAGGGCTGCCCTGGCCTTACGTCTAGCAGATGCATCAGATGACCCATCCTGACCTAGGTTCATCGCATGGACGTTGGCGCAGTGAGCACCCTCCTACCTGAATCTTTTGTGCACATTTGTAATTGTCATTTAAAATCTGTCCTTAGATAAATTCTTAGAAGCATAATTGCTGAAATAAAAGATAAACCATAGACATGTTTACCCTAGCTTACCTGATGTCTGGTTAAGTTCTCTGGCAGCATCTTAAATTGCCACGGAGGACACCCAGGGTAGGAACTGATGACTTTTTCTGGGGTGTCCTAACACAGCAATATTGCTCCAGTGGTGAAGCCACAGGGCCCATGTATACAGGGATGTACACTTTTTCCTAGGATAGATGTTTTTACTCAGTTGCCTCCAACAACGTTCACTTCTCAGTGACCATCAGAATCATAAGAAATAAAATTTTATGGATGGCAAAATGCGCAGATCTTAAATCTCTGAATAACTTCAACAATCACAGGATCAAGGGGTCCCTCTACCAGGCTGTGCAACAAGATCACCTTGTGTTCTCTGTGAAAAATACAGCCTTCTTGCCCATAATCGTCAAGCATTTAGGTTCCAAAATCTCTATAATGAGGTTGGTTTGTGTGTGTTTATTGGTCGGGAAGATTGTTTGTTAACTTCTAGTTGATTCTGATTCTATTCCCTTCAGTTTATAGATACTCAGGAGTAAAGAAGTGATACAGGCAGGTTTACATCTGCTACTAAGTGAAATCAGCTCTAGGACTCAGTTCTGACCACAAGTAGAGAGCATTTTGTTGCTCACCTAAAAACCAACCGGGCCAGGGAAGCATACTTGAATTTTCAGTATTTCTGACATAAAATGTTAGGACCCTATATAAAAATGGTCACTGATATTAAGCACTATTACAACTTCATTTTAGTTTTGTAAAAAGAAAAAAATAATTAGAGAGCTAGACTTCTGGAATCTACTTTAAGAAAAATGCGATCGATGGTGCCATAAGGTTGCATTTGAAAAGAACTATTTTTCCATGGAAATACTTGTAAGAGCGGGTCAAAGGGAAAACAGAACTATGTCAGGACTTGTAAACTTCTATCTGAAAAAGAAGATTGATTATAATTCCCCAAATGTCTTCTACCCTCTTTCTTATATTTTACATTCCATTATTTTTTTTATAGAATGTTCTATAATACACTTATAACGAGTCATATTAACATAAAATTGTTACGGTTTTGAAGCATGTGGGAAGGTTCTGTATTAATTAAAAAAAAGAGAAACATTTCTAGACCTTTTCTTCCCTGCACGAGAATTAGACTTTTTAAATTTTATTAAAAAGTTTCTTTTCACAAATATGATTCAGCCTCCTAGATTTTAAGAAACATAATAGACAGGTACTATTCACACAGATGTGCTATTTGAAAGGAAATGTGGCTTACTGCTGTTATTTAGTGCTGCATTTTTATGTGTAGGAATTGATGTATGCCAAGAAAAAGGCAATTAAGGCTCTTATGCTTATTTTTCAAGGTGTATTAAATTGGTTTGAGTTTAACTATATGTTTACTTTAAGAATTTTAAAAAGACCCCTTGGGAAATATTACCAGCTAGGCCCATTGGCCTAAACAAAGAAGCGGATTCATTTTCATAAAGAAATCTGAATTCCATTATTTTTTCAAATTTACTTGTAGATTGAGGAAGAGGATAAGTATGCTAATATAGGATAGAGAGGATGGAAAATTATGATGAGAATTTTCTCAATGCAGCCATTGCTAGTCCTGTTCTTTGTGAATATTTCCAAACATGGATATATTAAAAATGGAAGGCCTGTTTATTCATATGTTCATTCAACAAATGTTTATTATAAGCTCACGATGTACAAGGTGTTGTCTGAGGGGTTTGGTGGAACGCAAAGCCCCAGGACTCAGTTGAGAGCCTCAGTAAGCTTATACCCCAAAAATAGCTATTCACTTCTGTAATGCTTAGAATCAGCCCTGTGGGAAAATCACTGGTTTATAAACAATAATGAAAATTAAAATGACAGTTAACATTTATTGAGAGCTAACTATGTAGCCAAGATGTTCCGTGCATTTTTCACTCATAATAGCTTTTCACAAAACCTTATTAGTGGCAGCTCTTATTGCCTCCAGTTTACACATAAGGACAGTGAGACCCAGAGAGGTCCAGTGTCTTACCTAAATCACACAGCTAATAAATAGTGTCAGATTCCAGGCCATCTGGCTCTAGAGCCTATTCTCTGAGCTACTATGTGGCCTAAATATAGTCATATCTGTATTTATATGACTTGATTAGTTAAAGCTTTTTTTTTTTAATTAGTAAGCTAGGTCTGCATGATTACCACATCACAGTTCCGTATGGATTATGTTATGTAGGCAACTGTCACATAACAGGTCATCAGTAAATGAGCACTGTTTCCATTTATGGTTCAGCTGTCATACCTAGGTCCTAGCCCAGCTCCAAGTGTTAGGTCTGGGGAAGAAACCACGGCAGTTTATTTAAGGGCAGCAAATTCAATTAGTAGGTTGTTAAAACTGAGTCGTTTCTAATATCCTTTAGGGGTAAAAGTCGAGTTTGAAAGCAAACTAGAAATTTGTGAAGTTGTGTTCAGAAATGAGTAGCATACAGCTGCACAGCACATATCAGGAGGGATGAGAGATAAGCCAGAGTATGTAGGTGGAGGGCGATTAATCTCATCTGATTTGAAAGAAACCATCAATAGGAGTAGTGATGTGGGATTTCAGCTAGCTGAGTGCCTGCTGAAAGTTTCAGGCTGTTGAAAGCAGTGTATCTGATAAATTCTTGACTTGTCCTAGAAGTAGCTTCCCTCTCTGAAAGCAGAGGAAGAAGAGGGGGTCAGCTACTGTGCACTTAATTCTGAGCATCTAGAGGGATCTGATTCCTGGTTGGCAAGTGAAGGAAAACTTAAGGAAGCAAATCTGCATTGAAGGGACAAGAGGAAGCAGAGCAATAGTTAGATATGTATACCCTACCTAGTTTTTGAGAAATAAGATATCAAGTGTTTCACTGAAAATGTAACAACAAAGTCAGGGACACTCTGAAAGAGAACACAGCCCACAAAGGGATTGAAGGTTCTAAAAATGGAATGTGGGCCCTAGATCTTCCGAAAAATTCTCAGTGTTCCGTCTAAAGCCTGAGAGTTCTCTATTTGAACGCATTGTCTTACTCTCCTACTTGTCCTTGACTGAAATGCAGTGTCGTACCAGGCCTGGAATCAGCTCAGAGTTCCCTGTATGCTTGGAAGTCACAGATTTGGTACTCTGAAAGCACATCTGGGGGCTAAATTTTTTTTGCTAAGAATTGTAGAGTATCTGAATTTTGGGCTCTGTCATGATTGGAAAACACTTGTTCCATCTTGAGCTCAAATTTAGTGACCTTTCCTAAATGGCATCCTATCACAGAGGGAGAGCATGGCTGACTGCAGGCAGAGCAGTCCCCATGTGGCCCTGTGAGAGGTCCCCAGGCCTGCCAGTTTCTGTCACTCACATATAGTCCCTTCAGACCAGCATCTGACTTTGGACAGAAGGATTTGAGAGTGAGGACCCTACCCAATAGGTAACTACGTGAACTCTTTCCTCATCTAGCCATTTTCACCAGTTACCTTCTTTGGTATACTTTGGTCGTTTATGCAAAGAGCCCCGACTCCCCAGCTCATCCAGCTCATGCCTCCAGCCAGCAGCCAGCAGCAGTGACTGTCAGTTCTCAGGTGGCCGGAGGGTCTGGAAGGGCCACTCATCAGTAGCCCCAGAGTTTACAGGAGCCATCACAAAGTAAAACAGACACATGTAATGGGTTCCCAGGAAACAATAATTCTTTCTATTTTTTTGTGCTGCAGAGACACTTCTCCATTATCACTTTGAGATGGGAACCAGGGGCCTTCTCATCTAACGGAGTCCACTTACCCCAGCAAAGGGCAGCATGACCATGCATGACCATGCATGTGTGCTTTGAAGACAAGGGCAGCCTTTGTTCATGTGCAGACACACTCATCATAAGCCTCTGAAACTACAGTACGGCAAGAGGGAAGGTCACAGTGAGATATGTAAACATAATGACATTATCACACAGGGAGTTCAATGATAAAGTCAGATTTTTAAAAGATATGCATATTCACTAGAAGGACTGCTAAAAAATATGAGAGACAATTTAAAAGAATAGCATCCTTGAATATAAATGTCAGTGGACCAAAATTTCCCAAAAAGTTAAGAGTGTCAACCAAATTTGCATTTTTAAGATGAATTTCAGGATGGCATAGTGGTTAATAATTATGGCCACTGATATCAGGAACACCTGAGTTTAAATAGTAACTCCACATCTTACTAGCTGTACCTACAAGTTCCCTTGCTACTCTGGGTGTAAGATTTTCTGTCTGTAAAATGGGGATAATAATAGTACTTCTATCATGAGTTTATTGTAAAAATTAAATGTGTTACTTCATGGAAAGCATTTAACAAGGCCTAGCACATTGGGTGAGGGCTTTTTAAAAGCCTACAACTGTTATCATCCTTCTGAGAAGAAAAACACATGTATGTTTCCTCAACCACTTGGACATTTTGGTAACATCATGAAAACAGCCGTATTTGCCGCAGAAGGAACAGTAAATGGCAAAGATAGTCCCTCCTATTTTCTGTCTGTCGTCTTTATAAAGTATCCCTCACATTGGGAAGGATGGGGTCATTATCCCAAGGGGAGAATCGATTCCCAGGATTGGTGAGGCAGTTAGCTACTTTAGATGACTCCTCATCTTCCAGCCTGGGTAAATTACATTCCAAGTACTGGATACAATTCTAGAACCACTGTTGATAATCTCTGAGGAAATGGCATATTGGAGTGGAGATAAGCGAAAGGACCAGAAATGGCAAAATACAGGCCTTACTTCTATAAAGGAAAAAAATTCTGAAAACCAGAGCACAGGGGCTTGAGATTGGTGCCTGGAAGTTTTCTAGAAAGGAACAAATGACAAAGAAAGATATAATCACTAAGACACAGCATGGGCTCACTAAAAATAAGATATTTTCTTTTTTTTTAATAGATTTTGAAAAATGACTGTTAATCATGAGACTGCCATAACTTGGTTGCATCAGGATTTCAACAAGGCATCTATTTTTTGACTCATGTTCAGAAAAGATGAAAAAATGTGTTGGCTGATGGTTCAGTTGGATAGATGCATAATCAGCTGCCCCATTGTACACAGATCTAGCCAAATAATGACTAATTAACTTGGAGAAATCTTTCCTGATTTATGCCACAGAGGTCCATCTTTGGAACTACATTACTCATCATATTTTATCAATGACGTGAATATTAGAAGTGAGGCTTTTAACGTATAGATAATACTAGCTGGGAAGGAAGAATAGCTGTGATCTTGTCAAAATCAGAATTCTAAATATCCTATGACATCTTAGTCTCTTAGAACAGTAGGCTGTGATCAACAAAGTAAAATTGAACAGTAATAAATGTTAATTCCTACATTTTTAGGTTAAAAATTAATTTGCTAAATCCTGAGGCTTAAAAACAAATAGCACTAAAAAGAAAACTTATGAGAGTAGCTGAAAATAAATTCAGTGTGAATCTGAATCAAGAGTGTGCTAAAAGCCAAGTCAGATGGAGGATGCTCAATACAAGGATAAGGCCTTTTCAGACAACTGTGATTAGCCCTGCCACACTCTGCCTCATTCAGACCACATCTTAAAGGGTTTGGTTCTGGATAGTCTCATTTCAAGAGAGAAATTGACAAACCAGAGTGTGTATTAAAAAAGCAAACAAGATGGTTTGCTTATAGAGGAATCTAAAAACCATATTGTAGGAAAAGATGGAGAGAACTCAGGCCAAAGCTACTTAATTTGGGAAAAGAAAAATCAAGAAGCTATCATTTAGGTTTTTGAATATTTACAAAACTTTTTTATGGAATCATATATAGATAGATGTAATGTGTTTCTTAAAGCTCAAAGGAGTTAATAAGTAAAGGTTTTAGGGATGAAAATCTTATCTAGAGAAAGAATTTATAACAATTAGACATGTCCAGGTATAGGATGAGCTGCTTATTGGGTCTAACAAGCTTTTATATATAACAGCATTGACCAAATAAACATCTTTTGAGTGTGAGGCTTTGTAAAGAATGATTACATTCAATGGGATACTTCTCTAGATGGTTCTAAAGTGTGTTTTCCAGTGACGAGAGGCTTATTGTGGGGTAGTCATTCTGCCTCTTACTTAATGCCGAATGATAGCTTCAGGCAGATGAAATGGCATCTTTTCCCCTGCTACAAAGAAGAGAGTGTGAACATGAGTCTCTACAAGTAAATTAGACATCTTTATGTAGGAGTTTATATACCTCTTGGCTAAACCAAAGAGGTTTCTCTAAATTCTTGGCAAGAAGTAGACCTGAAGGCTTTAATACCCTGGTGATCTGAATCTCTGAGATACCCAAGTTAGAACCAGGTATGTACTCAAGATGGTTTACCTTTTAAGCAAAGAGTCCGGTTAGGTTGGAAAAGCATATCTCCAACCTCAGAATGTCTAACTCTGGTTATGTAATAATTGGTTAGAGTTGAGGGTGAACACAAAGGTTTTTCAGTTCCTAGGTATTTGTACTTCTTTACATATTATCCTAAATATTTTGTCACCATTCTTAGGTAAAAAAATAATGTTCATACCTATGACCTTATTAATAAAAACGGTCAACCTTGATTAAGCACATAATTTATGTGTACTAGAAATATACTGAATCCTTTTAAATCATATCATTCAGTGCTCTCAGGAACCCTGAAGTAGGTACTGTTAGATCTCAGTTTTTATGGATGAGGAAACTGTAACTTGCAAATTTTTTTAAACTTGCTCACATTACTAGTAAGTGGAAGCTGAGATTCAAATGATCTCAGACAGCCATCCTGTGAACCACAACAGTGTAATCGTGTAGGTGGTTAAAATCAAGTGGTGCTTTGGAATCAAAGGGATCTAAGCAGAAATCTTAGTCTCTCATTTACTGATTTTCTGACCTGAAGTAAATTATTTAGTCTCATTGAACATCACTCTCCTCCTCTGTAAAGTGAGTGGCGTGGAGGTATCGTAATAGTACCAACACATAAGATTGCCCTGAAGATTAAATGAGATGATGCATGCAGTGTTAAGGACTTTGTTTGGCACATAGTAAATTCTCAATAAAGTTAGCTGTTGATATTATTAATGAGTGTGTATTACACACTGTTGATTTAGTTTCCTATGACTGTGAAATGCTTGTCTATTTGGATTTTGCAGGTAATTCCGTTTACCAAAATGGGAGACATAATGCTAAGAAGAGGCTAAATTTTGTGTTTCTACTCTTGCATGATTAAAATATTTTGAGGGGGCTCCTGGGTGGCGCAGTTGGTTAAGTGTCTGACTCTTGGTTTCAGCTCAGGTCATGATCTCAGGGTGGTGAGATCGAGCCCTGCATCAGGCTCCCTGCTCAGAGCAGAGTCTGCTTGAGATCCTCTCCCTTTTCCTCTCCCTCCCCTTCTGCCTCTTAGCCTGCTAGTGATCTCTCTCTCTCTCTTTCTCTCTCTCTCAGATAAATAAATAAAAATCTTTAAAAAAATAAAATACTTTTTGGAACTCAATAACAAATATTTTGATTATGGTACAAAAGTCACAATTCTAGTACAGAGTATAAATTCAATAAGTTTTTTTTCAAAATACTAAATCATTCAATTTATATGGGTCAAGATTAAAAAAATTATTTTGTACCCTGGATCCCTTATCCATCATGCAATTTTGCATATGTGGAGGAATATCTATGTTTTACTGCCTCCCAAACTCCTAAGGTCATCTTCCACCAGTGTTCATGCCTTGCCTCTCTACCATCAAATCAGCATTCCTGTGCTCCTCCCTCAGCCTCTACTGTAATAAAGAGTTGGACTCCACTTTGGATGTTTGCTGACAGCTTTCAAATCCCACCACTCTTCCTTTCCCTTCTGCCCCACATCTTGGCAGGCTGATAAGAAAGGCCAAGTGTTCCCTCCTTTGTCTTAGTCAGAAAGTTCAGACCTTGCAGGTGCTAGCTTCCCACGCCATGTTCAGAGCTACTTGGAAGCCTTCCTCATCTCCCTAGAAAGCCTCATTATGTGAGTAATAAATCTTTTCATACCTTTTTGGTGTGTATGTGGTATCATCAGTCTCGACTTCCAAACCGAATTTTGGGGTGGGGGTTTTGGGTCCATATTGCTTCTGCAGGGTGATGACAAGTCCAAGTACACTTCCTGCTTGCAGCATAATCACTCATCTGGAAAATGCCCATCTGCTTCTACAATTTTGTTGGCACTTTTATTAATAGCTAATTTGTCCCTCATCTACTTAAATTGGAATTCAGTCCCTCTAGTCAAATGGTCTATGGACAGATTCTTGTAAAATTTCAAGTATTAGATAATTCTCTCATTCCGCTAGCTCTTCCAGAAATTAAAATAGAATAGGAAGATACCCAAATCTGACAAAGAAAACCAAACTCCACCTTAGAGAGAATTACAGACCAAAAATGTTTCAGTCAATTCCAAACCAATTCCTATTTAAAACTCAGAACATTAGAACTAAAAGTAAAATTCCTTACTAAGATAAAGAACAGTTTTATCTGGTAGCCAATATCACTCTCAATAATAAAATATGCTGTATATATTAAGGTATAGTCAGGACTATAGTGCTAGTGATTAGCATACTTAGTAAATGTCATTTTGGAAGTTCTGCCACATTCCTTAATATGTGATTCAGAGATAAAATCACTGCTATTAGAAAGGAGGGGTACAGATCTGAGATTCAACCATCTTGCATAATTCACAGCGCTTACCAGAGTAGATACTCTCCCCAGTGTCTATCACCCAGTCACCCCATCCCTCCCACCCCACCACCCACTCCAGCAACCCTCAGTTTGTTTACTGAGATTAAGAATATATGTTAAGGAAAAAAAAAAAGAGAGAAGAAGAAGGTAGCAGGAGGGGAAGAATGAAGGGGGGGAAATCGGAGGGGTAGATGAACCATGAGAGACGATGGACTCTGAAAAACAAACTGAGGGTTCTAGAGGGGAGGGGGTTGGGAGGATGGGTTAGCCTGGTGATGGGTATTGAGGAGGGCACATTCTGTATGGAGCACTGGGTGTTATGCACAAACAATGAATCATGGAACATTACATCTAAAACTAATGATGTAATGTATGGGGATTAACATAAGAATTAAAAAAATTTAAAAAAATAAAAAAAAAAGGAGGGAAAAAACACACTATTGTTATTTTTAAGTGGCATTATCTATACTATTAACCTGAGAAAATCAAGTGGAAGAAACCTAAGAATTAATAAAGGCATCTGGAGCATGTGGGTGGCTCAGTCGGTTAAGCATCTCTTAGTTTCAGCTCAGGTCATGATGTCAGGGTCCTGAGATAGAGCACCCCGGTGGGCTCCCAGCTCAGCAGCAAGTCTGCTTCCCCTCTCTCTCTCTCTCCCTCTGCCCCTCCCTCCACTTGTGCATTCTCTTTCTCTCTAAAAATAAATAAATAAATCTTTGAAAAAAATAAAAGAATGCAATAAAGAGGTCAGATATAACTATTAGAAAAATCAGTTTTTCGTCAATGAGGAATAATGGTTCAAAAAATAATTGGGGAGGGGTGCCTGGGTCGCTAAGTTGGTTGAGTATCTGACTCTTGATTTCAATTCAGGTCCTGATCTCGGTGTCCTGAGATCAAACCCTGCATCAGGCTCCACGCTCAGTGCAGAGTCAGCTTGGGACTCTCTCTCCCTCTCCTTCTGCCCCCCGCCCCATGCTCGCACACAGACACACACACACACACACACAGACACACACACACACAACACACACACACACACACTCTCTCTCTTTCTCAAATAAATAAGTAAATCTTTAAAAAATAATTGGCAAAAATTCAGTGTATAATTGTAGTGAAAGTCCTAACATATTTAAAGAAGAGTATAGAACTCATTTAAAATATATATACAACTTATTGAGAGAAGTCAAGAATTTAATAAAGAGATATACCATGTTCCTGGATGGGAAGACCAAATATTGCAAAGCTGGTAATTCTTTCCAAAATAATTTAAATGTTGAATTAAATTTTAAAAGAAACGAAAACCAAATGAATCATAGGAGGGGAATGAGGAAGACTTAATGACATGATTCTATAGATCATATAGAAACAAACAAAAAAAACAAGAAATAATTGAGAGCAAGAGGAATAACAAATGATTGCTTGCTATATTAGATATTAAAATGATATGAGCATATAGTAACTAAAGCAGTATGGTTATGGTTCTAGATCAGGTAAATCAATAAAACAGTGTAAGTCGTCTGACAATAACCCTTACCATATTTAAGAGTTTAGTACTTATAAAAAAGTTATCATATCAACAAGGAAACAAAGGCTAAATCTATAAATGTTCTGGAACAGTTTTATCATTATTTGGAAAGAAAATCAGATGCTTAACTGTGACAGCATAATGTGAATCTCATATGAATTAAAGAGGTAAATGTACCAAAAAAGGGAATGGAAACATTATTAAACTTGAGGAAAACAGAAGTGACTATTTAATTGCTCTTGGGTAGGAATGGACTTTCTAATTATAAAACCATGAAGAAAACCACAAAGGAAAAAGATTTATTTGACTTTCTAAACATTTAAAAGTTATGAACATGAATATATTACAAACAAAATTAAAAGAAAGGAGAAGAGAACATACCAGAACTAAAACAATTTTTGCTATCCTCAATACATGAAGATTTATTATAAATTCATAATGGGAACATTGTGACAGGAATCTGGGCAAAGGATATGAGGAGACAATTCACAGAAGAGAAAATACCATTAGCTAAGAAACATAGGAAAACATTTAGCCTCCTGTATAGCCAAAGAAATAAAATGTGAAATAATCAAAGAGGATGTTTTACCTACAAAATTGCCAGCATTTTTAGATGGTAGTAATCAGTGTTGGAAAAGGAGCATTGGTACTCACATACACTCCTAGGGAAGTGAAAGTCAATAAAGCCTTTCCAGAAGGCCAAATGGTAATGTGTATCAGGAATCTCTGAAAACATTCTGGGGCTTTCACCCATTCATTCTATTTCCACAGCTCCATTCCAAAGAAATAATTCATGATTTAAAATGAGATTTTTGTTTAAGCACAGTCTTTGTAGCATTATTTTTAATAGCAAAAGTGAGACATGGTTAAATAATCTGTAGTCTGTCCCATAAAAACTCTTGTGCATTCAGTAACTATGTTATAAAGTAATTTTTCATGGTATGGGAAAATATCCACTCTGAAGTGAGAAAAAATTATCATCAATAAAGGAACTGTATATACAATATATATTTTATACCTCTAGAAAGTAACACCATATTAATGGTGGTTATCTGTGGGTTGTGTAATTTTGAGCAATTTTTGTTTTCTTCATACTTTTGTGTATATTTCACTGAAAAAGTCTTAGTAATTTTGAATCAGGAAAAATGAGAACTTTCATTACTCCAGATCAGCATTTATTACCTTATTTGTTTCTTGTTCCCAAAACTCTCCAAAGGATAGACATTGCTCATAGATGATATGTACTCTACCCATATCTGTTTGCCTCTCCATGAGATGAAAATGATAGATGTGTAACATATTTATTTCACAAGGATATTCTGAAGATAAATTGAGATAAAGATGGAAACATGATTTGGAAGAAAAATATGATAAAGATATAATGAGTTGAAGTTTATCGACATGTATGTCTCAAGTCAACACATTAAATAATTTTTGGTGACTATCAGGCCTGGGCTTGTGCCTCAGATTAAACAATAATGCCTATAAAGTATTAGTTAATAACATTTAAAATATACATATATCAACCTCTAGAAAGTGCTATCCAGAACTTTCTCTGGTGTTGAGAATGTGCTCTAGCTACACTCTCTGATATGGGAGCCATTTAGCCAAACAGCATTTGAAATGTAACTGGTGTATGACTGAGAAACTAAATTTTTAAATTCATTTAATTTAACTTAAAAATAAACAGCCACAAGTGGCAAGTGGCTATAGCTCTACGATGTAGCGTTACTGTGAGTCGGGCACCTTCTTCAGTGCTTTCTGTGCATTATCTCACTAGAACTTCACAACAACCTGCAATCCAGGTATTCTCTTAAACCCCAATTTTATGGGTGAGGAAGCTAAGTGGTAAGGGGGGTGGGTGACTTGGATAGGGTGAGAGCTAATAAGTTGTAGAGCCATCATTCATACCCACATGGGCGATGCCAGAGCCAGTGGCATGCATGACTCCATATTGCCTCCCACACCTAATGCAGGGCCTGCTACCCGACAGGTACATGCAGGTGGAAGTGACAAATTACAGGGAAGTCAGGGAATTTGATGGGGATGAGCAAGATGAAGCCTATGCCTTGTCCCTCCTTGGAGAATCCCCTCTGCATTGAATGCATTGCAATCCTCACATGTAGAATCCCCCATCAGAATTTCCCATCCATGAGGGCAACTTCTCGGCAGGACATCAGGGAGGGGTCTCAGGGCTACCCACTTTTGTTGACTTGCTGCTTTCTCCTGAATCAAACTCTTCACATTGAAAACATCTCACAGCCAGGGTCCCAGACCGCACACAGGCGAGAAGGCATATTTGCTGAGTACATTTGAAATACTTGGGCAGCTTTTAATGTACTTTACAAGATGAGACAAATGAGTATCTGTGTAAATCAATAAACCTTTCTGTGAAGGGACTAATGGTTTTATGTGAAGAGCAAGGCAACGCACATGAAAACCAGTACTCTGTTTCCTGTCAGTATTTTTAAAGTTCACTGTCATAACTCTGTTCCCCTTGACCTTTATCAGTGGTACCTAGCCGAGATTTGCGTTGTTAGTTGAGTTCTAACTGGACATCTCACCTATCAACCCTCGTTGACTTTTCCCTTGGTGCCTGATAAATGCCTCCTTCACACCTTCCCTTCTCTTGAATTGCTCATTTCTTAACCATGTCTTGATTGCTCTTTGAATAATAATCAACTTCCTCAGATTTAAGAATACTTCATTTCAGACAAATACAGGTGTTTTTTTTTTTACCTTGATGCTTTAAAATCAGTTTTGTAATCATTGTGAGGCACAATAATAATCGCTTTTGTATGTGAATGTTGGTAAGTGAAAAATCAATATGCACAGAAATTCAGGAATCCTCAAATGCTGTGAAACTAATAGCTCAAATGCTAATAGAAAATGAGGACCTTTGGTTCTGAAAAGCAAAATACATGTCGCCTAGAAGTATGAATAAGTCTTATTTCTGCTCTCAAACATAAGAAGATGATCTAACATCATTATGGCTGAAACCCTGTGCTAGCATTTGCAAATTGCAACCAGTCCTTTTCAAACCCCGGACATATACTTATATGCAATTAATGCACGGAGCAACTCTGCTCTTTGCTCTTTTAAAGTAGTTCTTTATATAGTCTTGTCTTGATAGTATCCCAAAGCTACATTTTTCAAAGACAGTAATTCTGGGACAGCTTAAAGAAATACAAAGAGGCTGGTATTTTATAAGGGACTTTAAGTATTTTTTTCTATTGCAAATATATTATACTGACACAATGCTATTTCATTTTACATGTTGTTTACTTAATGCATTTCCATCCAGAGGTGAAACATTTAAGTGGGATTGCATTGTGGGTATTATTTTGCTAATTAACATCCAAATGTGGGACTCGGGTTATGTAAATACAACTCAGCCTTAATGTGAACAGTGTTTTCTGGAGCTAAAAAGACAGTTTCAAGCCTGTGAAGTGTTAACTGGCATCACACTAGAGCGGTTGTCTGATTAATTACGATGGTGTGAACTTGGTCATGTTTTTGAGATGATGTTCCCTCCAGAGCAATTGACTAGATAATTGTGTTCTGGCTGCCATGGGACCTGAGTGGGACTCAGCAGGTGTTAGACCTGAGCCTGGAGCTGTCTGAACCTGTTGTCACTTACTTGATCAAAGAGAACCGCTCTGTGAAGGTGTCTCCTCAAGTAAATTGGGCACAAATCCTACTGTCTTAAAGGATAAAATTAAGATTTATTTAATACTCCAGCTATCAGAACAAGTCATCCAAATGATAAGTGAAATGGGTAGAAAGGCAGAAAAAGAGAAAGGACAGGTCTCATTTTCTTGTCTGTAAAATGGAGACTGGATATGATGAAGTTGGGATCTCTTTCAGCTCTGGTATTCTAGTGTCTCATACCAAGAGATGAATTATGATGGTTGGGTAGACAGTCATTATTTTACATCTCTGGGCTACGGTTTCTTTTATCTATAAAATTACACAGTTAGACTTCATATCACAGCCCCTTCAAAAGTTGCATTCATGAAGCTGAAAGCTCCTTGCCAATAGAGGCTTGATGTCATTCATTCATATGTATGAACATATATGTGCATCCCCCCCCCAGAGGACATTTGGCAAAGTGTGAACTTTGGTGTTAAAACCAGGCAAAGGGCAGCTGGTATATATTGGGTAGAGGCCAGGGATGCTACTAAACACCCTACAATACAGAGGACAGCCCCTCCAAAACAAAAAATTATCTGGTCCAAAATGTCAGTTGTACTGAAGTTGAGAAACCCTATTTTGTATATATGTATAGGGGTGGGTATGTGTGTTTTGTGTTTTGCGTTTTGTGGAGTTTGGGTGTTTTTTGTTTGTTTGTTTGTTTTTAGTTTTTTCAGTTTTCATCTTTTAGTTTTATGTGGTTTGCTCCAAGGCCAAAATCAATAGTAATCGGGATCACAGACATTATTTTGATTGGCTCACAAGCCTGATCTGTTAGACCTGGAAAACAGAAAATGTTATACAAGTTGCAAAGAAAGTATTCCTGGAATTCACTGACATGATAGCAAGAGGAAGTAGTATGAATCTAACAGGTGTTAACATTTGGAACAGTGCTTGTAACTTGCTCCTTTCTAGACAGTTCTGGGACCCTGTTACAAGGCCCTTCATATATCACTGCTGATTTCCTTCAACATGGAATAGGACTTTACAAAACTCTTTCTAGACCTTAGTTTTGGGGCACTTGAGTGGTTCCTGTTCCTAAAGTGCTGGCATATGCTGTGTACACGTACACACACACACACACACACACACACTGCATACACACATACACTGCACACGTACTCTCTCATTATATAGAAGAGTTTTTCATATATAATTTGCTCTAACCAGATCAATAAGACATTGTTTTCCTCACCATCTGTTGAGACATGGAAATAAGCTTTGCTGTGCACAGTCCTACATTTCATCTGTGTTTGCCTTAATGAGACTTCATTCTGGTTTGGTTACCCTTCTCTCTGATCAACAGATTGCAGCAAAGTCTGGTTTAGAGAAATGAGGCCAGCTAGGCTGTGTGAGTTCTGGCGGAAGTTGGCTGATCTCCTCAGGCACTCAAAGAAGGGGACAAGTGAGGGCCATATATTTCAGAATTTTGTCAAAGGGATTGTTTGCACCATGACAGAAGTGGAAGTATGGTCCTCTTCATCATCTTTTAAGAATCTCTGATTTTATGATTATTTACATTTTGGTAATTACTCTATAATTTCAAAGAAATCTGGGATTTTATAGCTGGAAAAGGCTTTGGGGATGATCTGGTCTAGCATGTCTATGAGGGGAAAAAAATAATCTCAAGAGAGGTTAAGCAACTTGATCAATGCCACAGTAAGTAAATGCCAGAATTTGAAACCATGTGCTCCTGCCATTGTCTCTGCCACATCATGCTGCTGGAAGATGTTTTTAGGAACCACCAAACTACAACTAAAAAAACCGGAACGTTTGATATCAAACTATGCTTATATTTAAAATATCTCTATGAGACGTCATCTAGGTATAAAATACCTCCTTAGTAGCATCCCTGGGGAAGTACACAGTGTATGCGGAGATTCAATATTATCTTGGTAAAGTGATGTGTAATTCAAACAGAAAAAGTCTTTTAATAAAATTGGTGGCTGCCAGCTTTCTAGTCTACATGTCTATTATTGTACCTGGGCTGAGCTGTAAGCTGAGGTGTTTACTCTTCTTTTATCCTAGCCCTCAAAAAGGAATTACATTTCAGTTCCCCTCATCCTTTATCACCCCAGGGTCCCAACTACTTAAAAATATCTGCCAACTCCCACCCACTCACCCACACAAAGCAACCCACGAAATTTTAAAAGTTAGAATGAGAGGAATTAGGGTAGTATATAAATGTGTTAGCTCTCTTCTTTCCCCACCATTTTCAAAGCAAATCCTGCTGCTTGCCAGTTCTCTAAAGAGAGACAGAAAATCATGCCACCCTCTTTTAGCTCTTGGACTTGGAAACAGGGAATGAAGTTTCTACAAGGGTATTCACTTTAGCATAACATTTGGGAGTTGAGGATGGGAAGACGTTTACTGTAGTGGTTTAGAATACTTGTGATTCGGTCAGGTCTGTGCAACCCGAAGACAGTCACTAACTCTCTTGGAGCCTCGGGTTGCTTATCTGTAAAATTGAGATAACAACAGACTCTCCGTAGGAAGATG
Source organism: Neomonachus schauinslandi (assembly GCF_002201575.2). Taxonomy (NCBI): domain Eukaryota; kingdom Metazoa; phylum Chordata; class Mammalia; order Carnivora; family Phocidae; genus Neomonachus; species Neomonachus schauinslandi. Next base: position 97,934,933 of record NC_058405.1, on the reverse strand, counting down.
AAGTACATTAAGTGCTGGGCACCGAGCCTGGCACATGGTAATCATCAGTGCGTGTTAACGGTCATTGTCACTGTCATCGTCATTTTGTATAGCTCGCTTGCTCTTCTCCATCCCAGCTACAGCAATGACTCCAGCCCTGGCTTTGTCTTAAATTAGACCCATGCTTCCAACTCCTGGATAGACCTTTTCCAGCCGTTACGTTCACATCTCAAATATATAAAACTGAACTCATTATGTCTTCAAAACGGATTATTTTGAAAACTGCCACAAATTCAAGGGTAACTCCTCTCTCACGACCAGGTCTTACTTAGCTTTTTTGTAACCCTGGTGGAAATTTCCAAACACCAAATGATAGAATTGTCAAGGGGTTTCACAGGTTTTTGCAAGTTCCAGCTAAAGGCCACACCCAGACTAAAGTATGCTTGGACACCATAGTACCTGTTGCACTCCATCCTTGCAGAAAGGCAGACAGCTTTGAGTGGTTGAGAGCAGCTGTTGCCCACTCATGGTGGAAACAGATGAAAGTGGGGAGCAGGGCTGAAGGTCGCTTTCCAGTGATTCTCTACTGTCCATCTGCTCCACCAATGTGGAAGGGCATTTGTCCTGAGTGGAAAAGCCAGAGGTTATGCTTAATAATTAAACTGAACCACAGTCTTCCTAAAGCTTAATATATTTTCCTTGTGGAGTCTTAAGCAAAGGGACACTCTTCTTCCCTAAAGACAGTCGGAAGAGTTAGCATGAGACACTGGCATGGCTGAACAAAAGAATTTCATGAAAACATGCAAAAAATGAAAGAAAGGCGAGAGGGATCAAGGCGACTGCTGGCGAATCTTGCTTAAGAACAAGGCTTATACATGTGTTGCGGTTTTGTCTTCTACATAGGAAGGGGAAAGCAATCATTATGTAGCAAGGCAACAGACTTTTTCCTAAAAATCTCCCATAATACTGTATATCTCACTTTGTTCTCCAATTCTGCTAAAGACTTCAGCACTCTCTCAAAGACGTAAGATAAAAACCTTCATGACATCTTCACTTCTTAGCTCTCCTTCTCATCTAGCTTGTAACAGTTAGGAGCTAGTGACTCTGTTTGAATTGCCTCTCAAATGCGCCTCTCAAAGTCGTGTCTTTCTCCCCCTCCTCGACGTTGGGCTGGTCATCCTTGACAGGGATGCTGCAGTCACATGTTTCCTCATTTCTCTAGCTTCCCCTTCAGTTCCTTCAATCACTAGAGCCGGGGTCAGTTAGTGAAAATATGCATTTGTTCACGTCCCTTCGCCCTGATATCTGGCTCCTTCCACCTCTATGTCCTCATCCCTAATTAGTGTCACCTGCTGTCCCCTGTTATTGGGGAACGGGGCTCCCCAAGTCCACTGAGGCCCTTCTAGAACTCCCTTGCCCTCAAGTCCTGCCTGGTGCTCTATTACTTATTTGTAGGTTGGTTTGTTTGTGTGTGTGTGTGTGTGTGTATGTGCATGTGTGTTGAAATGTAGTTACAGAAAGGAGAAGGAATGTGTATTGACAGTTAAGAATGATAAAGCAAAAAAATTGAGTAACTGCCACTAGGTCAACAAATGAAATATTGCCAATAACCCAGGGCCCCTCATGGGCTCCTCTGTTATCACACCTTCCTTTCTCCCTACTGGAGGTAATAATTAATCTGATTTCTGTAATGATCATTTCTTTGCTTTTGGAAAAAAAATAGAGTTTTACTTTTTATATATATATTTCTAAACAATATAATTTAACTTTTCCAGTTCTTAAACTCTATATATGAAATCATGTTGGGGGATTGTTTGTATATGTGTGTGTGTGTGTGTGTGTGTGTGTGTATATATATGGTATATTTATGGTTGACCCTTAAACAACACAGGGGTTGGGGCACCAACCCTCTGCACAGTTGAAATTTCTGCATATAACTTTTGGATCCCCAAAAACTTAGCTACTAGTAGCCTACTGTTCGCCAGAAGACTTACCAATAACATAAGCTGTCAATTAATGCAGATTTCATATGTTCTGTGTATTATTTACTGTATTCTTACAATAAAGTAACCTAGAGAAAATATTAAGGAAATCATAAGAGAAAATATATTGCATTTATTAAAAAAAATCTGCATATAAGTGGACTTGTGCAGTTCAAACCCATGTTATTCGAGGGTCACCTGTGTACACACACACACACACACACACACACACGTATGTTTAAGTATACATCCTGTTTCTTTTCCTCACTGCTGTCCTTGCAAGATTCATCCATGTTATACATGTAGCTCTACTCCTCTGTTTTTTATTTCTATGTAGTATTGTCTCATATAAATTTAGCACAAATTATCCATTGTACTGTTAATCTTCGTGTGAATTATTTCTCTATGGGGGCTGATAAGAATAAAGCTGCTGTGAATGCATGTGTATGGCCAATTCACAGGCGTCTATAGTTACTCTACCTAGAAATGGCATTGCTGGATTAGAAGGTATGAGTATCTTCCCCTCCAGTAGGTTAAACCAAACTGTTCTAAAATGGGTGTACCGGGCGCCTGGGTGGCTCAGTTGGTTAAGCGACTGCCTTCGGCTCGGGTCATGATCCCGGAGTCCCGGGATCGAGTCCCGCATCGGGCTCCCTGCTCGGCGGGGAGTCTGCTTCTCCCTCTGACCCTCCCCCCTCTCATGTGCTCTCTCTCTCTCATTCTCTCTCTCAAATAAATAAGTAAAAAATCTTTAAAATGGGTGTACCAATGGTATCTGAGAGTTCCTGTTGCTCCAACACTTGCCATATAAAATTTTTCCATCAGTGCCAATCTGGGTGGGTGGATGTGTGTGTGGGTGTGTGTGTGTGTGATGGTATATCTTTGTAGTTTTACTTTGCAGTTTTAAGTAACTTCCTCTTTTGGGTGAAAGGATTTGTGGAATACAGATATCTGCGCTTGTTTCCTTCCCATTTGTCTTTCATTTCCTGTGTAGCTCAGAGGTCAAAGAGTTCTATTCCTGCAGGAATTCCCAGTCAGTTCCTCAGCCTGAATCACCTGCTTCTTGGTGGAGGGGAACAAATACTTATTCCTCAAGTATTTTTAAAGAACAAAATATAAATAAATACAGTCTGAGAAATGTCTGAGAGACCCGGTGTTCATCCTCCTCTACTAAGAAGCAGGCGATTCAGTTTGAAGGAATTGCTTCAAAGTCATGATTTGCTATCTCGGAAGAACATCTGTGGGGGGGGGTGGGTAAAATATGTGTAAAAGTTGCTTTTGCTAAGAATTATAGAGTATCTGAATTGTTGGCTCTGTCATGATTGGAAAACGCTTGTTACATCTTGAGCTCAAATATGTGATTTATTGAATTGCTGAGGTTTTCAATTTTAATAGGAATAATTTGACAGGGCTATTAAATGTTTGGAATAATGAAATGTTTGTATCACTCTTTAAAAGCACACACTTGTCTGACATACAAATTTTCACTTCCCTGAGTCCACACAAGTCTAACGCTCAAACATAATCTTTTGCAGGCTGAATGCATCAGTTTTCTTCTAGCTGATGGGGCCAGAGAAGTGGGAGGTGAAAGAGTTGCAGGGGAGGGGTGGTGAGGTAAACCTACCTTAGCAAGTACAGAGATGATGGAAGGAACCCCATTAAATGAGGGAGGAGGCACATGAGCCAATAGCTTTATGACCCTTTATCCTTGAGTTTCTGAAACTAAATTGTATAAAGAGACCTTAGGAAGAGAACAGAGCTGGGAATGGCATCAAGCTGAGGCCTGATGGTCACCAGGGAGTCAAGTAGGTTCCTGAATGAAATTACAAGCAGAGCACAATCAGTTAACCTTTTGTATTAGCAGATATAAATGGGCATACTTACTTACACCATTGGAGAGCTAGTCTCAAGCCCTATGGTAGATCGGTGTGCAGAAGCAAGCTCATACCAGCTTTTGATATCCAGTTATTTTTTCAAGAATTTTGTGAGCTGGTCATTAAACACAGCAATTATTATTTATTGATTTCTGTAGGTTACATTTACAGGCGAAAGTAAAACACACTCAAAACTCATCACTTCCTGATTATTTTACAACATTTTCCTATTTGTTTTGCATTAGTTTCAGATGTACAACATCGTGATTGGACAACTCTGTATATGATGCTCCCCACGGGTATCGCTGCCATCTGTCACCGTAGAGCAGTATTACAGTACCATTGACTGTGTTCCCTGTGCTGTGCCTGTCATCCCTGTGACTTACTCATTCCATAGCTGGAAGCCTGTACCTGCCACCCCACCCCCTCTGTCAGTCACCAGTATGTTCTCTATATGTATGGGTTTGTTTTTGCTTTTGTTTCTTTGTTTCTTCATTTTGTTATGTTAGTTTCTACATATGAGCGAAATCATAGATTTGTCTGTCTCTGACTTATTTCGCTTAGCATTGTACCTTCTAGGTCTATCCCACATTATCTTAAATGACAAGATCTCATTCATCTCTATGGCTGAGTTATATTTCATTGTGTATATAGACCATATCTTCTTAACCCATCCATGTATCGATGGACACTTAGGCTGCTTCCATAATTTGACTGTTGTAAATAGTGCTGCAATAAACATAGGGATGCATATATCCTTTTGAATCAGAAATTGCAGACGACTACAAAGCAGGGCTCTTCTCTCGCAGAGACCGGATCGTTAAACATTTGCTAGCACACTCCCAAAGAGGAGCTTGTTGTTTTGCTGAGGTGAGAAGGTGGTCCCGCTGCCAGGAGGTTGTATGCAGCTCTTCTCTCAGGACCCCGAGCCACGGCTCCCCTGTGTCTGCCTCCGCCTGGCTCAGTTACTCCATGTCAGTCTAAAGAGTTTAGTTGGACTTTTCTGTTATTGCTTCTAGTATCGGGTGTAGGGGTGGGGATGCAGTCAGCAACTGTGGTGATGGGCCAATGTGTCATACCTGTGGCCTTTGCAAGTGGCAAGGGTTTGAAAGTAAGTTGGAGTAGCATGAAGAAACAGGATCTTGGATGCATGAAACAAAAGTGTTTATCCCCCTAACCAATTAATATTTCTTTTTATAATCCTAGCTGCAGTGTACAGCCCTGGGAAGTAAGAATTGTATGTGGAAAGGGTCAGAATTACAAGAGGTCTGGGTCCCCTTCCGTGTCCCGGGCAGTGGAGGGTGTGGGAAACAACATTGTCTGCCCTCCCCGAGCATGGGTGTCGGTGGGGGGCAATGGCAACCCCCCTGCACCACATGTGGTGGGTGCTGTAACCAAGGGGCAGCAGGGTGCTGTGAAGCATGAGAATAGGCATCTGGCTCAGTGGCATCCGCAAGTGGGTTTGGGAAGAACTGTGAGTGGCACGTTTTTCTTTTCAATGACTCTGGGATATGGCGGAGATGATCATGATCAAGTCCTTACAGGCCTTACAAGAAAGTCTTGTAGGTGATCACTTGTGATATGATTTCAAGGTGGAATGCGATGCCCTGTGCCAGACCATCCTACGCCCCTGCAAACCTGCCCACTTTCTAATTCCTACAATGCTACAATTAGAGATTCACTCCTTAACCCTCTCTTAAAATGCAAATCCTCTTAGTGCTTTACTTATCAGCTTTGAATCTTACTGTGAATGAAGTTGCGAGTATCTCTCTGAGAGCAGGGTTTTCTGTAGGGGAGGGTAGTAGATAAATGAGCACCAGGAGTGGGAGTGAGGAGATGAGAGAGAGGTGAGGGAAAGGAGAAGGGGAGGCTGCAGGTGAAGGGAGCCAATGTCAGAAGCTGACCTAGATGTGAGGCTGTTTAAAATACCCAGGTGTGGGGGCCTGGGTGGCTCAGCCGGTTGAGCATCTGACTCTCAGTTTTGGCTCAGGTCATGATCTCAGGATCCTGGGATCGAGCCCCATCATGGATCAGGCTCCATGCTAGGGGGCAAATCTGCTTGAGATTCTTTCCCTCTGTCCCTCCCCACACTTCTTTTCTCTCTCTCAAATATGAATAAATCTTAAAAAAAAAAAAAATACCCAGTTGTGAGGGCCCAGGTTACACTTTTCTTGGCTGGAATCTCCCCTGTCCACAGAATATGCTCTGGATGACACCCCTCCCCTTGCAAAGCCTGTGAGCTGCCCCGAGTTCAGATGGGAGTTATTGTACAAAGGACAGAAGTAAACAGACATCGATCGAATCCTATAATGGGCCAGGCTCTGTGTTGGACGTGTTTTACATTCATCATGTCATTCAACATCAAAAGAGTGATAGGTATTTATTATCCTCTCATTTACCAAGGAGAAGACACACTCAGAGCCCAGGTGACTTGCCTGCGGTCATGGTAGGGAGAAGCAGCACCAAGATCCGAATAAACACTTACCTTACTTCAAAGGCCAGGCCTCTTGCCATTATAAAAAATAAAAATAAAAAGGAAATTTAAAAAACACACTATTAGAATCTCATATTTTCCTCTAGGATGATATACCCTTCTTACCACTCCTACCACCTACTGACTCCCACGCATGGATTTCTTTCCCGTATATCCCCTGTAGGCAAGAAAATTATTGAGCTTTTTTTTTTCTGTGTCTGTTGTGAAAGCATTACCTTTTATTATTTTTCAGATAGAATACCATATCAAGTAATATTTTTCCAAATCACACACATATTTTCCTATTCTGCACGGACACACAGACACAGAGACACACACTGACATATCTGCTCAGGGGCTCACACCCCCCCCCCCCCCGGTGAGAATCACTGAGGTCTGAGGAGAGAGATGGACTATAAACTGAGTAAGAGAAAGCAAAGTACAAAATTGTATGTTTTCATCTGTATGAAGTGAGAATATTTAGGGTGAGTGCCCTACTTGAAGTATGCAGATGGTACGTTGTGGAAGCAGAGAGCAGGCACCTGCCCCACCTCAAGAGATTGGTGAAGGCTTCCTGGTGGAGGCGACAAACGTGGTGGCCACCTCCAGTTCCAGAAAAGCACTAAGAAACTCCTGAGCAGTTCAAAGTTGACGATAACTGGGGGGTGGTAGAAGGTAACAACTGCCTTCATTCTGAAATCAATCCATCTGGGACACTGGTTCTCAAAATGGGGTTCCCAGGCAGGTAGCATCAGCATCACCTGGGAACTTGTTAGAGACAGAGATTCACAGATCCTTCCCCAGAGGTACTGTGTCCAAACTGATGGAGCCTAATAACCTGATCTAAAAAGTACTCCAGTTAATCCTGATGCACAGTCAAGTTTGCAACCCCCTGGTCTAAAGCCCCACCTAAGGATTTAAATTCTGAAAGTACACAGACATTTCACCATAAAATGCTTTCTCTTTAATTCTTCAAAAATGAACCTGTGGACAGGTCTGCATAACATTTTCTTCTTCTTCTTTTTTTTTTTTTTTAATTTTATTATGTTATGTTAGTCACCATACAATACATCATTTGTGTTTGATGTGGTGATCCATGATTCACGGTTTTTGTAGAACACCCAGTGCTCCTTGCAGTACGTGCCCTCCTTAATACCCATCACCGGGCTAACCCCTCCCCCCTCCCCCCTCCCCTCTAAAACCCTGTTTGTTTCTCAGGTCCATAGTCTCTCATGGTTCATCCCTCCCTCCAATCCCCCCCCCCCATTTTTCCCTTCCTTCTCCTAATGTCCTCCATGTTATTCCTTATGTTCCACAAATAAGTGAAACCATATGATAATTGACTTTCTGTGCTTGACTTATTTCACTTAGCATAATCTTCTCCAGTCCCATCCATGTTGATGTAAAAGTTGGGTATTCATCTTTTCTAATGGCTGAGTAATATTCCATTGTATATGTGGACCACATCTTCTTTATCCATTCATCTGTTGAAGGGCATCTCAGCTCTTTCCACAGTTTGGCTATTGCGGACATTGCTGCTATGAACATTGGGGTGCATAGGGCCCTTCTTTTCACTACATCTGTGTCTTTGGGGTAAATACCCGGTAGTGCAATTGCTGGGTCATAGGGTAGCTCTATTTTTAACTTTTTGAGGCACCTCCACACTGTTTTCCAAAGTGGCTGTACCAACTTGCATTCCCACCAACAGTGTAAGAGGGTTCCCCTTTCTCCACAACCTCTCCAACATTTGTTGTTTCTTTCCCTGTCCATTTTTGCCATTCTAACTGGTGTAAGGTGGTATCTCAGTGTGGTTTTGATTTGGATTTCCCTGATGGCTAATGATGATGAACATTTTTTCATGTGTCTGTTAGCCATTTGTATGTCTTCTTCAGAGAAGTGTCTTTTCATATCTTCTGCCCACTTTTTGACTTGATTATTTGTTTTTGGGGTGTTGAGTTGGAGAAGTTCTTTATAGATCTTGGATACCAGCCCTTTATCTGTAGTGTCATTTGCAAATATCTTCTCCCATTCTGTGGGTTGCCTCTTTGTTTTGTTGACTGTTTCCTTTGCTGTGCAGAAGCTTTTTAGCTAGTGAAACAAAAGCAAAAATGAACTTTTGGGACTTCATCAAGATAAACTCAAGATAAACATTTTCTTCTTGCAGGGGATCCTGAACTCCGTGAACTAGGGATGTCTTTTTATTTCAACTTCAGTGCTCACTGCCTTGTTCTGGGCCTGGACCCAGTGGGGAATCGCTAAGGTTTGTTGAGGGCAAGAGCAAGGACATTTGATGATGTGTCTGCATGTATGGGCACACAAGTGTCCATGTATATTTCTGTGGTGGTGGACACAGCTTATAACTATTTCCTGAAATTTTTCAGGATGACAGAATTTGCCTCTAGCTGTACAGGAGTCCTAGACCCTGCCCAGGTATAAAGACTCTAGTTCTTAAATACAGTCAGTGGGAAACACCCCTTAGCCACCTATCCCTTGCACAGCCACTGCAGTGACCGGACATGTTCAGGTGAATGATGCAGACTGCATGAGTTTCATCGGATGACAATGTTGGGAAAGAAATTCAATATCCAGGTCTAGTTTTTGGTGTCTTTTGTACTCAGGCTTTCTACCACTCTGCTAAGTTAAAATGTGCATAATTGGGTGGCATGCTTGATGGCATACTTAGCCCCTCCCTTGGTACTTTATCCTCCTAGTGTTTTTAGACAGCTTTCAAAATAGAACAGACGGCAGTATAGTTAGGGATATTTGGTGCATGCCTGTGTTTTGCTTGGAAGGCTGGATGTGAAGTTCCTTGGCCCACAGACCGAAGTTGCTAGGCTGACTGTAAGTTATTTAACTAGAGTGCCATAGGACTCTGATTATGGTGGCAGCCATAAAAGAGCACACCGTCCCACCTGTGGGGCCAAACCATGGTTTCTTGCCCTTATTCTGACCTATCTACCTTTGCTGAACTGAGGGGTTTTCAGCAAGCTGGGAAGATGTCATTTTGAAAAAGACCAGCCTTTGCAGCAGTAGTAACCACAAGTATGCATCCTTTGTAATTACTGTGGATTGGACTTTTTCTTCTTTTTCTTTTTCTCCTTTTTCCACCTTCTTTCCTCCAGACCATTCTACCCCTGCTCAATTTCTACCACTTCAATTTGCACGCCATCAGTTTGTTCTTGTTCATCATTCTTGAACCCAAGATTTTCTCTGCAGTGGATATTTACTGGTGCCTGACATTATTCACTTTCATAATGATTTGACAGTGTCTTCATCCAGGGTTCTAGCATGGTGGGATAATTTATTTCTGATTGCTAATCCAAGTAAATACATTTCCTTGGTATTTTGTTCAAAATTATATTATTTTTATTCATTCCAATGACGATTTCTGCTGTTGGTTTGAGTGGGCTTAATCAAAGGTCAAGTTACCTCTTCAAGAAATATCTTTCCTACCTCATATAAAATTAGTAGGTTTTTTTTCCCTCTAATCTTGTTGCATGACAGCTTTCAATGTGAGACATTAATTTGTTTTCTCTACTAGGTTTTTTCCTTCTTTGAGGTAGTCCTTATGTTTTATATATCTTTGTATCCTCCCTAGAATGCTTCTTGGAGAACAGTGAGAGATCAATAACTGGATGCAAGCATGGAAGAAATGATGTTCTAGCTCATCCCCTAAATATGTCCATTCCACTTATCTATTGTTGTGTAAGCTTTGAGGCCTAAAATGACTGTTTTATTCTCCTCACAATTTTGTGGGTCATAAATTTGACTAGGACACAACTGGATTCATCTCCAATCCAGGTGGTGTCAGCTAGAGTTAGAAGATCCATTTCCAAGATGGCTTCTTTATTCCCATGTCTGGTCTTTATCTCTCCCCATGGCATCTCATCCTCCAGGGCCTCTCCATGTGGCTTGGGCCTGATACCACCTCAAGATACCAGCCTTCTCACATGGCAACTCAAGACACCAAGAGCTAGAGTTCTGAGAGGCCAAGGTAGAAGCCAAAAAACTCGTAGTCTAGCCTTGGAAGTCCTCAGAATGGCACTTCGGCCACATTCTATTGGTCATGCAAGTCAGTAAGGCCAGTCCAGAGTCAAGGGAATAAATCATAAAGCATTTTTTGTAACCATCTTTAATCTACCACTATGATAATACTAGTGATGAGTGAAATTAACATTCTTAAGTAAGGAACAAAAACTGAATTTCTCATACTGCTCGCTATAGAGAAGTAGGAACTTTAAATACTCTGCCAGTTGTCAAAATGTGTCAGATGATGTATACTGGGTTTTTTTGTTTAGAACCTATAGACAGCATAATAATATTGGCATGTACAAAGAGTAAAAATTGTTTGTTTGTTTAATTTCCCACTTGGCTATAAGATATTATCTAAAAGATGCATTAGGATGTATCCATATGTATGTGTATGACCACCACTGAGAGGACATAGGTAAAAGTGCGTAACACACTACTTGTGCAAACTCATTGATATTAAGTACATATAAATACAAAAATGAATTTTTGTTTCTACACAAAACTCTAGCAAAAATGCACTAATTCAAATTTTTCTCATTTGAAAAGAGGCATATAAGGCTTGATCCCTACCTCAGAGAGCTTATAGTTTAACTAGAGAAGACTAATAATATTCATAAAATTAATAATCCCAACTGAAGACATTATAATTGATTGTTGAAATGTACGACCCCTCCTTTTGGTAGAGTTCAAACCAATGGACATAGGAGGAAAAGTGGAATTTAAAAATTACTATTTGGTAACTATCACTGTAATACTTGTTTTAGGCAAAAAATTATCAATGGATTCTAAAATAAATGAACAAAGTGTGGGTATTTAGATATTTGCATAATCTCAAAGACTTTTGGATAGTTACATATTTTCAAAGCAACTCCCCATAAGATAGTTATGATTATAAAAGGAAATACTTTAATGTAACCATGAGGAAACATCAAACAAACTCAAATTGAAGGACACTCTATAAAATAGCTGGCCTGTATTGAAAAATGTCGAAGTCATGAAAGACAAAAAAAACTCTTCCATGTTATAGGAAACTAAAGAGAAATGACAATCAGATGCATCTCTGGGAACCTGGAATTAATCCTGGACATGGTAAGGACAGTAGAGGGGTAATTGGTGAAATTGGAATAAGGTCGGTAGAGTGGATTAGGTATTGTATCAAAGTTAATTCTTGAATTTGATAGCTACACAGTGGTTATGTTACAACATTATTTTGTGTATTAAGGGGTAAAAGGCTATCATGTCTGCACCTTACTTTCAAAAAAAATTTTTTTAATCATCTCTGATTATAAATAGGCATAAAACAAATGATCAAGTAAATGTGGTAAAAAGGTAAACTTTGAGGAATTGGGAGGGAAAGCAAGGGGGATTCTTTGTAATGGTTTCCAAATATTTCTGTACATCTGAAATTACTTAAAATTTAATATATGCCCCCATTTTAGTTTTTTAGGTTCAGATTTGCGCCACACCACAAAAAAAAAAAAAAAAATGAGGGGAATTTAGAAGGGTCAATAGGGAAGTGGAGCATATCCCAGGCTCCCACAGCAGAACCAGAGGTGCAGCCTTGGGAACAGAGTTGGGTCTTCATGAGAGACCTCATCAAGTCAGGAGCGTGGCCTGACTTGAGAGATGCCGAATTCTCTCACGCAGCAAACACAGGTGGATGGATGTTGGATAGATGAGTGCGAACAGAGTGTAGGCGGTGAAAAGCCTGCAGTGGAGTCGTTACTCACTGCAGAGGGAACTCTTTTGTGTAGAACTGTTCTAACTTTGGTCTGTGGAAAAGCATGTTGCATTAGTCCGTTCAGGTCACTACAACAAAATACCATGGACTAGGTGGCTTATGAACAACAGAAATTTATTTCTCACAGTTCTGGAGACCCGGAAGTCCCAGATCAGGCCTCTGGCATGATCAAGATCTGGTGAGGGCCCTCTTCCTGGTTCATAGCCAGTGCCTTCTCACTGTCTCTTCACATGGTGGAAGGGAGCTAGCAAGCTCTCCGGAGCCTCTTTTATATAAATCTAATCGACTTTTGAGGATTCAGCCTTCATGTCCTAATCACTCCCAAAGCACCCCCCACCCCAATACCATCACATCAGGCATTAAGATTTCATCTTATGAATTTCAGGGGACACAGACATTCAACTATGGGAGATGTATTAAGCAAATTCATGGTATAGAGTGATTTTAGATCTAATTAGCATTTAGAGAATTAATGTGCAACAGTAATCTAGAAGCATCAGTCCTTTTAGTCATTTGTAAGCTCTGGCCAGAATTTATTCATAGAGCAAGACCTCTGAAAAACATAGTTCCTTTTAAATAAATGTTCACTTAGACCCATCTGCCACAGTGAACCAAAACAATATGGATTTACTCTATGAAGCTGCTCAGTTTTATAAAGACGTGTGAGAACATTAGAGATGAAATCAGGAACATATTTAAATCCCAGCAACTGAAGTCATGAGGAAACCACACTGAGCTCTAAATGAGGGACTCAGTCTAGCAAAAGTTTTTGGTTGTTGTAGAAGACAAAGCTGAACACAAAGACCCACTGTTACATTTAGCGTGCATGCTCTAATTACATCCTCTGGGTATACTGATTTAATAACATAATTTCTTGAAGTAGAAAAGACCTGTGTTGTCATTCCTGTAATTCTCAGCAGTGACACCTACTTTTTCTCTTCTCCTCTCTCCCATGTCCTTTTTCATTCCTGCCATAAAATGATTTACTGTTTCCTTAAATCACATTTAATTAAGGTTTGTTCCCCCCCCCCCGCTTTTTTTCCCCTGTTGCCTCCTGTTGGTAGCAAGTAAATCCTGAATTTCTAATAAATGCAAATGGATTAAAGAAGATCACAAGTTCAAGATTATTTTAACTTCACTGGCATAATTGTTAATATCTCTGTTGTCCCCTGGGATATGTAGGATTACATCAATTAAATTGGTCTCTGCAACTGAACACATTACCATAACTGTGACAACTAGTGTCTTCCCCAGCATCCTTTAGGTGTTTAATTTGCTTGCCTGTAATAGATTGTCAGAGCAGTAAACGTGAGGCAAGTAATTTAAGTGGTATAATGATGGTAATTATCTGAATGGATCGATTGCAGTGTTATTGCAACATGATATTGTGGGTAGGAGGGAGATGGAGACATCCCATATAAATCCCCATTTTCAGCTTTATTTCCTTAACACATTTTTTTCTAAGACATTTAAAGTGAAAACAACGTAAAGTGGCATTGCCATTCTCTCCTTTATCTCTTCCCATTATCCTTTGTGCCGTTGCCTTCCTGAAACCAGCGGACCCCACACGAGCTCAATTTCTCTAAAGAAAGCAGCGACTTTATAGAAATGGAATTGCAGCAGTTCCCCCGTGATTCACGGTATCCAAATATTTGAACTGGAAGTCACTTTGTAGATTGGCTAGGCTGCTCCCTTCATTTATTGCCTAAGGAACTGTGAACCCAGCAAGGTTAAATGACTTGCTAAAGGTTTCACACCCCGGTATTGCCAGGTAGCCTGCAACGATGGGGCTAGAACCTGGAGTCAGTCCTCCCACCTGGGCTGAGGGAGGACCTGGGAGGTTACACCAGCAGCAGGTATGAAAGAGGTTTGGTGTGACAGGCCACAGCTGTCCCTGAAGGAAACAGCAACAAGCAATAAGGAAACAGCTTTCAGTTGAGTGTCAGGGATGAGGGGTGGGGGGTGGCAGGTGGGAAGGAAGAGAAGAAACAGTCTAGGGATAACCAATATTGAACAAGTCCAAACAGATGATCAGCATGAGGATAGAATCGCTGGGTTGTGTGGGAGATGTCTGCCCATGACAAGAGAGGAAAGCACATGGCAGGATTCTGCCTGAGGGACAGGAGTGTTCAGGTGGTTGCTAAAACAGGGACCAGGTCCAGAGGAAAGAAGTCAAAGTCAAGTATTAGAACTGATACCTGAAGAAGAAACGGGGATTTGGATCCTGGGACGTGAACCAGGAATAGGTCAAGATGATCTAACAGTGGCAAGAGCACTTCCAAAAAGGCTTCTGCTAGCATTTTCCCTCAAATTTGTGCCCCGTTTTTATTTGATCACTTCACCTGAGTTTCATTGTTGGTGAAAATAGCAAACTGGCCTCAATATTGAGCTTTTTAGACACCTGTCAAGGAAAACACTGCAGTCATCAGAGGCACAAATAATACCACATATAACCCATGCCTTCTGTGTTACCAGAAAATGGGGAACATTAGAACTTTAAATCGCTGTTCAGGAGACAAACACCAAATACCCACAGAACTGAGGGCTGCAAGCCTGTGTGTCCCAGGGGAGGGAGGTGGCAGAGTGTGGGGACAAGGCACTCCTAGTACTGACCACAGATGGGGACTGGATGTGCCCAGTGCTGGCTGTAGGGTGGGGCTTGAAAGTGTAGGGGACCTGAGGTGACAGTCTCAGAGAAGCAACGTTTCTGGGGAGAAGGACGCAAAGAGAGAAGAGGTGCCATTGGAAGATCTGGTTCTGCAGAGAAAAAGGAAGAGGGAAAATTTTAAGATGCTAGAGAAATATAAGACCAACCTCCTCCAATCATCATGTGGTACAGAAGCTAAAGCAAGGGTAGCAACAGGGTTGATGAACAGTGAAACATGCTGATCAAGCAAAAAAGAATGCAACAAGAGGACTGGTAGGAAGAAGGACTGAGGGGAAAGCTGATCGTGGCATGTGTACTTGGAGGGAGCTGAGGGACGTGATTTTAACTAGATAGTAATGATAAAGTAATAATAAGCACTCTGAAAGAACCTGCAAGAGGTCAGGGGACTGGAGGAGGGGTAGGAGAGGAAGTGACACCTCACTGAGTGTACCTTTTAGTATAGTTTTGACTTTGGGGACCATATTAATGTTTTCTATATTCTGAAACTGAGGTGAAATGCACAAGAAGAGGGGAAATTAAATCTGAGTACTGTCAGGAACAAATGCACTGAACTGCACAAAGGAATAAATAGCATAACTACAGGAAAGAGTGACAGTTACCAATTTAGTAACTTTTGAACATCGCATCATTACTATATACCCACATTCGAAAGAAAAATCAAATTGTGAACTCTTCCTACTACTATTTTCCATACAGTAACAATTTTGCATGCACTGTGGGATTGAATAAATGAGTAAATGTATGGCTGCCTGTGTTCTCACTGTAGAAAAGGAAGACACAAATATGAAAGGGGGAAGACAAAGAAGAATTCTGTAGTGGTTGGAGAGAGAGAGTTTGTGTGTGTGTGTGTGTAGTGATAGGAGAAAGACAGAGACCCTTTCACTGAAAGGGACTGACAGAAATGACCTCTCAGTAGCAATGGCATTCATTAATAACCAGATCTTAATTTCCAAATATCATTCCCCAACTAAAAGCAAGCAGGATTCCTTGGAGAAGTGGCGTATTTCAGCAATGGCGCAAAGAAAGAGCAAAGTGGGCTTGGAACATTTCCCTGTGCCTAAAAAGAAAGCCTCTTCAAAATGATGAAAACATGTCAAAAGGACACAGGTTACAGAGGTTCACCTTTTCAAAGCTGGGATAACTTGAGCATCAAAATAAATAAAATAGTAATTTAGAACCCTTTCAATAGTATAAGAATCCATGTGTTCATACTGATAAATAATAAATAGGAAAAGCATTTTCTTATGATAGAATGTAAATTCATAAATGTAGTTGGAATAATAGAGTGAGAAATCACCATGTCCAACCATAGGAATAATTGATTCAGGGAAGATTCATCAATGGTTGCTAAGATAAACTGATGAAAGTTTGATGAGAAATATTATATTTTCATAGTCTAAAAACATCTCTGCACAATTTATTAACTACAATAGGAAAGTAGCTTTGGAGTGGAGAGATTTAGCAGACCCCACCTTAACCAAGTGATCAAAGCTAACATGTCCAGTATGGATACATGGACATGACATAATTCTGATAGGATGCACTGAGAAGAACCCAGCATCAGTCATGTGCTACTCCTGCCAAGTGTGCAGGAGGAAACTTGAAACAAACCCTAATTAAGGGACACTCCACAAAATAATTGGCCTTTACTCTCCCAAGAAAGAAAAAGAAGGAAGGGAAGGGGGGGTGGTGAGGAAGGAAGGAAGGAGGGAAGAAGGAAGGAAGGAAACAAAGAAAAGAAAAAGAAATTAGTAGCATGAAAGACAAAGGACCGTTCCAGAATGTTCCAGCATCCTATATGAATGACAAATAGATGCAATAGGTGCTTGAGCCTGGATAGGTT
Organism: Neomonachus schauinslandi; assembly: GCF_002201575.2. NCBI lineage: Eukaryota > Metazoa > Chordata > Mammalia > Carnivora > Phocidae > Neomonachus > Neomonachus schauinslandi. Next base: position 97,918,341 of record NC_058405.1, on the reverse strand, counting down.
TCAGGACTGGAAAAAATTGCTATAATGACACTGTTGGAACAATGGATGAATTGGAATAGGTACTGAAGATCAGACTGTGGTATTGTATCAATTAATATTTCCTGAACTTGACGATACTGTGGTTGTGTAGAAGAATGTCTTTGTTACTAGGAAATATACACAGAAGTATTTAGGGATAAAGGGCATCATGTCTGCAACTCCCTTTCAAGTTGCAGGGAAACACGATGAAAGAAAAAGGGAATGATCTAATGATCTCTCAAATGTGGCAAAATGTTAACAGTTGGTGAATCTGAGGAAAGGGGATGTGGGAATTCTTCATACTAGTCTTTCAAATCATCTGTAAGTTTGCAATTATTTCCACATAGAAAGTTAAAAAAAAAAAAAAAACCCTGATAGGAAGACACTACAAAGGAAAAAAGTTTGATCTTTGCACCACCTAAAAATCATACCATTCTTTTGAAGAAAACTGGCTTGGAGCTATATATCCCCATTTCCAAATGTCAAGGAGGATTATAGTGAAAGGGTGGGTAGAGCAGAGTTTGCCTGGGGGGGAGGGGCATGCTCACTGCAGCAGCCTTGGGAAGGGCTAACTTGCACAGCTCAGGACTCCAACGAGGCCAGTAGTAGCTGAAAGGGACTCAGGTCAGCCGCTACAGAGGGCAGATCCCATGTCACCATTTCATGCTCCTTCTAAAACCTAATATGCGTATACCTGTGTCTTTTTCCCCTTACTGTTTTGCTAGTAACCAGGTAACCATATTCGACCTAGTCTCCTCTAGAAACCTATTTACCATTCAGATAGCCACTGGCTCTGAGGAGCAGGAAAGCGATAGTTTTTATTTATTTATTTATTTTTTTTTGCCTTTTCTTTATATTTTTTGTGTCTATTTTTATTTTTTTTTATTTTTTATTGTTATGTTAATCCCCATACATTACATCATTAGTTTTTGATGTAGTGTTCCATGATTCATTGTTTGTGCATAACACCCAGTGCTCCATGCAGAACGTGCCCTCCTCAATACCCACCACCAGGCTAACCCATCCTCCCACCCCCCTCCCCTCTAGAACCCTCAGTTTTTTTTTTCAGAGTCCATCGTCTCTCATGGTTCATCTTCCCCTCCGATTTCCCCCCCTTCATTCTTCCCCTCCTACTATCTTCTTCTTTTTTTTTTTTTCCTTAACATATATTGCATTATTTGTTTCAGAGGTACAGATCTGAGATTCAACAGTCTTGCACAATTCACAGCAGGAAAGCGATAGTTTTTAAAAGGGAAGGGGCAGGGGGACTCAAGTATAGCTCAATTCTTAAATTTCTCATTATATTCTTACGCTGAATAGCCATTGATTAACAAGGAAAACAACATGTTTGGTTTGCATTTGGAACTATGCTCTCATGAATTGACCTGAGATTCTTTACTATGGCCTAAACAAATAGCGGGTTGTGAAACTGTAACAGGCCTTAATGAAGTGGATTGAGGCATTTCTTACATTTACATTTTCATAGAATGAAATAAACGTGGTAATCTTTTTACAGAACACTCTCACATCAGGCCATGATTTGATTTGCTACCTGTTCAGAATATCAAGTTTTGCATTTCTCTAAATGGTAATATACTTTTGTGAACAAGTTGGTAAGACAGAAGTCATCCATGAGATATCTATAAAAGTACTTAGAGCAAACTTGTCTAAGATTCTTCTAAAAGATTGTTTTGGATCCTGAGGAGATATATTTAGTAACTGTATTGAATAAGTTGTCACCTAACACAACATTTCATGGATTTATTTGTATTATTTTTGTATGTCACTGCAGGCAGAGAATTCAGCATTGGCTTTGGAAAATGAAAATCAAAGGGAACAGTATGAGCGATGTCTTGATGAGGTAAGCGGACTTAGAAAGGTTCTTCGCACAAGGCTAGACTATTGAGGAATCCCTTGCTCAGATCTTAATATATGTGTCTGTTAGCAGCCTCCGCAGAACATTAGCATTTTGTCCTCCAAAGGAAGGTTGCAAACATGTATGTGGATATTGAGAAGGAAGGTCAGTCTCCCTCTCCCTCCCCTTCCCTCTCTCCTTTTCTCCCTATTTTAGTGTACAGGCATCTGTAAATTCCTTTTGGCTATGATTTAATATTCTTGGAACACAGTTGGGGACTGCTTCACTGTATGATAAATTCCTTCTGTCCAGTAAGTGTGATCCCCAGCCTGTGAATGAGAAAAGCCATGTCAAGGCACACTGCATCTCCAATTGGATGCTGTTTCTGAAAAAGCAAATCCTTGATAGAGTGGGTGGGGATGATGTTCACAGTTGGCGGCCAGAGGGAAAAAAAAATCAGTAGATTGAGAACAAGCCAAGAAGAGAAAGGGAAGTGAGGAAGAAAATTTGAGCAGAATGGAAAAAGAGCTACACGTGTGAGTAAACTTGAGAAATATTATTTGATGATAATGAAGAGATGAAGGCAAAGATGGTGGGCGTTTCTGAGTTCCTGGGAGGCGAGGGGAAAATTGAAGTGTGTGCAGGGCCCTCGTTCTCCTCAGCCATTCCCCTCACACTCTGTCAGGATTCCTACCATCAGTATCTGTGGTGACACCCAGGCAGGATGGGCCATTCACCTCACTGACAAGGCTCTCATCTGGGATTTTGTTGGTGACTGGAGTTATTACTTTAATGGGATGACTTTTTTAGTTATCTGTCCGAAACCCTAAAACTTGCACATATCTATCTAGTCATCTTAGAAGTTGTTTTGAAATAGCTGACACAGGTTTTCAGAAAATAAGCACAACTACATTTAATCGTGTTCCATTACCTTACCAGGCGAAACTAGTATATAGATCTTCAGTCTTGTTCTTCTCACTAACAATTAGGAAAACCTTTTCCAGAAAACTCCTCTTGAACTTTCTTCCGCTCCCCCACACTGTCCCAGAAGGTGATGGTTTACACTGTGAAGAACACAGGTTCAAATCCCTCTTATGACATCATCACTGCCCCACATACCTCTCCCCTCCCTCCAAACTGGAAGCGGTTTCTCTCCTCAGAGTTGCAGCTGTGGCCAGTATTTTCCTACACCGGGGATTCTGAAAATGTGACCCCTGAGCCAGCAGCATCAGCCTCACCGGGGAAGTTGTTGGAAATGCACATTCTGAGGTCCTACCCCAGACATCCTGCAGAAGGGAGTCCGGGAGTGGGCCTGGCAGTCTGTATGTTCGCAGGCTCTCCAGGTGACAGTTTGAGAGCCACAGTCCTCATAGCATGGACCACTTTGCCTTACAGTGACTTGCGTGTCGTTGAAGAACCCTCAATGTATTTCCAGAAAGTTCCTTACATGTTTAATATTTCTAGCCATATGTATCAGTTAGTCAAGCAAAATGGTATTTGCAGTGCTCTGCCCTGTCTTAAAAAGACTCGGAATAATCTTCGCAATGCCCAAAGTCGAAAGAATAGCTGAAGTAAATTGACATAAGAGGGGAATGATGACTCAGGCTAGTGAGGCCAGTTCAGCACTTCTCAATCCTGTCCCCCAGGCTCTTGGTCCAATCAAAGTTTAGGGCAAGAAAGACCAAATAGATCCAAGGATATTGAAAGGAACAGATATTGCCCTTGGGTCATATGTATTGATCAGCAAAGTTTCACTTTAACCTCCTGTGCGGAATTTCTGATGAGGTTGAGTCTGTATTCAGAAGTGAAATTTATGTGGATCACACCACAGGAACCTCTTATTTGTCACAGTTCTCCCACAGGTCATCCCTCCCCATCAGTCAAAAAGCTCACAGCATTTCTTTATGGAAACTCCTAGTCTTGTTTTCCATATCCTCCCTATGTCTGCATTCTGAAGGTTTCATCAGAATGTGTCAGGTCAAACATAATTTTTCATCCACAGAATTATTTCATATGGAGTTTCGACTGAAGACAGAATTTTTAGAGGGAGAGTCCCTCTGTTTTTAATTGCAAAAATTAAATGTTGCCAAAGAGGTGATTTGCAACTCAGAACTACCTTTGAGCAGTACACATGTTTTGCATTCATGATACTGGCCCCTGATTACACATGCCAGTTGTTTTTGTAACTAATTGCATGAGGGTAGACAATTCATTTCTATGCATTGTAAGAGAACACTCTCAAAGGGGTAGTTGAGTGTAGTAATAATGCCAACGGGAAATTCTTTTCAAGGCTTTTTAGACTAATTAGACACACTAACAAGGTAAGGCCTCATGTAAGTTATTTCCTTGCTAGTGGGTTTCATAAAACATACACAAGTGGATATAATCTAAAATTAAAATGTTCTTCAATCCCTTTTGCACTGATTGTTATTTCCTGGGAAATGAACATGTTGAGAATTTGGGGAAAACACTTGGGAGTAGGAAATCCCCTCTGTGTGTTCTAAAAAAAGGAGTATGTTTATTCAGAAGGAAACAGAGGCACATCCACAGACACACGGGCTTGCTGGCATACACATGTCCACAAATGTGTGCACACAAGCGTGTACACACACACATATACACACACACACACTTCACCACTTCACTTCCCCTCTACCGAGCTCCTCATCTCCTTGCCTTACAACACAAGGCAACACCAAGGACCAGTCTTGATTTCTTGAGGGGGTTGGAGTTTTGCATGTTTGAGCCTAGTTTCCTCCTCTAGCTGTTTGACACACAGTTTGCTGGTAAGCAGTGAATTGCTGTTTATTCTCACTAATGCCTTGGCCAGCCTTCCTTTAGGACCAACTAATTCCCATGGAGAGAAGTATAATGACACATATAAAAATAAGGAAAGTAACATCTCACAATGTTGCCTTACATTTAGATGGATTCAGTTGTATCCTACAAATATTTGTTGGGTGTCAGGGTCACCCAGGCTTGGGAAGTCATGGTGCTCCTAGCTTGGCAGAAGTGATTCTGTGATTCTTCAATCACAGAAGAATGAAACGAGGGAAACTCTCATAGGAAATGATCTACCCTGGGGTCTTTGAGATCATACAACACAGTCAATAAAGGGCATGAGAGGTAGTGGGTGAGCTGGCAGTTAAGGGGGCAGAACTGAAAGGGCATCTTCAGCCACAGGAGTTGAAGCAGGTAAAGTCCAAGTAGTTCTCACCCTTACCTGAACATCAGACAAAACTGGGAAGGTTTAAGAATACTGCCCACTGGTGCCTCCCTGCCTAGTGTCAAGACTCCTTCACTGCCATAACTTGCAGCTGACAGATGATCCTTTCTATTCAAGGAGGTTCATATATGTTGTCCACCTTGGTTTCACCTGCCTCCCCTTTCATACCTCCCCTATATGTTCCCCAAATGACCAATATTGACCCATAGGTAGGGACATCTTTACATCCCTGTTTAGCAGGAAGACATTACAGAAGATGAGACCTTCCACCTTCAACGACCTTAAAGATTTAAGGGTCAAAATTGTTCAGGGGGAAATAGTGAGGGAGCAGAAGCCTAGCTGAAGACAAAGCATAAGCACCCTGCAACCTCCCCCCCCCCCCCCCCCCCCCCCCCCCCCCCCCGTGGGATATATGCGACATTCTTCCAGGAAGATCCCAACCATCTTAATGTTAATGCCTTGCTAGAGGGAAAAACAACCTTAACTTGACAATGGCAAGGCCACTGGTATTCTGTAGGTCCTCTTTAGCATATGAAAGTTCTTTTGAAAACCTCCCTTTTCCTTACCTCCCCCAACCCCATAGTATATAATCAGCCACCCCTCATAACCCTGGTGCAGCAGCTCTTTCTGCCCATGGGACTTGTCCCCATGCTTTAATAAACCACCATTTTGCACCAAAAAAAAAAAAGAATACTGCCAGCTGGGCCGCATCTCAGAGATTCTAATCCAATTCTGGTCTAAAGTGGAGCCTAGGTGTTAGAAATCTTAAAGACTCCAGGGAGTTATAATATTCAGCCAAGATTAAGAAGCATTGCACTTGATCCTCTGAATGCTGTGCTTCAGAGAACATTTTCAGAAAGTGTCAGAGGATAAAAGCTCCACCAAACTTGGATATAATGATAGAAGAGCAACAGACCCATGTGGAAATTTTGGGTTATTTCCAATTTCTCAACAGTGTCTGAGCAAACAAAAAGTAAATGCTGGGACAGCGTTTCTCAAAGTGTTTTTCTGGGCCCTTTCTGCATCAGAAAGATGTGCAGTGGTTGCAAAAATGCAGATTCTTGAACCACAAAGGCTCTGAATAGTCAAAGCAATCTTGAAAAACTAAAGCAAAGCTGGAGGCACCATAGTTCCGGACTTCAAGCTATATTGGAGTCATCAAGACAGTAGGTACTGGTACAAAAACAGACACATAGATCAATGGAACAGAATAAACCCAGAAATGGACCCTTAACTCAATGGTCAACTAATCTTTGACAAAGAAGGAAAGAATATGCAATGGGAAAATGACAGTGTCTTGAACAAATGGTGCTGGGAAAACTGGACAGCAACATGTGGAAGAATGAAACTGGACCACTTCCTTACACCATACACAAAAATAAATTAAAAAATGGATGAAAGACCTAAATGTGAGAGAGGAAACTATCAAAATCCTAGAGACCACAAACAATAACCTCTTTGACATTGGCTGTAGCAACTTCTTACTAGATACATCTTCTGAGGCAAGGGAAACAAAAGTAAAAATAAACTATTGTGACTTCATCAAGATAAAAAGCTTCTGCACAGTGAAGAAAACAATCAACAAGACTAAAAGGCAACCTTTGGAATGAGAGAAGATATTTGCAAATGACATACCTGATAAAGGGTTAGTATGCAACATATATAAAGAACTTATACAACTCAACACCCAAAAAACAAATAACCCAGTTAAAAAATGGGCAGAAGATATGAATAGACATTTTTTCAAAGAAGACATCCAGATGGCTAACAAAACATGAAAACATGTTCAACATCACTCATCATCAGGGAAATGCAAATCAAAACTACAATGAGATATCACCTCACACCTGTCAAAATGGCTAAAATTAACAATACAGGGAACAACAGATGTTGGCAAGGATGCAGAGAAAGGGGAACTCTTCTACACTTCACTGGGAATGCACACTTGGTGCAGCCACTCTGGAAAACAGTTTGGAGGTTCCTCAAAAAGTTAAAAATAGAACTACCCTATGACCCAGCAATTGCACTACTACTAGGTATTTACCCAAAGGATACAAAAATACTGATTTGAAGGGGCACATGCACCCTCATGTTCATAGCAGCATTATCAATAATAACCAAAGTACAGAAAGAGTCCAAATGTCCATCGACCGATGAATGGATAAAGAAGTGGTATGTATATACAATGGAATATTACTCAGCCATCAAAAAGAGTGAGCTCTTGCCATTTGCAATGACTTGGATAGAGTTAGAGTATATTTTGCTAAGTGAAGTAAGTCAGAGAAAGACAGATACCATATGATTTCACTCATATGTGCAATTTCAGAAACAAAACACATGAACATAGTGGACAAAAAGGGAGGCAAGCCAGAAAAAAAATCCTTAATATAAAGAACAAACTGAGGGTTACTGGAGGGGCGGTGGGGGGGATGGGTTAAATGGGTGATGGGTATTAAGGAGGGCACCAGTTGTGATGAGCACCAGGTGTTATATATAAGTGATGAATCACTAAATTCTATACCTGAAGCTAATATTACAGTGTATGATAACTAACTGGAATTTAAATAAAATCTTGAAAAAGAGAAAATCAACACAGAAAAGAAAAATGCAGATTCTCAGACCTCACTCAGCTATTCTCAAGCAGAATGAAGGGTGAGGAAATTGGCAATTTACCAGATTTCCCTGGTAAAGTTTCTGCATGCAGAATTTGGAGAACCTGCCCTCCCCTTCAAACCATCAGAGTAGAGCCAGAGTTCCTTAGAGTCCATGAGGATGCCAGATTCGAGTTCTTCTCTGACTTCTCTGTGTTCTTACTTCAGAGCACAAAAGCAGGAAATGGAGGTAGCTCAGGAAAAGAAAAAAAGCCCCCAAATTTCTTTTGTTTTTTGTTTTGTTTTTAAAGATTTTATTTAGTTATTTGACAGAGAGAGACACAAGCAGGGGTAGTGGGAGAGGGAGAAGCAGGCTTCCCACAGGCTAAATAAAGGCAAAAATAGGTTGTTAAGAACAGTTTTGACCTTCCTCTCTGATTCCTATGCTATAATCCAAGACTGGATTGTGGAATCATCAGACATTCTCAGTGTATGTCCCTCACCTGAGCCCTAAGTAATCTTGAAAAGCAACGTCTTGACCGATGGAGATAGGAGATGATGATCTTGCTTGTGGCTCTCATGTGCTTCAAATGCCCATTTCATGAATGGACCATGAAATCAACAGATAACGGACTTCTTGTGTCTGGTCTAGATTCTGACCACCATGAGGCAGCATCTATGTTCTATTCAGCATATTTCTCCGAGATCCAGCACAATCCGTGGCCCATACTATGCATTTAATGTGTATTTGTTGAATGACTAAATGAATGAATGGAGATTGTCAGCCCTAAATTAATTTCCCAGTTAATTTTCCCTGTGATCCCACATACATATTTTGATGAACTTCTCCCACTCCCAGTATTTTACAGAGCAAAAAAATAATATAGGTGCTTAATGATTTATATTTATACATGCATATTACACACACACTTCATCCTTATACAAATATAATATCTTATTCTCAAGCCATTCTTTTTTTTTTTTTAAGATTTTATTCATTTATTTGACAAAGAGAGAGAGAGGGAGAGCACAAGTAGGCAGAGAGGCAAGCAGAGGGTGAGGGAGAAGCAGGCTCCCTGCAGAGCAGGGAGCCCGATGCGGGGCTCGATCCCAGGACCCTGGGATCATGACCTGAGCTGAAGGCAGACGCTGAACAACTGAGCCACCCATCAAACCATTCTTTCTTAACTAGTTACTTCAAAATGCATTTTATTCTTTGAAGTTCAAACGCTCAGATTCAGATTTAACTTTAATGGGGTGACTGCTTTATAGCAGGTACTGTCCAAGGTGGTTTCTCTGGTTATATCTATCATCTCATGCATTTTTCACAAGCTGGGAGGTAGCCAGTTCCCCTAGATCACAAATGAGTCAAGTCAAGCTGCTCCTCGACCCCCATACATATCAGTGTATCATCAACACAGGCAGCATTTGAACCCAAGTCCTTCTTGTGATTCTGCCCCAATGCTCTTCCCACTTGTCCCCAGCTGCCTCAGTATGATAAACCAAACTCAGAAGCACTGAAAACTCCAAAGCACGTTTTCCAAAACTTGTCCGTTTCCAATTAGGTTTTTAAATGAGAATTGCTTTGCATGATAACATAGGACAGGCAAGGATAAAAGCAAGACTATGAGGCAGGAGGACCTGGTCGAAGCTTGGTGCCTTTTGAGTTCCTTACACTGCCACCTTCGACCCAGCCCTGGCTGTCCTCTGGATTGGGTGAGAATTGGCTCCCTCTTAGAGTAACTCCCAGGTGTGGCTTCTCATTCAGACTCAAGGACTCTTCTGAAAACAAAACAAAACAAAACAAAAAACACACAGACAAAGCCGCAGCCCTGACTTCTCTTCCCTCTGCCCACCTGCTTCCACGGGAGTGCAGCGGGGGCTGGGGGCGGGGACACAACCCGTAGAAGCCTGATGGAGAAGAACAAAGACTTGTGTGGGTCCAAGATGAGCAAGGTGTCAGAGGAGCTGGCTTGTCTGAGAGAACTCTTACGGAGATGAAAAGAGCTCTCTCCTTGGCATCTCCGGCTCCCCTGCAACCGTGCCCCACCAGAGGCAAAACAGGGGGGTCTCTGCAGAGAGCCTAAGGCAGATTGTAAAACAAGCCAGAGACTTAAGGACTGTTGGCTTTGCTCTGCTTGTCTCCAGTCCCCCTGGCCCAGCCCAGCTGCTATTTTCCCTTTCTTTGGAGAGGGAAGCTGTCAGGTGACACTGGAAGTTATTTGTTCTCATTAGCTGGGCCTGCGGGTGTGTGATTATTTGCAACCCAAGTGCTAAGGGTGTAATTCTATGATGAGGGCAGGGGCTCATTCCAGGGGTCATCTTGTGAACCTATTAGAGGTTGTAGGCAGAAGCTCCAAACAGCTGTTCTATTGATGCGTCAGGGAAGCTTAGCTGTTAAAAGTAGTGATAAACCCAGGAAACCGTCTTATAGACAGTACCCAGGAAAGCATTTGTACAAACCGGCCTGCTCTTCTGCAGAGGACCTGCGAGTCCTTCTGGGTAATATAACCTACCCCATGTCAGTAGGTAAAGAAATAAGGCATTCGTGTATCTTTGTTCAATTATTAGGTAGAACAATAGTCCAAAGTACATGCCAGAAGGAGCTGTGTCAGAGATGGAGCCTATAAGCCTATAGGGCAACATACTCGGATTGCAAAGATAGAACGTATTTTCTCCTGCGGGCTGTTACAGTTAGGTTATTCATTTATGTCTCCTGTTAAATCATGTAGAGAGCTATTTTATGTGACCACTGTTCCACAGCCTGGTTTAAGTGAGGGACCAGTTGGGGGAAGAAAAGAAAATATTGATATTAGGCAGTTTTATGAGAATGTAAATCAAATCCAAAGTTTGAGATCCAAAAGAATTAAATTATTTATGGTATGAATTAATTTTGGTACATTGTTCCTGATTCAAGCTGTATGAATAGTTGAACTCTTCTGTTGTATGTTTTTTTCTTAATTTGCCAAGAGTAAAATAGATGACCTATAGTTAGACGTTTAAATCTTCAGTGCTTACGAATTGGAATGAATATTTAAAAACTGAAAGATTTTCAAGACGACACTATTGGTCAATTTGTATGGCTGAATAACATTTATCACTGTTAGGATCATGTATAAATCAACTGATAAAGGGAAAAGAAAAGGTGTCAGTTAAGGGAAGTATGGTTTATTTTGGTCTTTGAGGTTCCTTGGGTAGGTTTCTTTAACTTGGGCTGGACTTCAAAATAAATAAATAAACTATATCAGGTACTGTCCAAGTTTTTTTTTTTTTCCAAAACTGTAGTTGTTTCAGTGAAAGGTCTCTCTTCTTTGCTTAACGTCAACAATGTAAATTTGGAAAGGGTTCTGATAGGAAAAAAAAAAAAAAAACCTCTTGTGCCTACAGTTCAACTAATCAGTTATAGGTGATCTGATTTTAATCATTTATTGCTTGTGCTGTGAATGCCTCCTAACCACAGTTGATGATAAGCCTGCGTTTTAATTTTCTATGAGACTTACTGGTAGCCAACTGTCGTTAAGGATGGCTACTTTGTCAATATTGAGTGAAAAAACAATTAAGCTCCATGAAAACATTCTTACCCTAATCTGTTCCACTATACTAGACAGGGAAACACACATAGTTTAGTATCACCAAAAATAAATTGGTTATCAAGATGAAAAGATGAAAGCATTTCCCTCAGCCTTTGGTTGAATGTGAGAATTACCAAGATGATTATGTGCTTATCACGCGTGTTATACTTGCCAATTATATTCTCTCTGAAACCAAGGAACATATATCTCAGTCATCTAGCTTTACAAATACTCTACAGATTTATATTCAATAAATGAAGGAAGAAATGAATAAACAGAAGTAACCTAATCTAGGACATTTAAATATTCTGACTTGGTCTTTAATACTGTAAGTTTCAGTGATCATATTAAATGTGATCATATTAAATGTGTACAGTTAATGTACTGGCTGAAAAATTCCACTTAATTCACCTGCCCACCTTAATTTTATCAAGAGTAACCATATGGGTACATAGTTTCAAGGTTATAGTGAAGTTAAGTAAGTGACTTCCTGTACTGTGTTTTTGAAACCTGCAGATGAAAAAGAAATCTTAGCTCAAATACATAGAGAAATGATGAATGGTTATCTGGAGAAAATGCCAGAAAAGGCCCAGATCTTTGCAAATACCAGGGATATGTTATTGGGTTTATATGTGGTTCTTAATTGGAATGGTGCCACATTGCCCAGTGCTAAACTATTTGCTGAAAGGGAATGGAGCTGCCAAGTTTGGTTTAGGTTAATCAAGATTCACCTCCTTCACTGAAAGGGGCCTAGCTTCTCCTACTGACCCAAGCTGCCTGATACCTGAAAAAAATCAGGATTATGTTAATATGGTAGTAAGAATTCTATTTGATTGTGTATTGGAAGAAACTCAAAATAACAGTGGATATTTTTTTTTCCTCTCTCACATAGAAGTTCAGAGATAGACAGTGAAACTCCCTGCATCATCAGGACCAAGCTCATGCTATTTTTCCATCCAACAATACTTAATGTGTTACTTTCATTATCAAGGTGGCCGCTGAGGTTCCAGCCATCACTTTTATATCCCAGACAGGAAAAGGAGGAAAAAGAGTGAGGCTTCTTCTTAAAGACTTTCTATAAGATCAAGAAAAAAAGTCGACTTATAACTCATTGGCCAGGAATTTGTCACATAGTGACACTTATCTACAAGGAAAGCTGGGAAATGTATTTAAATGTACCCAGCCAAAAAAAAAATCAGAGTTCATTACTTAGGGGAAAATAGATGTTAGAGTAAACAACCAGCAGATTCTGCGACAGGTAGCAGTGACAAGAGGATGGCATAAATGAAAACATGGAGGATATAAACAGAGCATATAGAAAACAATGAGCTGCTCTTATTCTCCACCATTCAAACCTATGTCTGTTCCAAGTCATTTTAAGTAGTGAAATAGTCACATAGCAAAAGAATAGGAAGGAGAGACAAAGGACATTGTAAATCAGCAAAGTGTAGAAACTGTGTACAGATAATTAGGATCCTGTTTTACACTGTATCATTTTTTAGCCATCTTAGAGTACTTCACATATGAAAGGATATTATTTTTCCAAATATGGAAATGTGGAAGTCAAGGTATGAATGATCTTCCCAACCTAACCATCTTAATTAGCAATGAGGTCACCTTTGGAAAAAAGCAAAATATTACCTAGAAGGATAGGCTTATTATGAAAAGAATCAGGTCCTCTACACAGAGAGGAAAGAGGCAAATGAGGAGCTAATTAGGTAGAATAAGCTGTGGGAAACGTATTGGTAAATTACAGTCCATGCGTATAAAGTCTCATTATTATAAACGGCAACTCTTTTCTTTATTTTTTAAAGGTAGCCAACCAAGTTGTTCAAGCTCTGCTCACTCAAAAGGTAGGTCACTTTCTGGCTTATTGTTTTCAAGGTACTTATGTGAATAGGTTGGAACTCATATTGTCAAACCAGGAAATTGTGATTGATAGATGCAATACTTTTCTGTTTATTCACTTAGGTTAAAATTGTGTGTGTTTTAGATGGGCATACAAAGTAACATCAGTGACCAATAGAATCATAAGATTGAAACTCTTGGTAAAATAACAGAAGATGAAAGATTTCCAGGGGCCCATTTATTTAGTAAATGCGGATATTCTATAAGTTGGTGGATTTCTCCACTCTCTATAAAATGAATAGCCTTTTATGGACAGATTAACAGAAGCCTAAAATTCAGGAAGAGGTCTTTGAGGTTAGGGAAGTTATCTAATTTCTCTGGGTCTTCGTGCCTCTTCTATAGAGTGGGGATAACAATTCCCACCTCCCAGAATTGCAGTGGTCATTCTATGAAAGGAAGCACATGGAGCAGTTCCTGGCGGAATCAGTTTGTGATAAATATAAAACAAATGGCAGTATTGTATACTTGAAAGTTGCTGACAGTAGATCTTAAGCATTCTCACCACCAAACAAACAAACAAACAAGATGTGAGATGTGAATGTGTTAATTATTTTGATCTTGGTGATCATTTCACCTTGTAAGGCATATCAAATCATCACATTTTACACTTAAATATATACAGTTATTCCTCAATAAAGTTGAGGGATAAAAACAAATAATTTTTGAGCATGAGATTTGTATGCCTTCTCCTTGGCCATGTCCCTATTCTGCCTTCAGACAATATAAGATCATGTTATTGGGCCAGAGTGGGCAGAAGCAAGTTATTGCCCAAATTTGGCTATTTTGGTACATCTTATTGAAACTTTCCCATCACTTTCTATAATGTTTCTCAGAGACTAAATTCTAGTTCTTTCAGATTTTGTTTGTTCTGAATTACCTCTCTGGGAGATGGAGACTTTTATTATAAAAGAAAATCTTAGATCATGTGGCATATTCTGGAGTACATAGCTAATGATAGCAAAATAATGTATGACATTTTGATTTTTTAATTAAGAATAATTTTATTAAGGGTTGACCACTTCTCATTGGAGATCCTTAAATAAATATTATTTTTAATTTATACTGTAGCGGCATTGTGATATTATTTTTGCTAGATTTTCTCCTCAACTACTTTTATTAAATCATGCTTTCTGTTTCAAATGATTTTAACTGGTTCAGGTTTTACATTGATACCACATAAATAGAAAGATTTGACTATACCTGTTAGGTTGAATTAGGTTCCATTGTGAGTAGCAGAGATCCAAAATAGTAGTGACTTAAATAAGCTAAAATACTATTTCTTTCTCATATCTAAATCTACAGGTAGGCAGTATAGGGTTGCTGTGGTGACTGTGCTCCACAAAGTCCATGGGGTCCTGGGTGTCTCTGGTTTCTATCTTGTTATTCTATGGGATGCAGCCTCCATTCCCAAGGTCACCTCATGGTCCAAAATGGCTGCTCTTGCTCCAGTCATCACATCCACATTCCAGCCATCAGGAAGGAGGAAAAACTGAAGAAAATGAAGAAGGAAAAGGGCACACACTAGTTGCCCTTAAAGAGAGACTTCCAAAAGCTTTCTTACCTCCTCATTTACATCTCCTTGAACAGACCTTAAGTCACACAGCCACACCTAAGGAAGCTGACAGTGAAGTCTTTATTCTGGGTAGATGCCTAGCTGAAAATGGATTTTCATAGTATTGTAGGAGAAGGGGTGAAACAGGTGTTGAACGGCATCTCACAATTTCTTTCACAGCATATTTGAAATGTTTTGGGTTTTTTTTTTTCTTTTTCAAAGGCTTTAATTTTTCATTTGCTTTCCTCCTGTTGGAAACTCTGTTCTCATTTAATTATAAACTTAAGGAATGGAGGAAGCACTGTTGCAGCCCTGTGTGTAACTGTCAAGGAACTTCTCGTGCCTGTTTTTTTTTAATGGTGCCTCAGGAAAGAGACAAGGAAGCTATCTGGTACAATATAAAGGAAAATGGGACCCTTCAGGTCAGCCGCAAAAAATAGCTACACAAATCCAAGTAATAACTAGTAAACAGATAAATCTACCTTGGTACAGTTAAGCAGTAAGACACAGAAAGACATGCTACTGTGTGAGATAGCATACCTCAGGGACACTCTGGGGCAGGAAGAGATGCCAGGATTTTCAGAGATTCCAAATGAATCATGTTCTGCAGAAACGTGTACCTCCCAGTTTTTATAGGGACCATAAAATCGCTACAGGAAGAGTCAAATTTCTTGTTAATTAAGAGCACAATACAGGAAATAAATGTACTCCAAATGCAGATGAGAAAACGAATTCTAAAGAGGGATGTAGCTGGCACAGAGTGAAAGCAGAAATTTTGAGTGATTTATCCAAGTCACAAAAAAAATTTTTTTGCGGTGAAATTACAGTCATAACCATGCAGTTTTAGAATATATCGTTTGTTACGACACAAAGCAAATCTGCCATGAGCAACAAAAAAAGCATTTTTCTGGCATATCATGAACTAGCCCAGATAAGCATCTTGAAATAACAGAGTGTACTTCTTTTTCCCAATACTGATAAAAAAAAAATTATTTCCATGAACTTATCACTTTCTGTTAAATGTACATATACTGTCCTAGTCAAGTAATTCAATTTATCTCAGAAACCTGTGGATTCCCTTAAGACAGCAGATTGTCCCTCCTTTAGATCAGTAAAGCTAAAGTGACAATATTAAACCCAGCTCACTTCCATTTATGACTCTAAATCATAGGTGTGAGGCTACAAGTGCAAATGAAATCAATAATTCAGGCCAAACTCTTATTTTTGTCTGAAATACATTTTATCTTCATTAAGTCAATTACACTCACTGAAAATGTAACTGTCCTAGGTTCTTTACTGTGGTTTTTTTGGTGTTTTATTTTTGTTTTTGCTTTTGGGTGGTTTTTTTTTTTTTTTTTTTTTTTGCCACTATCATCAAACTTGGAAGAAAACCTTTTATTCTCTAGTCATTTTTCAGCGTATCAACTTCAGCTTTGTCTGAATGTTCTTTAGGATAACCCAATATTTATATGGTGTTTTTTCTTTACCAACATGGAATAAGGCTCCGTATGGTAGAATCCAGCAATGCAGTGACCAGATAGAAGCAGAGCACAGTTTTGTAGCTTGTATCTGAAAGAACTCCAAACTTCTACATATTTCCCTTGTGGAGGGGCATTCGGGCCACCCGTGTCCACTCAGTGGCAATGGTGTGTGTAGGGTCCAGTTCCCGGAAAAGGGTTTGTTTATATTTGCTGTGTATGTTACAAGGAGTCAGACTCCATGTCCAGCACTTTAAATGCACTAAGTCATTTTGTTCTCACTGCAACTCTGTAAGATAGGACTAAGAAAACAGTGTTCCTATAGTGCTGATGGCAAGAAGTGGCAAAAGCCTCTATGTTCACCTAGGGTTGCCGCACTCCAAATCTTCCCTTTGCAACGTTCAGCCTCCACAATCCCCTTCGATCATTTACTGTTTTTCCCCCACTGTAGTTCAGCAGGCAGAGATGGGGCTGTGGAAATCAACAGATGGATTGAAATCCAATCATTAGATATGACCGCAGGAAATAGAACAAAAGGGCAAGGGAACCAATGGATTTCTTAAAACTTCTGGAAACATTGCCAGTCCTGGCTAGCAAGAAAAATATTCAGGATCTGACATGTGTGGAGTCAAAACTGACTCTAAATCTGGAGTCAAGCTTTCTCAGAATCCGTCTGATTTTGGACCCCAGAATTTCACAATTGCTAAGGACCTTAGCGAGCATTTAATCCTGAGATTGTCAACCAACTTCAATAATGGGTTTAATTTACAATGATTACATAAACTTGTTTAGCCACCACCCAGATTAAAAATGTTTTAGGGACGCCTGGGTGGCTCAGTCGTTAAGCGTCTGCCTTCGGCTCGGGTCATGATCCCAGGGTCCTGGGATTGAGCCCTGCGTCAGGCTCCCTGTTCCACAGGAAGCCTGCTTCTCCCTCTCCCACTCCCCCTGCTTGTGTTCCTTCTCTTGCTGTGTCTCTCTCTGTCAAATAAATAAAATCTTAAAAAAAAAATGTTTTAATCCAAAGGTGTTTGGGATGAAGGCTTGCAGTATTCAGTTTGCCACAGGACTAACCACCTCCCGTTCGTTAGGGCTGGCCTGATTCAGGTGCACATTTGTTACCTGCCTTGCCTTTTAGATTTCACGTTGAGGCCTTTGGTGAGTCTGAGAGATGGCTTTTCTTTTTACATGAGTCTTAGTATCCTTGGCAAAGAAAGGGCTGTATCAGTGACAGCCACTGAGAAGGAATGTTACAAGGAGGAACTGGTGGGTATGGTGGCCGTTAAGCTTCGGGGAAGGAGGGCGCCTGGGTGGCTCAGTTGGTTAAGCGACTGCCTTCAGCTCAGGTCATGATCCTGGAGTCCCGGGATCGAGTCCCACATCGGGCTCCCTGCTCAGCAGGGGGTCTGCTTCTCCCTCTGCCCTCTTCCCTCTCGTGCTCTCTGTCTCTCATTCTCTCTCTCGCAAATAAATAAATAAAATCTTTAAAAAAAAAAAAAAAGCTTCGGGGAAGGAATGAGGTGGCATTGGAAAAGCCATCTCATGAAGCAGCTGAGACATGCATTCTCTTGAAGTCCTGTTTTGTATAGTAGCTCAGTTTACAGATCAAGGAACTGAGGCAACACCAGGATAAGTTACATCCTCAAGGTCATGTGGGTAAGGAGGACGAGAGTCCAGACCCCCTAACTCCCAATCTGGTGTATTCCCATGATATGCCTTGCATCTAAAATAGTTTTATCACTCTTATATCATTTTTACATGATAAAATCAGATTTAAATAGTTTTCATCAATACTTCAGTGATGTCACTATATGTCCAGCTTCTAAGTAAGCAATCAACAGTTTATTAGACTGACGTCAGCAGGGAAAGGTTTAATTCTAAATGCATTGAAGTAACTGTACTCATAGGTACTGACAGCAGTAGGTCCAGAATCTTCTTTAGCCCCAGAGCAGATGAAACTTGCCAGGATTACAAGGCATGGATACTCAGGGAAGCTATGGTTTGAGATCATGAAGACGCACAGGGTCTTTTAGACCAGTGTATCACTGGTATATTTTGCCCTTACCTTCAGCTTTAATCCCATATTCTGTTTCCAGTTGATAGTGATGGGCAGATTGCAAGGAAAACAGGTCTGCTATTTTCTTGAAGCCACTGTACTTTCTTATATGAGATTAAATGTAGTCAAACTGTTGGCTTTATTTCCCCCCTGATAAAATCAGGTCTCTTTTTTATTGCAGAAGACACAACCCTGTATTTTCAGGAGGGGCGTCTTCCTCTTGGGGTCTGAGATATACTAGGAAAAAAAGAAAAAGAAGGATGTGAGAGAGAACAGATGACCCAGTCTCCTCAGTGAGCCAATGATGGCATCTAAGAAGAGAGCTCATTGGTTTCTTAACACCTTACTTGGGAAGGATAGTTTAGGTCTCACCTCTCTCACTGTCAGGGTCACAATAACGGTGCTTGTAGACAGCCTCCATGTGTCATATGCTACTTTATGTCAGCGGATTCTTGTTGTAAGCACCGAGGATGCAGACAGCTGACTCTCACCCTCTGCCGAGGTCTCACTATAGTGGTCAGAGAAACTGCTGTTTTTCTCTCTCTCTCTCCATCCACCCAGTCTGGCTGTGCTTACGTGTATGCATATGGGCACGCATGCGTGGTTTTGAATACAGTTTCTTGGGCTGATCACTCTCTGGCATCCCTTACCATCCACAGCTTGAGTAAAGAGAGCGAGACTATTAGAACAACACAGGCAATGATTCTTTTATGTCTACAGATTCTCAGAGCAGCTCAGTTCTGTTGGTCAGTAATTGTAAGACCAGAGTCACATCCCTAAAGCCTTCCATTTCCTCCTCTGCCATGTGCTGATCTAGATGAGCCAAGAGTGATGAACATTTCTCAAGGTCAATCGTGTTCCTGCTAAATGAACTTTCACCATCTTAAGTAACAGTCATAGCCATTGAAATTTGGGCAGCTGTACAAAAAATCTCTATAGAGTATATTGATTTTTTTTTCTTTTATTCTTTATTCTCTCTTTTTTTTTTTTAACCCATCTGAAGAACTCTTTCAAGTTATCTCAATTTTGCTGCAAAAATCATCAGTGCTGTTCCTTCCAGGTCTCCTTTCTCCTTGCAAACCCACACTTACATACTTCTCCCATTTCTTCATCTGCGAATGAGAATGATTATGTTTTCCCACCCAATAGGTACTATGAATATTTATTTACCTCACAGTCAAGTTTTATTAATTACTTAATTAGCAATACTGAAAACAATTAGTGTTTTTGGGCAGGGAGAATTATATGCATGCTAGGAACAAAAAGCAGAGTAAGTGAGACACAGACAGAAGTTGAATTCTAAATAAAGGAAATAAGTTTGGCCTTTTAATGTGAGCAGTGCCTAGGGCCCCAAAGTGGCCTCTGCCAAATGGCATATGTGCTCACGCTCACACGCACACTTCTGCCCCTGACTTGGGCAGCTGCTGCGCTCCTAGATCTTGGACTCAGGTGCCTCATTCTGAACATGACATTTCTCTTCTATGCTCTGCATTTGTAGATAGCAATCAGTTGGAAACATCCTATGCATAAACTCTACCCATTTAACTAAAAAGGTGAGGAGAGTATAAGCTGTGCAGTGAGCCTCACCATGGCCTATTTCCTTGCCCTGTGTAAGTAGAATCAATGATATATAATCTGGATATAATGAGGCTCTGGTAAAGCCTCAGAAGTTGAATCTATCTAGCTTCACACAAGGTTATGGACAGGCCCACTCACCTCTGTTTAGGGCTTGGGGATCACAGCTGTAGTCTCATGCTCTGTCTTGCTTGCAGAGTCTTAAGTAAGCCCTGAAGCTGCCCCACATCAAAATATATAGATCCACAAACTAGAAATGCTGAGAAACTTAGAGCCTCAATCACACTACCACTGGGGAATAGAACTTGTCATCATCATCACCATCCCGTTTAACAAAATAATCACACAGTTTATTAAGTTCCTACTATATGTGGTGTTTTGCCAGGTGATGGAATAAAAGAGTGTAAGAACAATCTGCTTGTGCTGTTGATTATTAGGGTATCTTCTTATGCTTGCCTTTGAAGAACGTGCCCTCTAATTGACAAGATAAGTTTAGAGCATGAAAGATAAAATCAGTACAGAGTAGTGTACGCTAAATGTCCTATAAGAGGCATTGAGGGCTTATTGGAGTTCAGGAAAAGGAATGGTCTTTGCAGGATGCCAGATAAAAGTGTCAGAGAGGAGACAGATAGATTTTAAAATGGACATCAGTCAAAATGCCAAAGTTGGACTAGATGGAAGAGGGGGTTGAGAAGGGACCATGATGGCGGGGGAGGGAAGAGGATGGCAGGAATGCATAGAGGTTTTGAGAACAACAAGCAGACCGTTGTTCTTTAATGGCAAGAGCAGAAACCTTTTTAAAAAATTTGGAAGTAGGGAAAGATCAAGTTTGACATGTAGAAAAGGATCAGCTTTTGAAGAACTTTGAACTGGGGCATCATTCTACCTGGTCTTTCTTGAACCCCATCCAAGAGAGTACTTGTGGACAAGTACTACAAGTATCTTTATCACAAGTTAGTTTGGAAGGCAGATCCTTGGTGGATTCTGGAGAATCCTAAGGCTCCTGTGTTACAGCCTCCCTCATGAAAGTTGGGGAAAATATCTCTGTGGTCTTTGAACTCTTCAAAAGAACTGCTCCAGAAGGATGCCCAGGTATGGCTAGTCAACTTCTTCCCCAGCACCAAGATGAACCACCCCAAATACATGGAAATCCACCAGTTCAGAGCATGAGCAGGTTTCAAGTGGCCTTTTAAAGCTTTCATTTCAGAGTTGCTTCTCTCTGTCTAAATGCCTCACTGGCTCTATTAGCCCCAACATTGAAAATTTCAACTTGTTTCCACAAATGACAGCGAAAGGCTCTATCAAAAGTGATAGTTTCTTTAGTTCATCAAATCTCTATTCACTGCAAAAACATTATTGTCCTTGTGGTTTGTGCTTTATGACTGCTTTTATGAAGACAGTGAAAAGGCAAAATATATAGGTGGAAACTCAAATTGACTTTATATTGCTAACATTTACCATCTTCAAAAATCGCATGCTAGATTAATGCACTTCTGATTTCAAGGTACTTTTTTTTTTTTAAATTGGTCTTCTCTGCACATAGTAATTCTATCAGACAATGCGCTATGGAAGAAAACGTGTGTGATTTATTCCCCGGGGGCTTTGAAGAATAAAAATACTATTTTTATACTAATGTGTCTGAAATATCAGATAAAATATGGTTATAATATGCAAAAGTGTCTTTCAGTTACAGATTTTTTTTTTCTTTCACTGTGTTTGTTGTAGGATCTAAGGGAGGAATGTGTAAAGTTGAAAACAAGAGTGTTTGATTTGGAACAACAGAATCGAACGTTAAGCATCCTGTTCCAGCAGCGAATCAGACCAACTTCTGATCTGCTCCTCCAGGTATGTACTTATGTGGAAAACAATCCTTGCCACTGAAATGCTATTGACAAAAAGTTACTTTAGTTCAAAAGTTTTCAGTATCTCCATAGGCAAGGCATCATGCATCAGAACCTGATTCTTCCCCTTCTCAAGGGATGTCATTAAAATTGAGCGTCTCTTAAATTTCTGACTTTTTAGACCTATGTTTAGATAAAGAAATACATCAACAAATAATAAACAGGTAAAAGGGACCATTAGAAGGTGTCCTCTAGTAAACTAAGTGGAACTGTGGAATGGAGTCGGGAAATAATCGATTACTTCGGGGACTTGTATTAGTAATCTTGCATTCTGCGATAAGGAAGAGTTTTATGTGATGCCAAAGTACATTTCTTTATTTCATTCTCTCTGTAATCAAAAATTCTGCTGGGGTTTGTTTTTCTTTCATATCTGTCTCCATGCAGAGTTCCTCCTCACACACAATTCTTCCTATATTCTGCCTCAGTGTTTTTCAGGTTCTCCTTGTCTAAATGCTCTCACTGAACTCCTTCTTTACTTTCCTTCATAACATGCAAAGTTGTGGAAGGTCAAACCATTTGAATCATTTTGAATGAGGTCCCTGACAAAGCACCAGAGAACATACCTGACTTCAGGGAGACACATGAATTGGCAAAGGGGGCTGGGAGGCTGATCTTTGCTGTTTCCTGGGGGGTTTTTTAATCCTATTAATGTGTATATTTGCTCAAACAAGCTCCCATGAGCCTTCTTTAGAGCCCTTCTGGCTAAGTTAGCAAAGGGTAAGGTTTCTCAGGGACAATGTACGAAAAATAAACCCCAGCTGCCTGGCCTAATTGGCTGAGAGAAAGGGAAGAGACCAGAGGTATCCTCTAGACTCTACTGCCCAGCACTGTAACCACTAACTACGTGGTGCCATTGAAATTGAAAGCTAAATGAAAATTAAGTTCCTATGCCAAACTAGCCACATTTGAAGTGTTGAAAAGCCTCATATGGACAGCACCTACCATATCGGATGGTGCATATATAGAACATTTCCATCACCATAGGAGATTCTACAGGACAACCCATCCCGCACAAGTCATGGTTCATTTTCCAGATGGCTGGGACAGTGTTGCTAATTTACCCTCTGAACTTTGGCATGAACATCTTTTCTTGACTCCTCAGGGAAATAATGAGAAATTGTCATTCATTTCATTGAAAGAAAGATGTTTGATAAAGCTGAACATCAAAAGTATAATTTTCCCCCCAAATTAAAATAAAAACAGTCTCTGAATTGTACAGTAGATCTCATCTCCTAAATTAATTTCCTCTCTGCCTTATCTGCTAAAGCATAATTCATAATTTATGACTCAAAAATTATACAGAAAGAAATTTGTCTATCTCTATTCTCTTTCCTGGTCCCAACCACAACAGATGTTTGTCAGAGAGAATCTTGCATCTGTAAAAAGTTGTATTTCTTTTGCTCTCTCATATCAAGATCCAGTATTATAATTACTTTTAACAGCTGTTGCATGTTCATGAATTTTTCCATCTTGCTTGGTTTTTTTTTTTTTTTTTTTTAAAGATTTTATTTATTTATCTGAGAGAGAGAATGAGAGAGAGAGAGCACATGAGAGGGGGGAGGGTCAGAGGGAGAAGCAGACCCCCTGCTGAGCAAGGAGCCCGATATGGGACTCAATCCCGGGACTCCAGGATCATGACCTGAGCCGAAGGCAGTCGCTTAACCAACTGAGCCACCCAGGCGCCCTCCATCTTGCTTGGTTTAACTTCAGGCTTTTCTGGAACAGTGTTTAAGGATCCATAGTCTCTGTTTATGAATCATGATGGCTCATTTCCATAATAAATACATGTGCCATAGATATTTAAACTTCTTCATTGGCTGTCACAAATTTCTGAAATCCATATCCAAATGGCAGGGAATGGTGTGTATGCTATCAATAGAACTCAGTGTTTATTCACTGGGTATTTTCAGCCAACACACTTTATATTCCTCCCCAAATAGTCTTCCCTTCCAGGAGCCATTCTAATTTAAATAACATTTCTGAAAGATGGGCTGTTAATAGTTCTGTAAAGAAAAATGGTAGAAAGTGGGCTGCCTGCCCCCTACCATCTACAGCTCACAATCACAGAGAGATGGAGTTGCTGGCTTTTCAGGGGGTCTCTTAATTATGTGACTCGTGATTTTTTTATTTTCTGGTGGCACAAATACATACTGTGGAGCACTGGCTAAAGTAAAAGCAATCTCTGCTTGCTTTGTACCTGCGGAAGCTCTGTAATTATTTGTTGAATGGAATAGTGAATAAATGATAAAATTTCTGGGAAATTTATAAAGGGAACCAGATCCATGCTGAGAAAAAAAACCAAAAAACAAAAAAAACTCTAACCTGAAAATGAAATTCTTAAGAAGGGCAGTAATCATCTGTGGCGATTCCAGTTTCTAGAATGGTATCTCTGGGACTAGGGGTGGTAACAAATCAGAGTATCAAGGCCCTCTGTATTAAAATGAATAATTTGAGCTAAATTCCAAAGAATTGAGAAGTCAGTATAGCAAGTAAAATCCCCAAAGTAATGTTCTTAATGGAACCTGAATCTCTAATTAACCTTATTTGAATCCACTGGCCAGATTAACCAACACTCACCATTTCTTCTTATAAATCATGTTAAAAAACACTCAACTCATCAAACATTGGCAACTAATAGAGTTCTCCACTAAGTATAATTTCTTCTCTTACCAGTTGAGTTGAATGCTCACCATAAATGAGCCATCTTTGTAACTCAGTATGTTTCTGCAAGTAGTATTTATGGTGATTATATCATTTTTAACTACTATATAAACTGATGAAATGTGATACCGAAAGAATTGTTTATATAAAACAAAGTTGAGTGCTTCAAAACCATCTATAAAGGCGAATCACTAAATAAATGTTTATGATCAAATGAAATATAGATGCCTAACTAAAAAAAATTGTGGGACTGGAGAATTGTATTAAACATAGAGGCATTCTGCGTGCAAATTGCTTCCCAAGTGATTTTAAGTTCTTGTTACACCGTTAAGAAAACCCAAAACAAAGACATATGCATAAACAATGCATAAAGCATGTGTTTGATGCCCCTCTCCGCCCCCCACCCCAAAAAAGCCAAACAAAACAGACTCTAATAATAGGATCCCTAGGCAAAGAAGTAGCTTTGGCCCTACCAACAATGTTACTTAACAAATGCATAGTGTTTACCACGTGTCAGTTACATTTCTACAGCCTTTACAGCACTTACCAATTTCATCTCCATTACAGTCCTATGAGGCAGGCAAGTATCCTTGCACCCATTTTTACAAATGGGGACTCTCAGGCACAGAGTCCCCCAGCTGGTAATCTAAACCTGTGATCCAGCTCAGGTCCCTCCCTTCCCCCTCCCTTCTCTGCTCCCTCTGCATGGAACACAAATGGGCGTGAGGAACATTTTTCTGATTCCGTATTCTGACATTTTGATTAACTGGGCCACTTGTGATCAAGTCAGATCAGAGGGCTTCTGCAGTGAAATCGCCACAAGGAGACTACCATATTTACACATTTCTGAAAGCCTCTTGATATGTGGCATCCATGATTTTTCCCTCTCCTGTGGGTTCTGCTTTTGTCTTGTTTTGGACACCTGTGTTATCATTATTCTGATAAAACATTATTCTCATTTTTCTTTCCTAACACACTTTTTTTTTTTCTTTTCCTTCTGAAATTTCAAAGGGTCCTAGTACCCATATCCTTAGGCCAAGACAGAAAGAAAAGAATGTTATAGTGTAGATTATTCACACAAACAGTTGGGAATCTGATAGCTTAGAACCAAGGTGTAAACATTTGCTGTCACTTCCTAGAGTGCTCTTTGTTTTTTGGGTTTTTTTCTTGCTAGTGTTTTCTTTTATGGTATTATTTCATATGAGATGAGAGGATTTAAAAATTGATTTATTCTTTTCTCCCCTAAATCTTTATGTTCAGAGCATAAATCTATCTATTCATGAGTCTGACTTGGCAGGACACTACACTATACACTCACCTCTCCTCACCTATCCACAAGCCGTGAATCCCAGTCTCTGAGACTTAACCCAGTGCTGCCATCTTTCAGGGGCCTTCAGGGTCACAGCAGTGCTCCTGGAACTTTCCCCTTGCTGAAGCTCCTAGAGGATTGATGACCCATCCCGCACAAGTCATGGTTCTGTATGGAATTCTGGAATCCTAGTCTCTTGTGGCAGAGATGGTGGAGATCATGCAGTGTAACCCGTAGGAACTAGGGATTTCATGTCTCATTTCACCTAATTTGTGATTAATCTCTGTGAGGGCAAGAACTCTGCTGAATGTTGTGTTTTACCTCCCACCGATGTTATCACTGTTCATAATATGTATTCATTTTATATTATTGATGGTTCAACACTTAATTACATACCTTTTTTATGGAATATATTTTTTGGCGGGCCAGAATTTTGTTTGTTTTTTTATACAGCAATCTCATTGCCTTTATTATTTTTTCTTCCAGAGTTATTAAGATATAATTGACATAACATTGTATAGGTTTAAGCTGTATAACAGAAAGATTTTATATATGTAAATATTATGAAATGATCACCACAATAACAGCCAACACCTCACATACTTGCAATTTTTTTTTCTTGTGATGAGAACATTTAAGATCTACTTATTTAGCAGCTCTCAAATATACAATACGTATTGTCAACTCTAGTCACAATGCTGTACATTATATATCCAGGATTTATGTATACCTGGAAGTTTTGACCACCTTCACCAGTTTCCCCCACCCTCCCATTCTCAACCTGTGGCAACCACCAATCTCTTCTCTGTTTCTATGAGTTCTGTTTTATTAGATACCACATATAAGTAAGATCATATGGTATTTGTCTTTTTCTGTCTTAGCATAATGCCTCAACGTCCATTCACATTGTTACAAATGCCAGGATTTTCTTTTTTGTGGCTGAGTAATATTTCATATGTCACACTTCGTCCATTCATGTGCCAATGGATTGTGTGCGTATGTGTGTATATGTGTGAGTTTGTATCATGTTTTCTTTATTCATTCATCTATTAATGAACACTTGTTTCCATCTCTGGGCTATTGTAAACAATACTGAAATGAACATGAGTGTGCAGATATCTCCTTGAGATAATGATTTTGTTTCCTTTGGATATATGCCCAGAAGTGGATGAATCATATGGTTGTTTTATGTTTAACGTTTTAAGGTACCTCCATGCTATTTCCATAGAAGCTGTCACCGTTTACACTCCTTCCAACAGTGAACTCTCACCAGCACTTGTTATTTCTTGTCTTTTTGATAATACTTATTCTAACAGGTGTCAGATGATACCTCATGGTTTTGATTTGCAATTCACTGGTGATTAGTGATATCAAGCACGTTTCCATGTACCTGTTGGCTGTTTGAATATCTTTGGAAAAATGTCTATTCACGTCCTTTGCCCATTTTTAAATGGGGTTATTTGATTTTTTTGCTACTGAGTTGTATGAATTTCCTATATATTTTAGGTATTAACCCCTTATCAGAAGCATAGTTTGCAAATATTTTCTCCCATTCCATAAGTTGTCTTTTTTTGTTGATCATTTGTTTTGTTCTGAAGAATCATTTTAGGTTGATGTAGTCTCACCGGTTTTTTTTTATTTTGTTGCTTGTGCTTTAAGTTTTATATCCAACAAATCATTGCCCTGATTGATGCATTTCAAGGAGGTGTTTTTCCCAGTGTTTGCTCCTAGGAGTTTAATGGTTTCAGGTCTTACATTTAAGCCTTAACCCATTTTAGGTTAATTTTATGTATGGTATAAAATAGTTTTTTTTTTTTTTCCATTCTTTTGCATGTGAATATCCAATTTTCTCAGCACCATTTATTAAAGACTGTATTTTCTCCATTGAGTGTTCTTGGCTCTTTTGACTAATATTAGATGACCATATATGCATGGGTTTTTTGGGGGGGGATGGTCTCTCACTTTTCTTCCATTAGTCTGTGTGTCTGTTTTTTTTTTTTTTTAAAGATTTTTTTTATTTATTTATTTGAGAGAGAGAATGAGAGAGAGCACATGAGAGGGGGGAGGGTCAGAGGGAGAAGCAGACTCCCTGCTCAGCAGGGAGCCCGATGTGGGACTCGATCCCGGGACTCCAGGATCATGACCTGAGCCGAAGGCAGTCGCTTAACCAACTGAGCCACCCAGGCGCCCTGTGTGTCTGTTTTTATGCCAATATCATTTTATATTGACTACTATGGCTTTGTAATATATTTGAAACCCAAAAGCGTGATGCCTTCAGCTTTGTTCTTTTTCCTCAGAATTATTTTAGCTATCTGGAGTTCTAAACTAATTTTAGGATTTTTTTCCTATTTCTGTAAAAAATGTCATTGAAATCTTGATAGAGATTTTATTGAATCTATACATGGTTTGGGGTATTATGGACATTTTTAAAAAAATTAGCTTCTCCAACCCAAGAACACAAGATATCTTTCCATTCATTTGTGTTTTCTTCAGTTTCTTTCATCAGTGTTTAATAGTTTTCAGTGTAGAAATTTTTCACCTCCTTGGTTAGATCCATTCCTAAGTATTTTATTGGTTTCATGCTATTATTAATGGGATTGTTTTCTTTATTTCTTTTTCAGGTAATTCATTGTTAGTGTATAGAAATGCTGCTGATTTTTTTTTTATGTTGATTTTGTATCCTGCAACTTTACTGAATTCATTGATTAAGTCTAATAGCTTTTTGGTGGAGTTTTTAGGATTTTCTATATGTAAAATCGTGTCATCTGCAAATAGAGACACTTTTACTTTGTTCTTTCTGATTCTGGTGGTTTTTATTTCTTTTCGTTGCCTGAATGTTCTGGTTAGACTTCCAGTACTCTGTTGAATAGGAGTTGTGAGGATGGGCACCCTTGTCTTATTCCTAATCTTAGAGGAAAAACCATTTGTCACTGAGTACAATGTTAGCTATAAGCCTGTCATATGTCGCCTTTATTATGTTGAGGTATATTCCTTCTACACCGAGTTTGTTGAGAGTTTTTATCAGGAATGGACATTGAATTTTGTCAAGTGCTTTTTCCATCCCTACTGAGATGATCAAATGATTTTATCTTTTATTAATGTGATGTATCACTTTTATTGATTCTCGTATGTTAAGCCATTCTTGCATTTCAGGGATCAATCCCAGCTGGTGGTCATGGTGTATGATCTGTTTTATGTGCGGTTGAATTTAGTTTGCAAGTATTTTGTTGAGAATTTTGCACCAACGTTCATCAGGAATACTGCCTACAGTTTTCTTTTCTGGTAGTGTCCTTATCTATCTAACACAAGATATCTTTCCATTCATTTGTGTTTTCTTCAGTTTCTTTCATCAGTGTTTAGTAGTTTTCAGTGTAGAAATTTTTTTCTTGGTAATACTAGCTTTGTAAAATGATTTGGGGAGTGTTCTGAATTCTCCAATTTTTTTGGAAGAGTTTGGGAAGAATTGGCATTAATTCTTCTTTAAGTGTTCAGTAAAATTCACCAGCAAAACCTCTGGTCCTAGGCTTCTCTTTGTTGGGAGGTTTTGGATTACCGATTCAATCTTTTTACTCATTACTAGTCTTTTCAGATTTTCCCTTCATGATTCAGTTGTAGTAGGTTTCATATTTCTCAACATTTTTTCCTGTTTTTTTAATAGGTTGTCCAATTTATTCGCATATAATGGTTCATAGTAATTGGCATATAATCATTCATAGTAATCTCTTATGATCCTAGGATTTCTGTGTTATCATTTGTAATGTCTCCTCTTTCATTTATAATTTATTTGATTTGGGTCTTATATCTCTTTTTTTTTTCTTGGTTAGTCCAGCTAAATGTTTATCAATTTTGTTTATCTTTTCAAAGAGCCATCTTAGTTTTGTTAATCCTTTGTATTGTTTTCCTGTTCTCTGTTTCATTTATTTCTGCTCTAATCTTAATTATTTCCTTCCTTCTGCTAACTTTGGGCTCAGTCTGTCCTTTTTTTCTAGTTCCTTGGGGTTTAAATTTAGATTATTCATTTGAGGTTGTTCTTTTTCCTTGATGTATGTGTTCATCACTGTAAAATTTCCTCTTGGAACTGCTTTTGCTGTGCCTTATAAGTTTTGATATGTTGTGTTTTCATTTGTGTTTGTCTCAAGATACCTTTATTTTTAATGTTTTGAGTTCTTCTTTGATCCATTGGTTGTTCAAGAGTGTATTGTTTAATTTTCGTGTATTTTTGAGTTTCTAGTTTTCTTCCTGTTACTGATTTTTAGTTTCATACTAATGTGGTCAGAAAAAAAAAAAAAAAAAACATGGATGATTTCAATATTCTTAAATTTGCTAAGACTTGTTGTTGCCTCACATATGACCTATCCTAGGAAATGTTCCCTGTGTGCTTAAGAATAATGTGTATCCCACTATTGTTGGATGGAATATTCTATGTGTGTTTGTTAGGTCCATTTGGTCTCCAGTATTGTACAAATCTGCTATCTCTTTATTGATTCTCTATATGTATGATCTATCTACTGTTAAGAATGGAGTATAGAAGTTCTCTCTTATTGTACTGCTATCTCTCTGCTTTCAGTTCTGTTAATACATTCTTTACATATTTGGGTGTTTCAGTGTTGGTGTATAATATTTACAATTACCATATATTCTTGATGGATTGACCCCTTTATAATTATATAATGACCTTATTTGTCTCTTTTGACCATTTTTAGCTTAAAGTCTACTTTGTCTTATATAAATATAGCTACTCCTGCTTTTTTTCTGGATTACCATATTTGAAATATCTTTTCTATCCCTTTACTCTCAGTCTATGTGTGTCTTTAAAGCCAAAGAAAGTCTCTTATAGGCAGCGTATCATTGGATATTTTTTTTAAAAAATCCATTCAGCCATTCTAAGTCTTTTAATTAAAGAATTTAATCCATTTATGTTTAATTATTGATACCTAGGGACTTACTATTACCATTTTATTGTTTTCTGATTTTGTAGGTACTTTGTTCCTTGCTTCTTATCTTGCTTTCATCTTTTGTGATTTGTTGATTTCTTGTAGCAGTGTACTTTACTCCTTTATGATAATCTTTTGTGAAACTGCTACAGGTTTTTCCTTTATGGTTACCATGAGGCTTATATGAACTATTTTTGTATTTATAATATCCTGTTGTAAGCTGATAACAACTTAACTTGGATAGCAAACAGAAGCTTTACACTTTCTCTTCGCCCCTCACATTTTAGGTTATTGATGTTACAATTTATATAGTTTTATATTGTGTATTCAATAACAAATTACTGTTCTTGTGGTTATTTTCAATGCGTTTTCTTTTACTTAAAACCAGAGTTGTAAGTGAACTATACACCATCACTACGATATTAGAATCTGTCTTTGACTAAATATTTATCATTACCAGTGAGTTTTATATGTATAGTTATATGTTAATTAGCATAGCTTTATTTCCACATAAAGAACACCTTTTAGCATTTCTTATAAGGCAGGTTTAGTGGCGATGAACTTCCTCAGCTTTTGTTTGGTAAGGAAAGTCTTTATCTCCTTCATTTCTGAAGGATGGCTTTACTGAGTATAGTATTTTGGGTTTAGGTTTTTTTCCTTTCTTTCTTGCAATATAGTTAATATATCATGCCATTTTCTGCTAACTTGCAAAGTTTCTGCTGAGAAATTCACCCATGGTTTTATGCAAGCTCCCAGGCATGTGACATGTTACTCTTCTCTGCCTATCTTCAAAATTATCTGTTTGTCTTTGACTTGAAAAGTTAATTATTATGTGTCTCAATGTAGCCCGTTCCTGTTCAACCTGTTCAGGAATTTTTGGACTTCATGAATTTGGTTAACCACTTCTCTCCCCAGGTTTGGGAAGTTTTCAACCATTTTTGCTTTAAATATATATTCTGTCTTTTTCTCTTTATCTTCTCCCCTGGGATTCTCATAATGTGTACATTGTTTTTTCTTGACTATGCCCTATAAGTGCTATAGGCTTTCTTCACTCTTTTTCTTTCTTTTTTTTTTCTTCTTTTTTTTCTTTTCTTTCTTTTGGATAATTTCAAATAATCTATTTTCCAGCTTGCTAATTTTTTTCATCTATTTGGTTGAGTCTGTTGTTGAAGGTCTCTGTTGAATTTTTCAGTTATTGTATTGTTCAGCTTTATTAATTCTCTTTGTTGTGATCGCTTCTTGGCCTTTTGGCTAAGATCAAGTGTAGTATGAATTCTGTTTGTTTTTCTTTTTTTTTTGGATGGTTTCTTTTTCTTTGTTGTTGTATTGTATTCCTAACTTTGTGTAGTTGCCTGTGTGTTCATGTAGTTTGCTACACTTCTTTAAGAGGATAATTCTGAATTATTTCTCAGACAGCTTATAGATCTTTATTTCTTCAGGAATAGTTATTAAAGCTTTAGTAATTTCTTTTTGTGGTGTCATATTTACCTGATTATTTATGGTCCTTAATTTCTTTCATTAGTATCTATGCATTTGAGTAAGTGGTCTCATCTTCCAGACTTCACAGGTTTGCTTTGGCAGAGACAGTTCTTCACTAGTCAGCTTATCTTAGGTTTTGGAATAGGTCAGCTGGTAGCATTCTTGGAAAAGTGGGGCTTGCTATCGGGGTCTCTGTTTGGGTTAGGCACTGTTCTAGATCCTAGGTGGAGAATGCCACTGGCTGGGAACAGTTGACAGGACTGCTGGCTTGGTTCCCTTGCAAAATGCAGCTGTAGGATGTGCTCCACAGTTGCCTATATATGCTGGTCAGGCTTTCTAATTGGGTGGGAGTGGGTGCTATACACAGCAGTTGAGCAAGCCTGTGAATTTGCTTCCCTGGCTGGGAAAGTTGTTACACCTTGTTGGTTGTGGACCAGAATCAGGAAGAACTGTCCACTGAGCTCCCTGGTCAGACAAGGCCATCAGCTCTATTGATGGGCAGGGCTGCTGGCTAGGTTCTCTGAGGGCCACCACAAAGCATGGCTCTACAGTGGGCCATGCAGCCCCCTAGTGCTCTGGTTATACTTCCTGGTGATGAGACAGAGGACTATTATACTCAGTAGTAGGTGGGGCCATGAGCCCACTTCCTTGTCTGGCTGGTATAGCAGAACAGGTTTCAAAGCTGGCATAACTCACTGACCAAGGACCCAAATCAGACATAACTGTACACCAAGTTCCCTGGCCAGATGAGGTCACCAGCTGGGCTCTGCAGATGGTAAGAGCTGCTGGCTGACCTCTCTGCTCAAATGCCATTATAAGTGGGGTTGTAGGATGGGCTACCAGCTTCCCAGGTGCTCTGGTTAGGTTTCCTGGTCAGGTGGGGCTGGAAGCTACAGTGGTAATTGGGGCTACAAATTTGCAGAACAGGCCCAAAGGCTGGCACAGCTCATTGTTTGGGGACCAAAATCAGGCAGAACTACATACTGAGTACCCTGGCCTGATGGGGTCATTAGCTTGTCTCTGCAGATCGGCAAAACCACTGGCTGGGATCTCAGGCACCACTGCAAGGAGGAGCTCAGCCTGCCCAGATCCAAGCACTGGTGGCTGTAAGCCCTGCCCCTCTTTTCTGTCCCAATCTGATCTCCAGGGCTTAAGCTCCACAGATTCCTCTGCAATCCCCATGGGATGAGACCCTAGTGAACCTCCCAGGAAGTGACCCACAGTGCTGGGGGACCTAGATGTCCACCTCGGACTCTCTTTCTCCCAGTGGAGAAACCATAGGTCCTGGGGGCCCTCTTGGGGCAGTGGTCTGGCAGCCTTGTGGACAGGTGGCAGTCAGAGTGTGGCTGTTCCTCTTACCCTTCTGATGTTGTCCTTCTTGGTCTCTGTAGTCTAGAGGGGTGCTTCAACCTCACCCCTGTGTTTGGGGATTTTCAGAGTGGTATCCTATCTACGGATGGTTGGTCTTCTGGTGAGGGGGACTGGAGTCGAGGACCACCTCTGCCACCATCTTGATGACATCACTGTTGAGGGGGAATGTTTCTAACTGCAATAAGATTGAAATCTTAGTTTGAAGGCTGCCTTTTTCTGTCCACTTAGATGTGTTTCTCTATCAATTTCCCTGTTGCTGGGTACCCAATTCATATTTTTAATCCTTTTTTTTTTTTTTTTTTTTTTTTTTTAAAGATTTTATTTATCTGAGAGAGAGAATGAGATAGAGAGAGAGAGCATGAGAGGGGGGAGGGTCAGAGGGAGAAGCAGACTCCCCGCTGAGCGGGGAGCCTGATGCGGGACTCGATCCCAGGACCCTGGGATCCTGACCTGAGCCGAAGGCAGTCGCTTAACCAACTGAGCCACCCAGGCGCCCCTTTAATCCTTTTTTAAAAGATTTTATTTATTTATTTGAGAGAGAGCGAGCACGAGGTGCTGGGAGGGCAGAGGCAGAGGGAGAAGCAGGCTCCCACTGTGCAGGGAGCCCAACGCAGGGCTCAGTCCCAGGACCCCGGGATCACGACCTGAGCGGAGTGCAGATGCTTAACCGACTGAGCCACCCAGGTGCCCCTTTAATCCTTTTATTTATTTCTGAGAAGCAGAGATTTTTTTTTTAGGCATTTACACTCCTTGCTACCTTAGAACCTGTGATTGCATAGTGAGCCCATCCATGTAGAGCTACCTAGAACTTGAACTATCAGTTAAAACCAACACGATGGTATCTTCTCCAGGGTATTTGGTCAGTCTGAGAATTAGAAAACATCAACCATGTTAAATGTTTTTAAATGTGTGTATTTGCTTTTTAAGAGGTGTGTACACATCTGCCTTTAGGGCACTTTCTCAGTATACACAGTTGAAGTGAGAAGTGAGATGAAGAGACGAGACTGTGGAATAACACAGAGGGTAGTAGGGGGGGAGTAGGTGAGTGGGTGAAGGGCTGGGTAAACAATGGGACAATGGTTCTTCAGTTCTGGAGGCAGAAGCTTTTCATTCAGATGGATCAGTGCCTCTCTTGAGCCACATGCTAAGAGGCAAACAAAACAAAATCCATACATATTTAGAACAGCTCCCTGACTTCCCACACTGCTAAGATACACAGCATTTGCCTTGTGAGTTTCTAAAATTGATCAGCTCTTCCCTTGCGATGCCTATGTGCCAGGCATAGAGGTGGCCTCTGGCTCTGCCCTACAGACCTGGGATCTAATTTAAAAAGACCCGCAGGGTGACAGGAGGAGCAGTCCAGTGATGTTGGAGGGATGGTGAGTGACACCAGGGCCCAGATGGCAGAGTACCACCAGTGGTGGTCTGTTATCCTGCATGATCAGAGGACTTTGGTGGCTTCATTGTGGGCATCTGTCAGACCTGAAAACATAGAAGGAATGTACAGCAGGGACTCTCGCTCATGCCATAAGCCCTGGAAAGGGTATTCACTTGTCTGAAGTACAGAAAGTGGCCTTTCTGGGAGGTAAAGGACACTTTGAAAGATCACACAGCCTCTGCAGGGCAGGGCTTTCAATGATTAGATGCCCCACACAAGGCTGGTTTGGGATCAAGTATGAGCAGCAGAGAATATGAGAAAGAACCTTCAGGGTTATGGCAAGATGTGATTTCCCGCTCTTCGTCATGCATCCCAGGCCCTCTATAGACTCGTTTCACCCTCAACGGCTTCATTTTTCTTTTTCTTTTTTTTTTTTTTTCCTGACACAAATTCTTTACTCTAGCCAAGCAGAAATACTTTCACTCCATGGAGCATGACATAGGTCTTCCTTCAACAGTTCCATTTTGTATGTCAGTCCTGCGTCCAGAATGCTACTCATCCCACCCCGCCCGCCCACCCCTGCCATTCCTCTTCTTTCATTTAATAAATCTGAGGCACCCAAAGTACGTCAGTGCTGGGGCTTCAGTGGTGAAATGCATCTCCTCAACAGCCCTGGTCCACAAGTCCCATGGAGAAGATAGTGATGTGGCGAGGCGCACGCAACACGATGCTGCAGGGACAGCACAGCAGGGACAGGGAACTAACTGCGATGGACCAGGAGCTTGGGGATGGCCTAACACAGGAAGTAATGCCCCACGTGAGTCTAGAAAACAGAATTTAAGTTTGTGAGGTGGACAAAGGAGAATATAAACACAAGCCAGAAGGAAGAGCCTGTGCAAGGATATGAAGTTGTGAGGAAGTCTGTCTCCTGCTTCCCATCCTGTTGGATAGCCACGCGCTTTGGAAGTGCTCCAGGAAGAAAATCACGCCCGCCACCCCTCTCAGTGTCCTACACACACCTTGCTCAGCAGGTTCCAGCCTGTATCAATCTGTCACTTTGTAAATATGCTAAATTTTTTTTCATACATGTTTGCTCTTCATTCCCAAGTCAGTTGAGGGTATTTTCTATTTTTGTTTGTTGTTTGTTTGTTTTTATGCAAGACCCAGGCTCCCTAGTCCATGCATCATGACTGAACGCCGTGTTATGATGTGCTTCCTGTCAGCGTTACATTGTTATCAGGGGTACAAGTGGTCTGTTATAAGGAAGTCAGAGTACGACTCCTAGTCTTTACTTGCTTGCTTTAGCTTTTATCTTTAACATAGGGACCAGGGTCTTGCCTTAGTGGCCTTTGAATTTTCTCAATACATAACTTAAACAAAAGTGAGCCTCAGTAAACGTGGAGTGAATGAAGGACTGAGTAAACCCCTGGGACACACGAAAGGCTTGCCAACAAGGGGGTTAGAAGGAAATGGCTTCACAAATGAGGCAACCATGTTGGAGGAAAGAAAAGAAGGGAGTAGGCACAGTCCTTAGGGTACTGTGCACATATAAGAAGAAAGACTTCACAATCTTATGTTTGGATAAGTTGGAACAACCAGGGAACTTAAACTTTTTTCTTTAAGAGGTGGGATGCAGAGGGAGAGGAAGAGAGAGAGTCCCAGGCAAGCCTCATGTCCAGAATAGAGCCCGACACAGGGCTCCATCTCAAGACCCTGAGATCATGACCCTGAAATCAAGAGTCGGGTGCTTAACTGACGGAGCCACCCAGGCGCCCCAGTCTCTCCTTTTAAATGAACTCTAGTTTTGTTTTTGTTGCTTGTTTTGTTTTTGCATTTTCTTTATCTCTTCCTGTTGCCAGTGAGACCTCAGGGTTCCATCTTGGAATTGTTTGTTCCCCATAGCTGTAGAGAATCGTGTTACACACATATGCCTTTGGCCGAGGAACTAATGTTTCCATATTTTTTCAGAGGTATGAGTTTTTCTCTCTCCTATCGTGACCCCCTACCCAAACTTTAAGTTACTTAATGGAAGGCACCCAGATTCCTGTTTGCTGTATCCTCCGAAAACTAGATGTGCCCCAAATATTGCTTTCAAGAGCCCGTAGCTATTTCTGCCTAAACCATCCTCCGACTGGAGACAGTGAAGAATCTCAAGCCACAAGACCAGTATGGCAAACTGAAATGCCCTACGGGGCTGAACCAGGTGAAGGAATAAGCGAAGGAGCTTGTGTACTCTGCTGCCAGGTCCAGCCCGTGGGGACCATGTGGAAATGCTGACTGACTGGGTGTTGCCGTAGCTGTAGGTATTTTAAGAACCTGGAAATGCAGACTTTTGTGGGCAACCCCTCGATTTTTAAATATTGGCATCCGATTCAACTATTTTAGAACACCAAGGCAGCCCAATAAAACATCTGTGGGCCATATTTAATCTGCAAATTACCTGCTTTTCTTTCTTGGCTGTAGAGATGGTGGATTTATCTTAAAATATGATATCCATGCTCAGAACACCTGGTACCAGACTTCACGATCATGTTCATAGGACAGCCAGAATATGTTACTATATTCATTATCTCAACAGAAATTCATTGAGCAGCTACTGAGAACACAGAGGTTATCATTTAATATGGAGACAAGTAATATGAAGAAACAACTATGCAGTAGAGTAGTAAATGAAACAGAAACATTTACCAGCCAAGGAAAGAGTGATTGACACTATCTGGGGTATGAGGGAGGCCTTAGGAGGTGGTGACCACTAACCTGAGCTTTGATGGATGGATAGGAGTTCGTTAGGGTAACAAGTTTCCAAAAAGCAATTTGTGGACTAAACTCGTGACTAAGCTTAATATTGGAACTTATATTTATATTAACCCTACATCCTGGCTTTAATCAGAACTCTAAAATCTTAAAATTGTCTTAACCTGTTTTGGTCTTATTTGGTCTTCCCAGTCCCTTCCAACAATATCAGATTAACCCACTGAGCTCTGAAGACAAACCAACACCTGTGAGGAGCGTCATGCTAATTGAATTCTCTGTCACTATGACCTTCAACAAGGATTCTTTCTAGCTTTTTATCAGAGGAAGAATCTACTTAAGCTGAATTAAGAAAACTGATGAAAAAAGCCATCTGTGTCTAAGGTTTGTTTTAAGGATTTTAACATTGAACAGGTTCAAAACCTGAACATAAATCAACATTATATTGAAATTGACTAAGTCATTGAAATGTAAATTCAAGAAATGTACCTTGTAGCATGCAACATTCGGGCTGTATATATTTTTTCATATTTCAAATGCATAAGAAGACCCGATGATCCTGGATTTAGTGAATTTCATGCAGTAAACGTTTATCACAGTAACCTTAAAAGCTCCCCCAGTAAAAATTGTTATTAAGTGTTACATTTTTATGCATTTTGGATAAATGTAAGGATTTGGAAATGCAAGGGACAGAAAGTACTGAGAGAGGAATGGTGATGTTTACCTGGGGAATTGATTATGCAGATTGGAGAATTAATTTCTTGGCACTCAAAGTGGTAGAATGTCCATTGCTATCAGTGGATGTCACACCAGGGAAATCTTATTCCTGGCAAAAAAGATTAAGTAACCCAAACTCTGACATAAAAGACCAGTGTTTCCAGGGTGAAAAGCAATTTGGCTTTGTTCTATCACTTCTCTTGCCGCGAGGGTGCACTTGTCTGAAACCTACCCTGATTTAACCGAGAGCCACTTTCTGGAACCAGGCAGCGATTCCCAGTCTGCTGTAACTATCCAGGAGACTCCAGAACAAGTCTTTAACCTGTCAGGCTTCACCAAAAAATATCATTGAAGTCTTGGCTGCATGGGTCAGGGAAGGGAGGGGAGAAGAGGGTATACACCAAAAAGGCAAATAGAAGCATCTGGAAACTCTCAGCAAAGACTACCCACACCAGGTGGCACCGCTGTGAGGAGAGAACTTGAGGCAGGTGTGAAGCTCAGTGTAGCTTGGGGTGGTCAGACCCTAGAAACAAATGGGATTGACCTTCAGTTGTGCCTGGACCCTGGTCTGCTGCCATTGCTCAGAAATGTGCTAGGACTTGGCTCACAGTAGCTTCTCAACTAGTCAGAGAAACGGAGATAAATATTCCCAGGGCAAAGTACTCTTCTCTCCTGACGATCAGTGTATAGCTTGTGTCCCTGGCTGCCCCAGAACAGTGGAGACCAGCTTCAAGGACGAAAGGACACCTACCACCCACCTACCACCTCTGTTACACACATATACACTCACAGGCCCCAGTCGAATTTTCCAAAACTCTGATGGAAATCTGCGCATGAGTGAGATGATAGGGCGCCTTTGTGAGGTTGAAAAACCAGGGGAATTATCACTGCTTCTCCAGTTCGTAAAGCCATCTTTATCCAGCCCAGTTGTAGCAGCCTTTCCTGCCTTTCTATCAGTTACTCTCAGCCTCGTGTCTTGAAATCAAGAACTAATATAATGCCTGCTTTTTCTGCTTTGAGGTCACTTTATACCTTCTTAGTAGACAAAAGTCATCGCACTGAATCCTTCCTATAAGCCTGGATTATTCTTGCTATTTTACAAACAGGGAAACGAAATTTCTAGAGGCTGCTCTTGCTTCTTAAACCGGGTCCTTCTGCTCCAAAGCTTCCTACCGCAAACGTCCTTGCGCTCATCTCCAGCTGAACCTTCATCGCTTTCCCTGGGCCTGCACGTGCAAAGGATATTGCAGTAGCTCTCAGCAAATTAGCCCGTTAAAAGGCATTTAAGGGTCTGTTTGGAGTTAGCAATGTGTTGCACTTACCACAAATCAAGTTAAATACGTTTGGGCAGTGGCCTAAGAATCTGAATTATGGACAACACCATTGTGGGCATAATTCATATTTTCCCAAATAAGGACAATGAATCTAATAACCTAGTAACATGATCAAATGACTTTCCCTAGAAACATGTTTATGCCAAGGAATAATAGAGTCGGAATATTATGTCTCAACTTTCGAGAGCGTGTGGTCTACCTCCCTCGCTATCTGATAGTTAGATTGATTTGTACCTGGGACGAGGTCACGTCGTCTGTTTAGACCAGACTGGAAGCCAGGTGTCCTGATTCCAGAATTGTGCCTTTCCCACCACACAGGTGGGATAATACATTTGAAATTTACCTAAATTAATGAGGAGGGAGAGCTTGTCCTGAGAAATGTGCTTGCGACGTAATGGGCAGCTTTGGGAAATGGTTTAGATGGTGTAGGCTGGCTGAAATCCTCCAAGTCCAAGGAGGCATGTGGGAGAGAACCAAAGAGGTTTGGGAAGGGGGTGGGGGTGGACATACTGTGTGAACGGCAGGTGCTGAGATCCAAGCTGGCTTGGGTTCAAGTCCCCACTCCACCAGAGTTTGCTTCAGTGACCTTGGACAGATTACTGAAATTCCTAGAACCTTAACTTTGCCTTTCTATAACGCAAAGAAAGGTGCCGAAAATGCCCAGCACATTGCCTGTCACATAGCTAAAGCTGAACAAAAGCTGACTTCTTTCCCTTTTCCCCTGTGAGGTTGGTAACCTGCGTCAGGGTGGCAGGGGGGAAGGGAAGGTGTAAAAAGTGATCCATTTGCTCAGCATGAATATTTCTGAGAAACTGGTCTGAGGGAATGAGGTATTAGACCCAAAATATACTGTTTTAAATTAGTTTCTCTCTACTCTTGACTTTCTGGGTTGTTTTTGGACTTGCCTGGGAATTTGTAGTCCTGGGGATTCTCTGGGGTATTTAGCTCTAAGCAGATCCTTATAGGCTTTTAGCTCAGTGACTCAGAGTGAATGTTTAAGCAAGAATATGGGTATGAGATATGCTAGAAGTGGATAAGTTGGATATACCCAGAATTCAGCTATCTATCTGTTCTGGTGGTCAGTTTTGAAGGGGAAGGTAGAGGGCATATGGCTGGATCCTGGAATCATTGGAGAATCTGAGAAGGCAGGTTTTCTCCCTAGATACAGCAAAAAAATTGCTGATAACCTCAAGATGTCCAGGGACCCTCTGAAGCCTGTCTATTAACTTCCTTAATTAAGAAATGAATCCTAAATTAAGACTGAATCCATGATGATGATGTGCACTATAACTGTCCTTCTACCTTTTATTCATCCCCCTTGTATGGGACACTTTCTATTTTATATCCTTCTTTCTTTTGTACCTTTTTTGAAACCTTTGCCAAGTATACTAGAGCCCTGAATATTCACCTTTATAAATTCAGGGTACAAGTCCCCTTAAAAGAGAGAATTGTTTTCATTTATTTTTCCTTTTATGATTTTTTCCCCTCTTAAATAGCTAAACATTGAATGAGAGGGGATAATGGATAAAGGATCATGTCATAGGAATCATATTGCATAATGGGTATATTTCAGGGCAATTTTAATGTGAAGAAAATCAGAATTTCAAAATAGAATGTGTTGTGCATTTTTTGTTATGAGATGCACACGGATGTTTTCCAATAAGCCTTGCTCATATTTCACTGTTATATTTGACATTGTTCAAGGCAAGCATTAAGATCCTTGAATTAACGTAAAAAATCTTATAATAATATGAGTGCAAAATGCCATTACCATGAATGCTGCAGCAGAATTTGCTGTAAAAACAAGAAAAACTGAAATGAAGGAGATAATCTGTAAGCTGATGCCTCTGAGGCAAAATTATCTTCTCATTACAATCGTATGTCCATTGCAAAAAAGGAAAAAAAATAACTCAGCACATGAATTCCATATCAAAACAGAACGTTTGAGATGTTCACGTGTGCCCTTTGTGCAGCTAAGTGGATGGTCACAATTGATGGCTCACGAGGGTTCAGACTGTTTATTTTAGTAGCTAAATTTTGCTGCTATTCTCTGACCAGATTGCCAAAACACTGAAGATCCCTAGGACGTATTATTATTTTCTGACGTCTCCAAAGCAACTTCCTGATATATCTTCATCCTTACCCTAATTAAGAGGAATCGTTAAAGCCATTATACCAATGACTGTGATCTGTTTCTGTAGAATATTTGTATTATCTCTCATCTACCCCCAAGAGAGTCCCTTTTTCACTTTCCCAGTCAGTTCTCCACGATCCCCAGCCCCAGGCAACCACTGATGTGCTTTCGGTCACTATAGACTCATTTTGCCTTTTCAAGAATTTTTTTTTTTTAAGATTTTATTTATTTATTTGACAGAGACAGAGATAGCGAGAGCAGGAACACAAGCAGCGGGAGGGGGAGAGGGAGAAGCAGGCTTCCCCCCGAGGAGGGAGCCCGATGTGGGACTCGATCCCAGGACCCTGGGCTCATGACCTGAGCCGAAGGCAGACGCCCAACGACTGAGCCACCCAGGCGCCCCCTTTTCAAGAATTTAATGTAAATGGAATCATATAACATATACTTTCTTGTATCTGACTTATTTTGCTTAACATCTGTTTGATATTCATCCACGTAATTGCTTGTATCAATTCTACAAAGACCTTTGAGTTTTTAATTTGTGATGAGATATGTCATGAGGACTACCTCAGAGGCACTCATGGAGAACGTTCAGTAAGTTACAAGACCAGCTTTTTGGTGGTAGATGCCTTTATTTCTCAGTGAATAGTTTAAAATGTCCCCAGGATTTGGTGCACTTGCACCATGTTGTGGAATGGGAGTCCCATATTTCAGGGAATATGTAACGAATATGTGTATCGTTAGCTGGATTCTAAGGAAGATAGATTAATAAATAGAGAAGTTAGAATAAGGGATTTGGGGTTAAATACAGCCAGGTTCTACTTCAGTCTTTGCTGCTCCCTAATGTCATGACCTTGGACAAGTAACTTTGTCTCTAAAGTTCCAGTATCTCCTCTACAAAAGGGAAAAAAAAAAAAAAAGCAACAACTGTAACAGCAACAATATTTATCTCTTGGTTGTTGTGTGTGTGTGTTTTGGAGTTAAGTGAGATAGCACAGGATATGGTACATAGTAAAATGTATTAAACTGCTGAGAATAGCTATTTAATATATATTTTTTGCCACATTTTTTAATACTTCTTGCCTCTCAGTGCTCAGTGAACTTTCAGGGTTTAATGACTTTTCATTGGCTTTCATTCCCAAGCATTTTGAGAATTGTCTTCAACCACTTTGGACATACTTACGTAGTGTTACAATGTAAATATGACCCATTTCCTACTTTTGAAGAGTATTAATAAATTAAATTCTTAAAATTAAATAAAAAGTTAATTAAATGACTAAAATTAGAAGTATAATTGAAAGCCAGCAGTATTTGTATGGCATGGAAATTTGCTCATTTCATACGTATTCATAAAATGCTACACAAATATCATGGACTACTAAAATGGATAAAGCTGTGTATAGTAGCATATTCAATTTGTAAAAGAGACACAGTTAAGTCACAGTTATTCTTGTTATATTAGAAATGGTAATAATCATTCCAGAAGCTAATCTAGTTTTGCCAGTCCTAGGTTGTATGAACTTGGACAAGTCATTTAAATTCTTTAGCTCTCAGTAGGCAAAATGAGGGATTTCACAAGGAACCAGGAATCTTTTCTGCTATAGCTTGAGGGAGG
The DNA here is from genome assembly GCF_002201575.2 of Neomonachus schauinslandi. NCBI lineage: Eukaryota > Metazoa > Chordata > Mammalia > Carnivora > Phocidae > Neomonachus > Neomonachus schauinslandi. The sequence goes on along the minus strand of NC_058405.1, from coordinate 97,874,926 downwards.
GAGGATGGAGGGAGGAGTAAGATGAGGAGTGTGGAACTCACTGAATGCTGAGTCAGCACCAAATGATATAAGGAAGAGTTGTACTCTGTACACTTAGGTTTGAATCCCAGTTCTAAACTTAACACTAAATTTGTTATATCAGATTAAATGTTTAATACTGGGAAATAAAGTTTTCATCAGAAGAAACAAATTTTTAAGGACCTTTATGAAAATGTGGAAGTTATTGAGTCCACCAAAGTAGACTGATGTTAGAACACACAAAATCCAATACGTTTCTTATATCTCAGTAACAACCAAGTGGAAAATGTAATTGAGGAAAGATTCCATTCATAATATAAATAAAAAATCTGAACTACCTAATAAGGCTAATAAGATATATGTAAGATCTAAGTGAATAAAACAAAATTTTAATTAGGAAAGGAGGGAAGAAATGAATAAATGGAAATATTATTGTATATCCATGGGATGAGAAAAGTCAATGTTATAAAAATGTTAATTCTCCTAGAGCCAATCTGAAATTAAATCCATTTCCAATAAAAATCCAACAGAATTTTTTGTGGGACTTGTCAAGCTGATTATAAAATACACCTGGGAGGTAAAAATGTTCTCAAGTAACCAAGACAGCTTTGAAAATAAAGAACTACACAGAGTGTTGTGTGGGAAAATTATCCTATGATACTTCAAGATACACTAAAAAGCTGTAATAGTTAGAACAGTGTGAGTTTGAACCAAGAAGAGATAAATTGATTGATAGAAGAGAAGTCTGAAAACAAGCCTACCTTTTTAAAAATTTTATTTACTTGTTTAGAACAAGTGGGGGAGGGGCAGAAGGGAGAAAGAGAATCCCAAGCCAACTCAGAGCCTGAGGAGCCCGACGACGTGGGGCTGATCCCAGGACCCCGAGATCATGACCCAAGCCCAAACCAAGAGTTGGGTACCCCATGCCCGTTTTTACATGGGAATTTACTTTATGATAAAGGTAGCAATGGGGAATAATGAACTATGCATAAACGGTTGGATGACATTTGGCAGTCCATTTGAAAAAATAATAGAGCCCGTCTTACTATCAAGAAATATAAATTTTACATGGATTAATATCATAAATGTACAAAAAACATAAATACTGAGGAAAATACAGAAGACTATTTTTTAACCTTAGCATATTAGATACTTTCTTAAACAAGGTATAAAACCAAGACATAACAAAGGAAAGAATTATTAAATTTGATTACTTCGAAATTTTAAAATTTCTGTTGACCAAACATTCGATAAGCATAGGTAAGGATAAGTATTGGACTGGGAGGAATACATTAATATATATAATAATAAAGGACTAAAATCTATATATAAATAACTTATGAATTAGAGTTATGAATTTGTTCTGAGTTAGAAAAAAGTGGAGAAGGAAGACAAAGAGTGAAAATAGGCAGTTGACAGGAGAGGAAATACACATAGCTGAGAGAAACCTGTGAAAAGTGGCTCACCTCACTGCTAAGCAGAAATTGCAATACAGCATCCCCTTTATCCCCCAATATACTAGCATAAAAAAAAATACGATCCTATTAAGTGTTGTCAAAGAGTTTGCTACACACAAAACAGTGTTATTTCAGGGAATGGATGCTGTAGCCCTTCTGTAGTGCGCGCATCCTAGTGTTTCAAAACACACGTAAAAAAGATGTTTGTAAGAGTGCTATGATTTGCTACATTGAGAACAGTATTATTTCACCTGAATGGATGTGATAGCCATTTTTTAATGCATGCAAAAAGGTGTAAGAATAATGCTAGAGAGAATCATGCCTGTTGTTGAAAATCTTTTTTTTTTTTTTAAAGATTTTATTTATTTATCTGACAGACAGAGAGAGAGAACAAGTAGGCAGAGAGACAGGCAGAGGGAGAGGGAGAAGCAGGCTCCCCGCTGAGCAGGGAGCCCGATGCGGGGCTCGATCCCAGGACCTTGGGATCCTGACCTGAGCCGAAGGCAGCCGCTTAACCGGCTGAGCCACCCAGGCGCCCCTGTTGTTGAAAATCTAAACTTCATGCACTGCTAGTTGAGTACGGCAAATCTTGGGTGGCAATGTAATAGTAAAACACTATTCTTTGACTCAGCAATTCCACATATCCAATATTTACAGAAGCCCTCGTTCATGTTCAGAGGGTGACATGTATAAGATTGACATTGTTTTCAATAGCCAGTCAGTAGAAACAGCCTAAATGCCCATCAGAAAACTATGCTACGGGGGCACCTGGGTGGCTCAGTCAGTTAAGTGCCTGCCTTGAACTCGGGTCATGATCCCAGGGTCCTGGGATCAAACCCCATGTCTGGCTCCCTGCTCAGTGGGGAGTCTGCTTCTCCCCCTCCCTCAACCCCTCCCCGCACTTGTGCACTCTCTCTCACTCTTGCTCTCTCCCTTTCTCTCTCTCAAATAAATAAGATCTTTTAAAAAACGACTATGCTACACCCATGCTGTACAGTATTATGCAACAAATCAAGTTCATCTCTATTTACTCACCTAAAAGGATCTCTAGACTATATTAAGTGAACAAATAAAGTTGCCAAGCTATACAGATAATGTGATATCATTTAAATATACACAAAAATTGTACATGTGTGTATGTACATGGAAAATAGTTTGGAAAAACACATGCCATGCTGGACGTGGTGGGGGCTTTTAGGGAGAGGAATAGGACGAGGGATGGCCATGTGACTCTTCTTGTAGAGTTTGAATTCTTGACAGTGAAAATGTGTTCATATCTTACATAGTTGAAAAGCATTATTTTTTTTTAAGATTTTATTTGTTTATTTGATAGACAGAGTAAGCGCACAAGCAGGGGGAGCAGCAGAAGGAGAGGGAGAAGCAGGCTCCCTGCTGGGCAAGGGAGCCCAACGCAGGACTTGATCCCAGGACCCTGGGATCATGACCTGAGCCGAAGGCAGACGCTTAAGCGACTGAGCCACCCAGGGCGCCCCTGAAAAGCATTATTTAAAATAAAAGTAAATTAAGATAATATCAATGGTAGGAAATGTGATAAATACTGAGAATAATATGTAGACCTACTATAGACACCCATGCAAGCACACACATCCATTTACAGCAATAGACTTCTGAGAATGTCTAAAAATGTATTTCATATAGACTCTTGAAGCAAATGGCTCATATGGCAAGGGAGATTCTGTTAATCTAGATCTTAAAATGCTAAACTATTCTTAGTAAAATCTTGCAGTGGGGAGTAGTGAGGGAAGGGAAGAGCAAAGATGAGAAGGAAGGGTATAGGGGAAGTGGGAATATTCTTAAGGTCTTAAATTAAGAGGTTAGGGAAGGGCAAAGATAGAAACGTGTCTCTGTGGGGAAGAAGGTTGGTATCATGGTTTTTTTTTTTCAAAACGTGAGGGAAATATGTGTATTATTCCGGGTGAAAGAACACTAGAACTTTTAGCAAGGGGAAAAAATGAAACTAATAGCAACTTAAAATAGTGAATTGAAGAGAGGTAGAACAATGTAACATAAGAGATCTAAAGCAAGATAGAACAATAAAGAGGATAAGATAGTGGCCCAAGGCCCTATCTGAGATTGTCAGATAGTGTTAGATGGCAACACCCAGTGGTAAGCTGTTTACTTAAGGGGAAAAAAAAAAGGTGATAAAGAGTAAACATGCATGAATGAATGAGTAAAGGTACCTGAATAATACAAACATAAAGAGAGCAGGTATGGAAGAATCACAACAGATAGAGTGAAATTTAAGATTAAAAGCCTGAAACAGACAAAGAGAGACATTAGATAATAAAAAATTTTAAGCCATGAATAAAAGTTTAGTCGTAAGAGTGTATGCACCCAATACCACAGCAGCTACTATACAGAACAGAACCCTAGATGCCGGAAGGTAGTAAAACATACACTATCTACTGTTAGAGAGGGACTTCAGACCGCAAAGACATGGATTCTTTTAGAAATAGGCAGCCTGATAGACAAGTAGTAGGTAGGCAAGCCAAAAAGAAACAGATGATACAATCAATAGCATTATGTAATAGATGTAGTAGCTATATACAAAAGCCTGCATCGTTTCAGTAAGGCATATCCATTATTTTCATAAGCCTACAGAACACTTGGAAAAATCAGTTATACCTTAGACACAGAGAAAACCTTGCTGAAAACCTTAATGAAATAAAAAGTGTGGATTTTACGGGCTGATCCTCTGATAATAAGCTAATAAAATAAAAATAAATCATAAAATGTTATCAAACATATTGTTAATTGGAAATTATAAAATATACTCCTAGACAATCCTTGGATCAAAGAGGATTGCAGATTTGGCATTACAAACTGTGAAGCTGCGCAAAGAAATAGACTTCAGACCAAAATCTATGGGGAGTGACAAAAGCAGAATTTGTATATGGGACATAGAGAAAATGGAAATTGAAGATCTTTAAATGTTTTTAGTATTAGAAAGTAATGAAAAATGATAAAGTGACTTTTTAAAAAAGATTTATTTTGAGAGAGAGAGCAGGGGGAGGGGCAGAGGGAAAGGGAGAGAATCTCAAGCAGACTCCCCACTGAGTGTGGAGCCCGACACAAGTCTCAATCTCAGCTGAAACCAAGAGTTGGACGCTTGACCAAATGAGCCACCCAGGCACCCCAATAATGAAGTGACTTAATCTTCATTTGAAGAAATTAAGAAAAGGTCGGGGTGCCTGGGTAGCTCAGTTGGTTAAGCGCCTGCCTTTGGCTTAGGTCATGATCTCAGGGTCCTGGGATCGGTTCCCCACTTGTGCTCTCTCTCTCTCTCTCAAATAAATAAATAAAATCTTAAAAAGAAAAAGAAATTAAGAAAAGGACAAGATAAACCTAAGGAAAATACCAAGTGGAAATAGCTGAAAATAAAAGCTGAAATTAATAAGTAGAGGATTTATATGTGTGTGTATGTGTTAGTATGTATATTTCCAAAGGTATTTTTAAATTACCAATAAAAGAGTTAAACTTCTCCTTTAACCAAATAAGAGGGGAGCTGAACTATATTAGAATGAGAAAAAATATAGTCACAATACAAGAGAGAAAAAATAAAAGTTTATAATAAATAAACATCAAGTCCATAGCAACAAATTTGGAGTAACTATTGCTTAGCAAAAATATAGACCAAAAAAATGAAGTGTACAGCAGAAGACACTGGAAAGATGATTAAAGATCTACCATTGAAAAAGTCCGCAGGGACAGATGGGCTTACAACTGTGCTTTATCTGACCTTTAAAAAAGCATGTAATACCAATATTACCTGAATTATTTCAGACTATATGACAGATGAAACCATTGTAAGTGTGATACAAAAATCAGGTAAAGACAGTACACATATGAAAACTATAGAAACATAGCATGCATGAATTTGGATGCATACACTTTTAAAGAAATTATTTGCGAACTGTCTTTAAAATGAATCAAGAAATGTCTTTAAAAATACACTATGACCAAATGAGGTAATTCCAGTAATGCCAGCATGCTTCAATATCAGGAAATATGCCAACAGAATGCAGTATAAGAACTTCAACAAATTAAAGTAGGAAAACCATATGGCCAGGACAAAAGACATTGGAAATGCACTTGAAAAGCTCAATACCTGTTCCCAATAAAAATTCTAAGTAAACTGGAGAAGATGGAAACAGATTACACATAATAGATAATATGTAACAATTTTTTGAAAAGTAAATATTTTGGCAAAGAAAAAAAAACACAGAAATCATTTCAATTAAAATCTGAGAATAAACAACAGCACTTGATATCACCATTTTTATACTACATTGTATTGGAGGCTCCAGTAAATTCAGTAAGACATGAAAATGAAATGGCAGGTATAAATTTTGGAAGAACAGAACTATAAGTAGCACTTTTACTCGTTTTAAAATGCATACTTAAAAATCATCTCCCATTTTTTTTTAATTTTTTTTTTTTTATTCTTATGTTAATCCCCATACATTACATCATTAGTTTTAGATGAAGTGTTCCATGATTCATTGTTTGTGCATAACACCCAGTGCTCCATGCAGAACGTGCCCTCCTCAGTACCCACCACCAGGCTAACCCATCCTCCCACCCCCCTCCCCTCTAGAACCCTGTTTGTTTTTCAGAGTCCATCGTCTCTCATGGTTCGTCTACCCCTCCGATTTCCCCCGCTTCATTCTTCCCCTCCCGCTACCTTCTTCTTCTTCTTTTTTTTTTTTTTTTTTT